>NC_071615.1:16862500-17205000 GCF_014839835.1 Dryobates pubescens | reverse complement strand
TGATTCTCCTCTCCTCGATGCTGTTCCACCTCTTCTTCTTGGCGATGCGCAGCGCGCTGGGGATGTCGTCCCCGAAGTTCAGCCTCTGCTCCTTGGCCAGGTTGTAGGCTGGGGAAGAGAAAAGAGCAGCCTGGGTCCTGCAGCTGGGGCAGGGCAAGCCCAAGCACAAGCCCAGGCTGGGTGAGGGGTGGCTGAGAGCAGCCCTGAGGAGAAGGCCTTGGGGGGGTCAGCTGGTGACAAAGTGCCCAGGAGCCAGCACTGGTCCCTGGCAGCCCAGAGGCAGCTGAGTGCTGAGCTGCAGCCAGAGCAGGGAGAGCAGCAGCACAGGGAGGGGATTCTGCCCCTCTGCTCTGCTCTGCTCAGCCCCCACCTGCAGCACTGCCTCCAGCTCTGGGGCCCCCAGCACAGGAAGGACCTGGAGCTGCTGGAGAGGGACCAGAGGAGGCCACAGAGATGAGCAGAGGCTGCAGAACCTCCCCTGTGGGGCCAGGCTGGGAGAGCTGGGGCTGTGCAGCCTGGAGAAGAGAAGGCTCCAGGGAGACCTCAGAGCAGCCTCCCAGTACCTGAAGGGCTCCAGGAGAGCTGGGGAGGGACTTGGGACAAGGGCTGGGAGTGCCAGGCCCAGGGCCAATGGCTTGGAGCTGGGAGAGAGGAGACTGAGAGTGGAGAGGAGGAAGAAATTCCTTGCAGTGAGGCTGGGGAGACTCTGGCACAGGCTGCCCAGGGAGGCTGAGGTGCTGAAGGCCAGGCTGGATGAGACCTTGAGCAGCCTGTGCTGGTGGGAGGTGTTGACAGAGGGCTGGCACTGGCTGATCTCGAAGCTCCCTCCCAACCCAAACCTGTCTTGGATTCTACGCTCCCAGAGCCAGCGCTGGCATCCCTCTTGCCACCCCTGGCGGCTGGAGGGGACAGCGCTGGCACCCTGCCCCCTCACCAACCTCTCTGCAGGTTGGCAATGGCCTCGTCATAGTTCTCCATCTCCATCTGGCACTGGCCCAGGAAGAAGTGAGCCTTCACCGACTGCCCGTCCAGCTCCAGGGCTCGCTTGCAGTCGGCCAGGGCCTTGTCGTGCTGCTGCATCTTCAGGTAGCACAGGGCACGGTTGGTGTAGTAGACAGCGACCAGGGGGTTGCGGTTCTGCAGGGGGACAAAGGTGACAGCCCTGCCGGGCTGGGCGCAGCCACCGCCCCCTGCCCACCACCGCCTGGCAGCCACGGGGCAGGGGGCAATGCTGCCGGCCTGGGGACAGCCAGCAGTGCCCGCTCAGGCTGGCACCCTGCAGACAGTTGCTAGGATCCATGTGGGACACGCTGGGCATGGTTCCTATGAAGCAGCCTGTGTCACATGCCCAGAGTGGGGGACAAGACCCCCCGGCACCAGGCCCCGGAGCCCATCCACCCCAGGGTGGGTCTGCACTGCCAAGCCCAGCCTGGGTATGTGGCTGGGGAAGGGAGGGGGAGGGGACAGGTTCAGGCAGAGTCCAGCTCAGAGCCTGGGGGTAGGGCAGGCCTGGCTGAGGGCTCTCCAAGCCCAGGCAGGGAACCAGCTGTAGGCCAGGCCAAAGTGGGGAAGGCCATGCCCAGGTAGGGCATACAGGCCCGAGGATGGGAGTCCAGGCAAAAGGTGTTCTGCCCTGGGAGAGTCCAGGCCAGGACGAGAAGCAGATGTCCAGGCCAGGGGCGGGGGGGCTTGTGCCAGGGCTGGACCAAATCCTGGGGATGGGTCCAGGCCCAACAAGGATTCAACCCCGGAGTGCGCCCAGACCAGGCCCGGCCCGGCCCGGCCCATAGTGGTTGTCCAGTCCCGGTAGGTCCTGTCCCGCAGGACCCCAGGCCGGAGACGTGGGTGAGGGTCAAGGGTCCCGTCCCGGGAAGATCCAGGCCAGGCTAGACCCAGGAGTGTCCTGTCCCGTGGGATCCAGGTCAGGCCCAGGCCGGGGATCCCGGTCCGGGGGATCCAGGTCAGGCCGGGGCGGGGGGGAGGGGGCGTGTCCCATCTCCGAGGGTCCCTTCCCGGTGGTCCCGTCCCGGGGTGAGGACGCCCCTGGACTCACGATAGCGCGTCCGTAGCAGGCGGCGGCCTCGGGGTACTTGCGGCCGCCGAAGAGCCGGTTGCCCTGCTCCTTGTGCTCCTGCGCGCTGTGGCTCTTCTCGGGGCTGCCGCCTCCGGCACCCCCTCCGCCCGGCCCCGCCGCTCCGGGCCCCGCCGCGCCGCCTTCCCGTTCCTCCTTCCCCTTCATGGCACCACCCGGCCCGGCCCGGCCCGGCCTGGCCTGGCCCGCTGGGGCCGGCGGCTCCGCTGGCTCCGGCCGCGCACTGCGACAGCCGCCGCCGCCACCCCCACCCCCGCCGCGCCGCTTCCGGGGCCGGGCTGCCGCGGGGCGGCGCCGGCAACGCGCCGGGGGCGGGGACGGAGCCGGCAGGGTCAGCCCAGGGGGCGGGAGCCGAGGTGCAGGGGCGGAGTCTGTGGCTGGTGGGCGGGAATGACGGGTGGGTGGAGCCAAAGAGAGGCGGGGACTGGACGTTGGGGCGTGGTAAGGGAGGAGGCGTGTCTTCACAGAGAGGGCGAGGATGGGTCCGGGGTGTGAAGAGAAAGAGTCTGTGATTGGTGTAGAGGGCTGATGGATAGACAGACAGGGCCAATGACAGTGGAGTCTGGGACAGGAGGGTGTGGATTGGGATTGGTAACTGCGGTCTCAGGGGCGGGGCTGGGGGAGGGGGCGGGACACAGGTTAAGGGCTGGGCTGGGGGATTGGATGCACGGACGCGGGGTAGGAGGAGGGTTTGGGGAGCATGAAGGGGGTGCAGGGGATGTGGGGCTGGCGGGGGTGTGGGGATATGGGGTGAGTCCGGGGTTGGATGGGAAGGGGGTGCAGAAGGGTGGGAGAGGGTAAATGGGGGGATGGGAGTAGAAGGAGGGAGGGGAGCGGGGAGCCTGGGGGTGCAGTGACGGTGTGGGGCTGGATGAGGTGCAGGGGTACAAGGGAGGCTTGGGGTTTGACGGGGGCGCTGCAGAAGGGTAAGAGAGGGTAAATGCGGCGGTGGGAGTGGAAGGGGGGCTGGGGGTGTGCGGTGAGGGATACAGATGAGTGTGAGATTTGATGGGAGGGGGCTGGATAGGGAGGTCGGACTGAAGAGGGTTTTGGGGTGCAGGGGCATGGGGGGGTCTGGATGGGAGGGTGTGGGGTACAGCGAGGATCTGGGGTTTGATGGGGGGGCTGTAGAAGGGTGGGAGAGGGTGAATGAGGACACAAGACTTAAAGGGAGGCCATGGGGAGGTACAGGGTGTGGTGGAAGACACATAGCGGGGGGGGAGGGGCTGGATGGGGGTACGGAGTGGGGGAGGGGCGGTGCCGCCTGGAGGGAGGCGTGAATTGAGTGCAGACAGAAGGGATGCGGGGCAGGGGCGGGGGCGGGGGGGTCGTTTGGCTGCCTGCAGCCAGAGCGGGGGGGTGCGCTTGGAGCATGCGAGGCTGGGGAGCGGGGGGTCTTGACTTCCCAGACACACGCAGCCCCGCACCCCTTATCACACCCCCCCGCGCCCACCCCCGCCCCGGGTGCCGTTTCACGCATCCCGGAGTCTTCTGCTCCAGTAACTCCCATTCCCGGCTGCCCGCCCCCCGCCCTGTGCCCACCCGCATCGAGCCAGCAGGGCTGGGGTTGCGGGGTCGGGGGCGGGGGGGATGCCAGGGGTGCCCCTCCTCAGAGACACAGGCTCGGGCAGTGTGCAAAATATTTATTTATACTCCAAAAAGGTCTGGAGGGGCCCCGGGGGGGGGAGGGGAGGTTGGGGCGGGGTTGGGTTTATTTCCCACCCCCCGCGCCCTCATCCTGGGGCGAGCCCCCGCTGTGGGGAGGGCAGCAAAGCGAGGGGAGGGGAAACAAGGGTGGGCAAGGGGATGTGTGTGGGGAGGAGGGTCTGCTGCCATGAGTTGTGCCAGTCTCAGCCCAGCCTCCGGGCTCTCCCCAGCCTCTCCCTTACTCTCTTTTATTATCCCCCACCCCCTATTTTTTTCTTTTATTTATATTTATTTTGGCATAGAAAAATAAATCCTCCTCTTTTGGCACCAGTCCGGCTCAAAGTGCAGGTCCTTGGGGTGAGGGGCAACGAGTCACACCCCCACCCCCCTCCTTTCCCTCAACCCCTCCACCCCGGCGAGGGGGCTAACAGAAGCAAGCAGAGGGATCCCCCCCCCAGATCCCCCTCCCTGCTTGTCTCCTTCCCGAGGGGGCACAGCGGAGCTGAAGCATCCTTTGGGGAGGGGGCACAGCGGGGGTGGTGGTGGGGGCTGGGCAGGGTCTGTAGGGGAGAGGGAGAGGGGATGCGGCCCATGGTGGGGGGAGAGGGGGGGTGCCCGACGCGCTCGCTAGCACCGAGGGGGCAGGCAGGGCGAGGGTGGGTGGCCTGCCCCCATGTCACACGCGTGGGGGCACCTCCCTCCCTCCCCGATCTCCACCGGGCTCGGCGAGCGACGGAACCGCAACAAAAACAACCCAAAGGGTGGGTGCCAGGGTGGGGGGGAGGGCAGAGCGTGGGCTACGGGGGGGGCGGGATCTGTGCCCCCAGCAAGTCGTAGGCGAAGATGTTCCAGAAGACGGCGAAGAGCAGGAAGGTGCCGTAGGAGAGGAGCAGCACCCACCAGCCGCACTGGTCCTGCAGGCTCTCCTCGTAGCTGCGCAGGATGGTCAGCCCCATGCTGATGCCCACGATGGCGCCTGCCAGGTGTGCCATGAAGCTGGGCTGCGGGCCCGAGGCTGGCAGCGGCGGGGAGAAGCGCAGCCAGACGGCTCGCCCCACCTCGGAGCTCACTGCGAAACGGTGCCAGGAGGCGCTCAGCACCCTGGCACCCGCCCAGAGAGGACACATCCAGCGCGGGGTGGGGGGGGGTGAGGGCACGGGTGGGTACTCACTGCACACCAGCGCCAGCACCATCCGCAGCAGCTTGTAAGGGCAGCGCATCCCGGCCCAGTTCTGCGTGTGCACGGACAGGGGGTGGGTGGCACCGGTGGTGCCCTGGCACTGGGGAGCGGGCTGGCACCGGCGCCTCCCAGCGTGCCCCAGGGAAGCTGTACCCTGGCCCACGGAGCACTCCCATCTCTGCTCCTCACCTCCTACACCCACCCATGATGCCACCCAAGGTGCCTCCCACTGTGATGGTGCCCACCTCATGATGTCAACCCGAAGCGTTCCCCACTCAGTGCCACACACTGCCCACCTCATGAGGCCAATGCCACACTCACTGCCCACCCCACGATGCCACCCAACGTGCTCCCCCGCTGTGATGATGCCCACCTCATGATGCAAGACCAATACATCCCCCACCCAATGTCACACCACGCTGCCCAGCCCATGATGCCACTCAAGGTGCTCCCCACTATGAGGGTGCTCACCCCACGGCATCCCCTCCCTAATATCACCCTGCAATGCCACTCACCCTCAACGCCACACCACTGTCACACCATGCTGCCCACTCTACAATGCCACCTTGCAATGGCACCCAACAGCACCATGGCATCTCCCATGCAATGTCACACCATGCTGCCCACCTACAACCACCCCACGATGCCACCCAAAGTGCTCCCTCTCCCTTGCACTGGTGCCCACCCCACAATGCCACCCCACAACATGCTGCCCACACCCCTCCCACCCCGTGATGCCACCCAAAGTGCTAACCCTTTAGATGATGCCCACCCCACAACATCCACCCCTCAGTGTCTCACTGTGCTGCCCACCCTATGAGGCCACCCCATGCCACCCACCCCACACGCCTGTTCCCACGGTCCCACTGCGGTGCTCCCCCTCCCACCCCTTGGTGCCCCCAATGATGCCCCAAATGATGCCAGGTGCTGACCATGACGACGTTGGCGAGATGAGCTGAGCAGAGGGCATAGACCCCCCCTGAGCCCCCAACCAGGGGTGCCCGCATGTCCGTGATGGAGACGGTGAGGGAGCCTGCGGGCACGGGCAGGGCTCAGCAGGGGCTCGTTAGTCACCAGCCACGTCCAGTTAGGGGCTGCCCTACCCCCAGCCCCACCCCGGGGGGGGCAGGACCCAGCGGTCCAGAGCGGGCAGCAAGCAAATCCTCCCCCCAGTCTGCCCGTGCCCTGCCCGGGGCTGGTGCTGGGGACCGATGGGCACAGCCCCGCAGCCCCTCCGCAGCCTGGCACGCACCCACCTGCCAGGACGCCTGCCAGGTAGAGGAAGCTGATGCGCAGGATGCCATGCACCATCTCCAGGGGCACCCCAATCATCAGCTGCAGGAGGGCGTTGAACCCCAGCTGCTCCAGCCTGCCCGGGCACAGGAGGGCACAGGAGGTGGCTCGGGACACGCAGCCCCTCGTGGGGTGCCACCCTGTGCCCCGCAAGGACCTACCCCACGTGCATGAACATGTAGGTGAGGAAGCGCCAGGCGCGGGCCCGGTGCCCGGGGTGGTAGACGAGAGGACTCTTCATGTACTCGGGGTGGTAGGTCTGCAGCACCCACTTGTTCAGCCGGGCGCCGTAGCACAGGAACACGATGATCTGTGCCAACGGCCAGGGCTGGCACCTCCGGCACCGACACAGCCACAGCAGCCCTATTCCTCTGTCCTGCAGCGGCCTCACCTGGCACCTCCACCCCAGGTCTGAACCCCCCGCGGCCACCAGGACATCACCACTGGGGGCACATGTGCCCTCTGCTCTGGGTCTGAGCCTGGGTATGGGCACCGGGACATCACAACCGCTGTCACCCGTCGTTCTCTGCCCCTGGTGTAAACCCTCCATGGCACAGCACAACCAGGGGCACCCATCCTGCCCGCCCCAGACCTCCACCCTGCTGTGGGCACCAGGACGGCACAAGCAGGGGCACCCATCCTGCCCGCCCCAGACCTCCACCCTGCTGTGGGCACCAGGACGGCACAACCAGGGGCACCCATCCTGCCCGCCCCAGACCTCCACCCTGCTGTGGGCACTAGGACAGCACAAGCAGGGGCACCCATCCCGGCCAGCCCACGGGCAGTAGGGCTGGCTCCCGCGGGTGGGCAGCCGCGGGCGGGTACCTGCGTGAGGGTGACGGCTGCCATGAAGACGGGGGGCGGGCAGGAGCGGTGCTGGTAGAAGTACCAGCGCCTGTCCATCTCGCAGGGCAGGATCTCGTAGGCGACGTAGCGCACGAAGCGTTTGTAGATGCCCAGGCCGGTCTCATCCAGCAGCACGTCCCGGGGCAGGGCACGCTGCCCGTTGGCGATGGCACGCTTGAAGCTGCTCGAACGTTTGCTGCTGATCTGCGGAGAGAGGCCGTGCCCGCGGGGACCGCAGGGGCGGCTCGGGCCACCCCCCCGCCCGTCGCCGCCGCCCCGAGGCGGTGCCATCGTCCCACCGACGTCCGTCCCCTCCCCGCTCCCCAAGGTGCCCAGTGCCCACCCCGGGCTGGCACCTGGCCGCTCACCCCCGGCCCCCGCAGCCCCCCGGCACTGACCAGGTCTACCAGCTCCTGATAGCAGACCTGCCCCTCGTCGTTGCCCTGTGCCAGGGCCACCAGCATGTCCAGTTTGGCAGGGTCCAGGGGCAGCTCATGGCTGTGCACCAGGCTGGCAAAGGTCTCCACCCCGATGAAGCCGGTGTGCTCGGGGTCCAGCTGTGGGCATGGCACAGGCGGTCACCAGCGTGCCAGGGCTGCGGCTCCCTGATCAGCCAGGGAGACCTTCTGGTGCCCATCACCCTGGCACCAAGCCTGGCACTATCATGTGGCACTCCACGCCACCTGCCTTGCCTCTGTGAGAGGGGCTACAACCTGCACCCACCCTGTACCCCATACCATGTGGGTGCCATGTGGGTGCCCTGTGCTGAGTGCCCCATGCCACATAACTGCCCTGTGCCACATAGGTGCCCTGCTGCCATGTGGGTGCCCTGTGTTATGCAGGTGCCTTGTGCTGTGCAGGTGGCACATGCCATGTGCATGCCCTGTGCAGTGTGTGTGCCCCATGTCACATGGGTGCCCCTTGCCAGGCAGGTACCCTGTGTCATGTGGGTGCCCTGTGGGCCCCTGTGCCACACAGATGCTCCAAGCCCTGTGGGTGCCTCATGCCACGCAGATGTCCTGTGCCATGAGCGTATCCTGTGCCACAGAGGTGCCCTGTGCCATGCAGATGCCTCACATCACATGAGTACTCCATGCCATGGCTGTGTCCTGTGCCATGTAGCTACCCCATGCCATACGGGCGTGCCACATAGGTGCCCTGTGCCATGCAGGTGCCCCATGCCACATGTGTGCCACAAGCCACATGACTGCCCCGTGCCATGGCTATGCCCTGTGCCATGTGGCTACCCCATGCCATGTGGGTGTCCCATGACATGTGGGTGTCCTGTGCCATGCAGATGCCTCATGCCACATGGGTGCCAGCAGCCACATGACTGCCCTGTGCTATGGCTATGCCCTGTGCCATGTGGTTGACACATGTCATGTGGTTACCCCATGCCATGTGGGTGTCCCTTGACGTGTGGGTGTCATACAAGTGCCCTGTGCCATGCAGGTGCCCCATGCCACATGTGTGCCACAAGCCACATGACTGCCCCGTGCCATGGCTATGCCCTGTGCCATGTGGTTGACACATGTCATGTGGTTACCCCATGCCATGTGGGTGTCCCTTGACGTGTGGGTGTCATACAAGTGCCCTGTGCCATGCAGATGCCTCATGCCACATGGGTGCCAGCAGCCGCATGACTGCCCCGTGCCATGGCTATGCCCTGTGCCATGTGGGTGTCCCATGCCATGTGGGTGTCATACAGGTGCCCTGTGCCATGCAGATGCCTCATGCCACATGGGTGCCAGCAGCCGCATGACTGCCCCGTGCCATGGCTATGCCCTGTGCCATGTGGTCGCCCCATGCTGTGTGGGTACCCCACACCATGCAGGTGTGCCATGCAGGTGCCCCGTGCCGTGCCAGTGTCCCCATCTCCCCGTGGCACAGCCACCACTCTCCCACTCAGCTATTCCTGGCCGCCAGCAGCCTGCCAGCCAGGAAGCCACCAAGCTAAACACACGCGCAGCCCTGGCACAGCCTCCTCCTCCTCCTGCACACCTTCACCACCCTGCTCCATCGTGCCCGGGCACCTTGCACCGTCCTCGGGGCCCCCAGCACTGCCTGGGCACCCTGAGCCCACCACGGGGCACCCAGCACCCTGGGACACCCAGCGCGGTCCTGCTCATAGAGGCAAAGAGCTGAGGGTGGCACAAGGAGGATGGGGACAGGGAAAGGGCACGGGTGGCAGGAGCGCAGCTGGCACCCTGCACCCCACAGCATTGCTCTGTAGCTGGTGTTGGGATCTGCTGGGAAATAGCAGAAGCAGGCTCGTGGGACTGGCACAGAGCTGTGCCCGGCACGGCACTGTACCCCCGCCCCCCCATGCCCTCCGGTCTCACAGCCTAAAGCCTCATTCACAGGGCTGGGGTCCGGCTGCCCAGAACCACTGCCTGGGGCTGGCACGGGCGCAGGGGGCGTGGGGGTGCAGGATGCAGGATGTGGGGCGCAGGATGCAGGGCGGCATGGGGGGAGCAGGGTGGGAAGTAGGGTGCGGGATGTGGGGTGCAAGGCGCAGGCAGCTCTTGCTGCCCCACAGCAGACACCAGCACACAGGAGCAGACCCAGTTTTGGGGGTGCACCAGCACTCTAGTGCCCCCCATTCCTCATGCCCCCCACATGCCACCCCACAGGTGCCACGTGTGTGCCACGCGGGGGCCTGGTACGCACTGTCCCCACCTCAGCGGCCCCCAGAGAGCTCCCGGAGCAGCCGCGAAGCCTCTCCCTGCTTTCAGGATGCGGCTCCCCCCTCTCCAGCGCCACTGACTCCTTCCAGCCCCCCAGCTCCTCGGCCCTGCTGGGCGCTCCCGAGCCCTGCTCTGCTCATCCCGGGGGCCTCAGAGCCCCCACACCCGCGGGTGAGGTGACACGGGGGACAGCATTGCGAAACCCAGGCTGGGGAGGCCGGGGGGGGGGTGGGGTGGTGGAACTCGGCCAAGGTCACGGAGCCAGCCGGGGGGGTGTGAGGGGGGGGAGGGGAGAGGTCTGTGAAGATTCTTGACCCCCCCCGAAAATTCCCTCCCCATGCCCAGGGCGGAGCTTCCAGCTCGGCCCCGGGGGTTGGGGACCAAGCGAACGGGCACCGGGGGCAGGGACGGGGCACAGCGGGTGGTAACGCCCCGGGGGGGGCGATCCTGGCCAGGGAGCGGAGCCCCCAGCGCTGCGCAGCGCTGCTGCTCCACGGCCTGATCCTGCAATCAGGTCACGGGGGCTGGACGCAGCCCCCCGCCAAAGCGAGCAACACCGGGGGGCTGGCGGTGGGCACCGAGCCCCACGGCAGCCTCCCGGGGTCCCATCCTGCACCTGGGGTTCAGCACCCTCTGTCCTTGAGGATACAGCCGGGGAGGGGGAAAGCTGAGGGTGAGGAGGAGGCCACAAGTGAGCTGAGTTGCGCGGCCTCAGCGGCGTAACGGGGGGCAAGGGCTGCCCCCCACGTCCCCCCTCCCCCCCCCCCAGTTACCCGGGGCAGTGCTGTGGGGGGAGACACCGGGAGGATGCTGAGCGCGGGGTACCGGGGCTGCTCCGCGGTACCCACCGTGGGCTGACAGCTCTGCCCGCTGCGCGGCAGCCGTGCCCGGTGCTTGCCAGCATCATCCTCCCCCCGCCATCCAATACACCCCGGGCAGCGATGCCCGGTATCCGGCGGCCCCTCCCGGAGATGTGCTCCCGGTGGCCACCCTCCTTCCCCGGCAGCGCTGCCCGCTGCCCCCGGCGCCGCTCTCACCTGCTCCTGGATGAGCTGGAGCAGGGAGCTCCTGTCCATGCACCCGGCGGGCGGTGGGCTCCGCCGCTCACCCGCGCCCGGGGCCGGCGAACCGGGCAGGGGAGCGGCGCGGGCGGCGGGGGCGGCGGGAGCGGGAGGGACTCTCCCCGCCAGCCCCGCGTTGCGGCGGGTCCGGGAGGGAGCTGCGAGAGTCGGCGGCGCCGGGAGCCGCCGATGGCAGCGGGGCGGCGGCGGCGGCGGCGGCGGCGGCGGCGGGGGCGGGAGCGGAGCCGAACGGAGCCGCCCCCGCCGCAGCGCACGGCGCAGCGCTTCCCGCTTCCCCCTCCACCCCAACCAACATCACCGGGGAACCGGGACCCGCCCCGCCCCGCCGGCACTCCCGACCCCCGAGATATGGCACAGGGGGGACTGGTACCGGGCACCGGCAGCTTGGGGTGGCATCCGCACCCCGGTACGGGCGCCTGCATCCCGGTACCGGTACCTGCATCCCTCTGCTGGTGCCCACGGTCAGTATCATCCTGCTTGGTGCCTACAGCCCAGCGCGGCTCTGCACAGCCCAGTACCGTTCCCACATCCTGGAATGGTTCCTGCATCCCAGCACGGAAGCTGCATCCCTGTACTGCTGCACACAGCCCAGGGTGGCTCCTGCATGCCAGGGTGGCTCCTGCGTGCCAGGGTGGCTCCTGCGTGCCAGGGTGGCACCTACCTTCACCCCAGTACAGGTCTGCACATCCCAGCACAACGCTGGCATCCCAGTACAGGTAGCTGCACCCCAGCGCCCTCAGCTGCACCCCAGGACAGGTCTCTGCCCCCCAGTGTGCCCCCAGCATCCTGCCACAGGGGTCCTGGTGTGGCACCTCCTGGTGTGGCACTTCCAGCCCAGTATGGGCACCGGTAGCCCAGCGCCACACACCTGCAGGATCTGGCACAGCTGTCTGCAGACTTCACCCACCCTGCCCCTGGCACCCACAGGCCAGCTCAGTTCTGGGCACACCCCCCAAGGGTGCCATGCCTGGCACAGAGTGCCTCCAGCACTGGCAATCTGCCCCAGCCTGGCACAGGGTCCCTTGAACTGGCACCTTTACCTGCTGTGTGCAGCAGTACCCAGGCCAGGGCTGCTGCTCCCAGACCCCCACATGCCCTGGCCTGCAGGGTGGCATGGCCCCAGGTCAGCCTTGGCACTGTGCCACAGCTCAGCCCTGCTGTGCGTGCCAGGGGAGCTCTGGGCTTCCCATCTCTCTTGTGGCACGGAGCTGACCCCAGCTGGCCTGGCACTGCCATGGCATGGGGCTGTCCCTGGATGGCCTGGCACGTTTGTGGCATTGGGCTGTCCTTGGCCAGCCTGGCACTGCTGTGGCTATCCATGACCAGCCTGGCACTATCCCCAGCTGGCCTGGCACTGTTGTGGCATGAAGCTGTCTACAGTCAGCCTGGCACTGCTGGGGGGCTACCCATGGCTGGCCTGGCACTACCATGGCACAGGGATGTTCACAGCTGATGTGGTATTGCCATGGCATGGGGCTGTCCTCAGACGGCCTGGTACTACCCTGGCACAGGACTCTGCCCACCCTGGGTCAGAGGGGCAGGGAGCAGCAGCAGGGCTGTGCAGCTGGTGCTGGCTGGCACAGGGCAGGCTGAGCTGCCAGGCAGTGGGGTGATGCCTAGGGACCACACGTGGCCATAGGGGAGCTCCTGCAGCCCTGCCAGGTGCATCCCCTGCCCTGGCACAGCAGCTCTGGCACTATTAATACCCCCTGGCACGTGGCTGCTGCTCCCCTGGGGCACAGCCTGCTTGGCACTCACAGGGAGCACCGCGTGTCCCGTCCCCCCTGGCACCACCTCCCCCACCCTGCAGGCGATACCAGCCCTGCCCTGCCTCCCTGGGTGCCCTGGGCTTTGTGCTGGGGTCTCCTCTCCCACCCTGGCAGCCTGGAGCAGCAGAGGTGCTGGGAGAAGCTGGCACCCCTGCTCCTGGTGCCCAGCACCCACGGCTGAGCCTGCAGGGACAGGAGCAGCCAAGGGAAAAGCTGCCAGGGGCAAAGGGGAGCAGGCAGATGGCACAGTCCTGGCAGCTGCAGGGAGCTTGGTGGGGAGCCCCCAACCCCATATGCTGGGCACACAGAGCTGTGGCACCCAGGGGCTGCCAAGCTGCCTCCTTCCCACTGCCCACAGGAGCCTGTCAGGGTGGCATGGGCACCCCTCACCTCCTGCCCCACCATCCCCTGCCCCCAGGCACCAAAGAGCACTGAGCCTTTGGCCCCCAGTGCCAGGCTTCAGGCCTCCAAATCCTTGTAGGTGCCCCTGGGCAGCATGGGCAGCCCAGGCCCTCTGTTGGGGGGGGGGAGGGGCAGAGCCAAGGTAGGTGCCAGCTGTGGGTGCCCAGCAGGACACAGCTGCCAGAGGAAGGTTGTAAAAATTTATTTGACATAGAGAACAAACCTAAAAGGTTATGGCTTTGCCAGGCCTGGAGTGGGCACAGGCCTGAGGGGCAGAGCCTGCAGCCTGGCCTTGGGCACACGGAGAAGGGACAAGGATGCACCGGGTGCCCGGGTGGCTCTGGCACGGGCAGGGACCCATCCTGGTGCCCAGCAGCTTCTCAGCCCCTGGCTGGCTCCAGGCCAGCAGAAGTTGCAACAGACAGACCCCAGAGAACAGCTCCTGTGCTGCCCTCCGTGCCACCCCACCAGCTGCCCACAGACACCCACCCTGAGCAGCTCAGCAGCTGGCACAGCCGAGCCTGGCACAGCCCTGCAAGGCCGCCCAGGGGTGGCAGTGAGCTGAGCGCTGGTGCCACTGCCACTTTGGGCCTGGCAGACGGGGCTGAGGGGGGCACCGTGCCCTGGATGAGGCCAGCAGAGCTGCACAGCAGCTTGGCAGCAAGGAGCTTCCAGGTGCAGCAGGAGATGCCAACACCCAGAGCCTCACAGGCTGGGTCAGGGCCCTCTGGACAGGGGCACGACATGGAGAGTGGCACCAGCTCAGCCATGGCACTGCCAGGAGAGGGCTGGAGCCTGCCCTCGGGAGGGCTGTGGGCACCCTACACCCCCACAGCCTCCTGGGGCCACTGCTGGCCTGGGTAGAGAGGGGCAGAGCAGCTGGGTGGGCAGGAGCAGATGGGTAGAGAGCCTGGCACACTGCAGGGCTCCAGGGGGTGCTGCATAGAAGAGAGAGGAGCCTGGAACAAGTGCTGGGCATTGCCCCCTCCCCTCGGCCTGGGGTTGGGGTGCTGGGCATTGCCCCCTCCCCTCCCAGCCTGGGGTTGGGGTGCTGGGCATTGCCCCCTCCCCTCCCAGCCTGGGGTTGGGGTGCTGGGCATTGCCCCCTCCCCTCAGAGCCTGGAACAAGTGTTGGGCACTGCCCCCTCCCCTCCCAGCCTGGGGCTGGGGGCTGCAGCCACAGTGTCCCAGTATGAGGGGACAAGAGTGACCCCAAAACACAGGAGCTGGGGGGGCTGAGCCTTGCCCAGGGCTTGGAACACAGTCTGAGAGCTCTGCAGCTGCTGGAAGCCCCCCGGGGGCTGTGGGAGTGGTGCTCACCCCTCCCCCACAGCTCCTGCCACGAATCGAGGGCAGCAGCACAGCCCTCTGGGGAAGGGCAGTGCCAGCCCCACAGACACCACCCACTCGGGAGGCAGCGTCACAGCCACCCTTACAAACAGTCAGCACAGTAAAAGATGAGGCCTGGGCCTGCAGCTGCTGCTCAGGTGGAGCCCCCAGGGCTGCCCAGGAGCCCCCAGGGCTGCCCAGGAGCTCCCAAGGCTGCCCAGGAGCCCCCAGAGCTGCCCAGGAGCTCCCAAGGCTGCCCAGGAGCTCTCAGAGCTGCCCAGGAGCCCCCAGGGCTGCCCAGGAGCTCCCAAGGCTGCCCAGGAGCCCCCAGAGCTGCCCAGGAGCCCCCAGAGCTGCCCAGGAGCTCCCAAGGCTGCCCAGGAGCTCTCAGAGCTGCCCAGGAGCCCCCAGAGCTGCCCAGGAACCCCCAGAGCTGCCCAGGAGCTCCCAGAGCTGCCCAGGAGCCCCCAGGGCTACCCAGGAGCTCCCAGAGCTGGCTAGGAGCCCCCAGAGCTGCCCAGGAGCTCCCAGAGCTGCCCAGGAACCCCCAGAGCTACCCAGGAGCTCCCAGAGCTGCCCAGGAGCCCCCAGGGCTACCCAGGAGCTCCCAGAGCTGGCTAGGAGCCCCCAGAGCTGCCCAGGAGCCCCCAGAGCTGCCCAGGAACCCCCAGGGCTACCCAGGAGCTCCCAGAGCTGGCTAGGAGCCCCCAGAGCTACCCAGGAGCTCCCAGAGCTGCCCAGGAGCCCCCAGGGCTACCCAGGAGCTCCCAGAGCTGGCTAGGAGCTCTCACAGCTGCCCAGGAGCTCTCAGAGCTGCCCAGGAGCCCCCAGGGCTGCCCAGGAGCCCCCAGACCTGCCCAGGAGCCCCCAGGGTGAGGTGGCCACGCATCCAGGCTGGGGGGCCGTGTCCTGCCGGTGCTGGGCAGTCTGATTTCACTGGTCCTGCAATCCAAGCTGGGAGGAGGAGGAGGAGGAGGCTTTTCCCAGCAGAGAGCAGCTCTGAGGGCCCCTCCTCGGGGGGTGCCGGGGGGGGCAGGGAGCAGAGGCCCTCACTTGTTCTTGGCCAGCACTCGGTAGAGGGTGAAGCCCAGCAGGGCTGTGACGGCCGTGCCCAGCGCCACCCGCAGCCAGAAGGAGGCAGCTCCCAGCTCCACCGCGTTCAGGTGGCTGCAAGGAAAGAGACAGAGCCTGCTGAGGGCCGGGGCCAGGCAGCCAGCAGCACCTCCAGCACAGGCAGGGCTGGCCCCGAGGGCACGGCAGGGGACCGTGCTGCAGCTCCAGCCTGGGGGCACAGCCCAGGCAAAGGCTGGGAGAGGCTCTTTGGCCCTGGGAGTTGGTGCCACTTGGCACCCAGGGTCAGAATGGCAGGGTCTGGAAGGGAGCTCTGCACCCAGCCCAACCCCCCTGCCAGAGCAGGGCACCCAGGAAAGCATCCAGGGGGGGGTGGAAGCTCTCCACAAACAACTTTCTCCTCCTGCCCAGATGGAAGCTCCTGGCTGCCACTTTGTGCCCCTTGGCCTGTCCCTGGGCACCACTGTGAAGAGCTTGGCCTCTTTTTTTCTTGCCCCCTGCCCCTACCCCTGCCTAGGATCTCTTCTCAGCCCCAGGGCTCTCAGCCTCTCCTCACATTTCCATCATGGTCATTCTTTAACCTCAGGCTTGGTGGAGTCAGACCCTGGTCAGGTTCCCATGACCTCAAAGCTCTTCCAACAACCACAACAATTCTGTGACCACCAAACCAAAGGTTGCCTGCCCCAGAGGTGGCCTGGATGTGGCTTCCCCCTCCCCTGGCCTGGCAGCAGCACACCACCACCTACATCATTAGTAGGAGCACGGAGGTAGGGAGCTGCCTTTCTAGGTCAGGCTGCTTTTACAGCTCCAAGTGCAGTGAGACCCAGAAGTGGAAGCAGGAGGAGACACTGGCACAGCCCTGCCCAAGCCTAATCCTTCCCTTCCTGTCCCTTGGCACAAAATAAAGCAGGAGTGCTGATGTGCTGCAGGGCAGGAGGCTGTGCAGAGGGCCCTGGCCAGGCTGCAGCCATGGCTGAGGCCAAGGGGATGAGGTTCAACCAGGCCAAGGGCTGGGTCCTGCCCTTGGGGCACAACCACCCCAGGAAGGCTCCAGGCTGGGGGCAGAGTGGCTGCAAAGTGCCCAGCAGAGAAGGCCCTGGGGGTGCTGGGTGCCAGCAGCTGGAGAGGAGCCAGGGGGTGCCCAGGGGGGCAAGAAGGGCAGCAGCAGCCTGGCCTGGAGCAGCACTGGGGTGGCAGCAGGAGCAGGGCAGGGATGGTGCCCCTGGGCTGGGCACTGGGGAGGCCACAGCTTGAGTGCTGGGTTCAGCTCTGGGCTCCTCACTGCCAGAAGGACCTTGAGGAGCTGGAGCAGGGCCAGAGAAGGGCAAGAGAGCTGGGGAAGGGTCTGGGGAAGAGGGCTGGGGAGGAGCAGCTGAGGGAGCTGGGGGGGTTGAGGCTGGAGCAGAGGAGGCTGAGGGAGACCTCCTTGCTCTCTGCAGCTCCCTGAGAGGAGGCTGGAGCGAGGCTGATGCTGGCCTCTCATCCCAGGTAACTAACATCAAAACAAGAGCCAGTGGCCTGAAACTGTGCCAGGGGAGGGGGAGGCTGGAGATGGGGAAAAATGTCTTTGCTGACAGTGGTCAGGGCCTGGCAGAGGCTGCCCAGGGAGGTGGTGGAGTCCCCATGCCTGGAGGGGATCCAGAGCCCTGCAGCCATGGCACTTGGGGCCAGGGTTTGGTGGCCGTGGTGGGGTTGGGGTGGGTGCTGGACTGGGTGAGCTTGGAGACCTTTTCCAACCCAAACAATTCCATGATTCCATGATTCAACCACGTGCTGCTCCTGTGAGGAGGAGGAGGAGGAGGAGGAGGCAGCTCCTGCATTATTCATCCCCCACTCCATCAGTGCAGAGCAGCCAATCCCAGCCCCTCCCTTACGCTGTGTTGATTTCTGCCTCATACCCTCAGATAGATTAAGGATATTTTAATTCCAACGCTGCAGGGGTGGGGGGGGACACAAAAAACAAACTAAAGTAAGAGTGTCAGCTCTAAAAATAAAGTTGTTTATTGAGAAGAAGCTGGAGGGGAAACCACTGGGTGGCAATCCCAGCCTGTCTCCCAGCACTCCCACACGCCTCCCCCCCCAGCAGGGCGCTGCGCCCACCCCGGGCTGCCATGGAATCATGGAATGGGTTGGGTTGGAAGGGAGCTTCAGGATCCCCCAAGCTCCAGCCCCCTGCCATGGGCAGGGACACTTCCCACCAGCACAGCTTGCTCAGGGCCTCAGCCAGCCTGGCCCTTGGGAGACCTCCAGGCTTGGAGGCTCCACAGCTTCTGTGGGCAACCCGCGGCAGTGCCTCAGCACCCTCACGGGGAAGGACTTCCACCTCATGCCTCAGTTCAGCTGCTCCAGCCTGAAGCCATCACCTCCTGCCCTGCCACTCCATCCCTTCCTGACAGGTCCCTCCCCCAGCTCTCCTGGAGCCCTCATCAAATACTGGAAGGTTGCTCTAAGGTCTCCCTGGAGCCTTCTCCTCTGCAGGCTGCACAACCCCAACCCTCCCAGCCTGGCCTCCCAGCAGAGGGCTTCCAGCCTCCCAGCACTGCTGTGGCCTCCTCTGGCCCTGCTCCAGCAGCTCCCTGGCTGTGCTAAGGGCTCCAGAGCTGCCCCAGCCCTGCAGGGGAGGTCTCAGCAGGCACAGTAGAGGGGCAGAATCCCCTCCCTGCACCTGCTGCCCACACTGCTGGGGCTCAGCCCAGGCCAGGCTGGGGCTGGGCTGGCAGCACTCAGTGCCAGCTCCTGGCCAGCTCTGCACCCCCAGCACCCCCAAGGCCTTCTCCAGACAGCTCTCAAGCCACTTCTCACCCAGCCTGGACTGACACTAGAGGTTGCCCTGACCCAAGAGCAGGACCTTGCCCGTGGCCTTGTTGAACCTCCTGAGGCTGGCACTGTCCCACCTCTGCAGCCTGTCTGGATGGCTCCTGTCCCACACCACAGGGCTTGGTGCTGCCACCAACCCCTCTGAGCTTTCTGCCCTTTCTGCCACTTGCAGGCACATTTCTCCTTCCCCCCATGTGCCCTCACAGGCCTGGTTGCCCCCCTGCCCCCTCTCTGAGGTGCAGCTCAGGCTGTGTGAGCAGAGGTCTTGCTTCACCAACCTCTTTTTCAGTCTGATTCACCTCATCAGGAGGAAATAGCTGCCACCCCCTCTGCAGGCCGTGCCACACCAGCCTGGCTGCTCCCCTGCAGCAGCTCTTGAGCTCAGCCTTCCAAAATAACCCTCCCGTGGCAGGATCTATCTGCCAGAGACACTCCCAGCAGCAGGGAGCCTCCCCCCTCCCCCAGGCTCAGCCCTTTTGCTCCAGCCACTCCTGTGAGGACACCCAGAAGCAGAGAGAGCCCAAAGCCGAAGCAGCAGAGCAGGGGCAGGGCTGGGGGCACAGCTCCCCTGGCCCTGCCCCACGCTCTGCCCCCAGCCCGGAGCCCCCTCCACCAGAAGGATACTAACGGGAAGGTGGCAGCAGTGGCCAGTTTGGTGTAGATGGTGGTGCTGGGTGGGCCCTGGCCCTGGCAGGAGAAGGGGAAGGGTGCTGGGAGGCAGTGCTTGTAGCAGAACTCAGCTGGGGAGAGCGTGGGCTGCTGGCTGGCTTCTGGCAGGTCCGACTTGGAGGCCACGAAGACGCAGGGGATCTGGCTGTCCACGTAGTGCTGCTGCACACACAGGGAGAGCTCTCAGCAGGGCAGAGCCACCAAGCCCTGGGAGATGTCAGGCAAAGGCTGAGCTCCCACGGGGGGCCCCCTGGCAGCTACCTTATAAACGGTGGCACAGTAGCTGAAGGACCTGGGGTCGCTCAGGTCGTAGAGGAAGCAGACGACGTCGCAGGCTGCGTCCGAGGGCCGGGTGAAGGTGGTGTCAGCACTGACCTCGTGCAGCTGCAGCAGGGCAAGGGACAGGACCTGAGTGTGGGGCTGGAAGGGAGCTCTGGAGCTCCCCCAGCCCAAGCCCTGCCCCAGCAGGGCACCCACAGCACCCTGCCCAGCAGCACAGTGCCCAGGGGGGGTTGGAAGCTCTCCACACCAGGACACTCCACAACCTCTCTGGGCAGCCTGCTCCAGGCCTCCAGCAGCCTCACCCCAAACAACTTTCTCCTCCTGCTCAGCTCCAACCTCCTGCCTGACACTTGCTGCCCCTTGCCCCTTGTGCTGGCCCTGGGCAGCACTCAGCAGAGCCTGGCCCCAGCCTCTTGCCCCCCACAGCTCCTTCAGCTCTTGCTGAGCATTGCTCAGCTGCCCTCTGGGGCTGTTCTTCTGCAGGCTCTCAGCCCCAGGGCTCTCAGCCTTTGCTGCTCCCAGAGCTGCTCCAGGCCCCTCAGCAGCTCTGCAGCCTGCCCTGGACTCTCTCCAGCCCAGCAGGACACAAGGTACAGCATGGTCTCAGAGGGAGCAGCCATTTCTCACACCAGCACATGGACTGTGCCAGCGTGAGCACAGCCCAGACGTGCCAGGCTGGCACTGGCACAGAGCCCAGCCCCTCTGGAGCCACACAGAGCCACAGCTCCCTCCTCTCCCTCACTTACTATGAGGTACTTCTCCTGCCCATTGACCTGCACCGTGTTGATCACGTAGGGGGAAGGCTCCCCTGGGGTCTCCTTCTGCTCCTGCCAGGGAGGACAACAGCATCACAGAGAGCAGGGAGCAGGAGCAGTGCTTGGGCAGGGAGCACATTTCCCACTGCCCCAGGTCCCTGTGGTGTGACAGCCACCAGCATCTTGGGGAGCCCCTCCAGAGCCTTGGGGTCAGCAGAGGGAGGGGGCTGGATCTACAGCTCCCTGAAGGCAGGCTGGAGTGAGGTGGGGGGTGGGCTCTTCCCACATGCAGCAGTGACAGGACAAGAGGACACAGCCTCAGGTTGCCCCAGGGCAGGTTCAGATAGGACAGGAGGAACAATCTCTTCCCAGCAAGGGTTCTCAGGCCCTGGCCCAGGCTGCCCAGGGAGGTGGTGGAGTCCTCACCCCTGAAGGGGTTCAAAGCCAGCTGGCTGTGGTGCTGAGGGAGGTGGTTTGGTGGCAGGGGCTGAGCAGCAGTGCTGAGCTGTGAGCTCTGGGTGAGTGTTGGGCTGGATGGGCTCCAAGGTCCCTCCCAAGGTCCCTCCCAAGCTCAGCAGGCACTGGGGGGCGGGGGGCAGGCACTCACCAGCAGGCTCCTGCCCAGGAAGGCCTGCAGGAAGCAGGTCTTGCCCACACCCCTGGCACCAACCACCTTGCACAGGAAGACATTGCGCTGGGTCTGCCCTTTCTCCAGGTCGATCCTCTTCTCCCGGGTCACTGCCAGGGGAGAAGCTTGGGTGACCACAGCAGGGCACCCCCAGGCAGGGGCAGGAGGGCAGCCCCAGGCCAGAGGGCAGGGGCGAGAGGGGAACAGAGGGCAGGGGCGGGAGGGGAACAGAGGGCAGGGGCGGGAGGGGAACAGAGGGCAGCCCCAGGGCAGGGGCGGGAGGGGAGGGCAGCCCCAGGGTGGGGGTGGGCGGGGAGGGCAGGGCCATACCGGTCAGGGCCTGTGCCTGTGAGTCCTGCTCGGCCAGGATGGGGTAGCCCAGGTAGCCCAAGCCCTCCAGGCAGCGCCGCACGTCCAGGTAAGCCAGCAGCCTGCAGAGGGGCAGGCCGGGCTCAGCCGGGGGCCGGGCAGGCCAGGCTCAGCTGGGGGCCCCCCAGGCCGGGCTCAGCCGGGGGCCCCCCAGGCCGGGCTCAGCAGGGGGCCCCCCAGGCCGGGCTCAGCCGGGGGCCCCCCAGGCCGGGCTCAGCCGGGGGCCGGGCAGGCCGGGCTCAGCCGGGGGCCGGGCAGGCCGGGCTCAGCCGGGGGCCCCCCAGGCCGGGCTCAGCCAGGGGCCAGGCAGGCCGGGCTCAGCCGGGGGCCGGGCAGGCCGGGCTCAGCCGGGGGCCCCCCAGGCCGGGCTCAGCCGGGGGCCCCCCAGGCCGGGCTCAGCTGGGGGCCGGGCAGGCCGGGCTCAGCCAGAGGCCGGGCAGGCCGGGCTCAGCCGGGGGCCCCCCAGGCCGGGCTCAGCCGGGGGCCCCCCAGGCCGGGCTCAGCTGGGGGCCGGGCAGGCCGGGCTCAGCCAGGGGCCGGGCAGGCCGGGCTCAGCCGGGGGCCCCCCAGGCCGGGCTCAGCCGGGGGCCCCCCAGGCCGGGCTCAGCCGGGGGCCCCCCAGGCCGGGCTCAGCAGGGGCCCGGGCAGGCCGGGCTCAGCCGGGGGGGCAGGTGAGGGCTGAGCTTACGTCCACTGGCAGAGGAATCCGTGCAGGGAGAGCAGCCCTGCCTCCGTGGTGCACACCCTGCGCCGCAGCTCGGGGCCCCAGGGCGCGCAGGGGAAGACGCTGAAGAAGCTCTGCAGCTCCGCCGGGCACAGGGCTCCGTCCCGGTCCTGCGCCGGCACGGCCAGGCTCAGCCGGTGCCAGGGCACGGCCCGGGGGGGGTGTTGGCCGGGGGGGAGGGGGCACGCAGCGCAGCTGCTGCCAGCCCGAGCGCTGCCCAGAGAGGGCCCCTGGCAGAGGCCCAGCCCTGCTGCAGCCGGAGGGCGAGAGGGGGCCGTGGCAGCGGCACCGATCGATGGCGAGCAGGGCCTGCGCCGCGGCAGCGTGCGGAGCGCCCCCGGGGTCACCCAGCCCGCTCTGGGACCGCAGCTGCTGCCCACCCAGCCCGGGGCCGCCGGCCCCCCGCGCGCCAAAGCTGCGCCTCTGGGCTGGTGTGCCACAGGGCGATGCCAGAGAGGATCTGGGGGCACCCGGGGAGGGGTAGGGATGCCACGCCGCAGGCCCCTGTGCCCGTGGAGCTGTTGCACCCCAGGGGCACACCAAGAGCTGAGTGAGGCCCCAAGAGGCAGAGCGTGGCACACACCAGTCCCCTTCTCTATGGCCTGGCACCCACTCCACAGGGCTGGCAGCTTGTGCTATGTGCCAGCAGCTGTGCCCACTCTCCTGCCACCCCATGTGCTGCAGGCAGGAAGCTAATTCAGACCCAGCCCCTGAAGGCTCAAACCTTACTGGCTGCCCTTTGGCCAAGGGCAGTGCCCACAACCCCATGCCCTTGGCTAACCATCAGACAACTTGCTGTGCCCACCTCCTGCTCCCCAACCCTTGGTAAGAAGATGTGAAGGGAGCACTGTGCCACCTTCAGTGGTGCTGCATCTGCTCCCTGCCCAGCAGAGAGCCCCTCCCTGCCATGCCCACCTGCCCAGCTGTGCCCACCTGCCCAGCAGAGCCCAGCAGAGCCCAGCAGTGCCCAGCAGTGCCCAGCAGTGCCCACCTTGTCATGCTTCTCGAAGGCACGCTGCAGGAACTGGTAGCCCAGGTGGTTGAGCTCTGTGGAGCAGCCGGGGGGCAGCCGGAACCTGGGGGAAGGATTCTGGATGAGCAGACTCCTGCCAGCGAGGCTGGGCAGAGCCTGGCACAGGCTGCCCAGGCAGGCTGTGGCTGCCTCCTGCCTGCAGGTGCTGCAGGCCAGGCTGGATGAGGCCTTGGGCAGCCTGTGCTGGGGGAGCTGTCCCTGCACCGGGCGGTCTCTGAGGTCCCTGCCGCTCCGTGAGTGCAGGACCCAAGGGAGCCTCCTCCAGCCCGGGCTGCAGGGCACTGTCAGCACATCTCAGGCCGACCCTGACCTCACCCACAGCACAAAGCTTCTCCACTCCTTCCCCACTCGAGGCCAAAGCTGCCTCCAGGCCTGGCTATTCCTTGACACCACTCCTGGGTTTGGGGAGGATCACAGGTGGGAGGGGTGGGAAGGGACCTCTGGAGATGGAGTCCAAGCCCTCTGCCTAGGGCAGGTCACCCAGGAACACATCCAGATGAGCCCTGAAAGCCTCCACACCAGGAGGCTCCACAACCTCTCTGGGCAGCCTGCTCCAGGCCTCCAGCAGTCTCACCCCAAACAACTTTCTCCTCCTGCCCAGCTCCAACCTCCTAGGTGCCACCTTGTGCCCCTTGGCCTACCACAGGGCACCACTGACAAGAGCCTGGCCCCCTCTTCCCACCCACCCTTCAGACTGCCAGGGTTCCCTCTCAGCCTTCTCCTCTCCAAGCTCTCAGCCCCAGGGCTCTCAGCTTTTCCTCCTCACAGAGCTGTTGCAGGCCCTGCAGCACCCTCACAGCCTCCCCTGGACTCTGTCCCTCTGGCACTGGGGAGCCCAGCACGGGACACAGTACCCCAGGTATGGTCCCACCAGGGCAGAGCAGAGGGGGAAGAGCCTCCCTTGCCCTGCTGGCCACGCTCTTACAGTACCCTAAAGGTGCCCAGGGGGCTCTGCCCAGCACATCCCTGCTGCCCACACAGCAGTGCAGCCTTGCTCTGCCCCATGCCCAGGGCATGAGGTGGGCACAGCACTATGCCAGGGGTGCTCTACCCCAGCACAGCCCCTGCCTGACCAGGCAGCTGCCAAGCCAAAGCCTTTCATGGCTGCCAGCTGCAGGGTGGCAGCGGCAGAGAGGTGCCAGCAGCTGCAGCAGCAGGTGGGAGGGTGATGCTGACAGCTCACTGCTCCTGACAGAGCTTCTGCCTTAGCTCAGGCACAGGCAGAGAAGCCTTCAGGAAGCCCTGCTTGGTGCCAAGGCAGGGCAGGGACAGGCATTTGCTGCCCACCTACAGCAGAGCCAGCAGCAGAGTCAGCAGCTCCAAGGTCTCATTGTGTTTGCTGCCAGCCCCACGTGCCAGCTCCTGCCCACAGGGGACAGTGAGGACAGCAAAGCAGACACTGAGGGTGGGGACTCAGCTTCAGCTGAGGAATGGATCATGGGGCTGTTAGGGCTGGAAAACCCAACCCCACCACAGCCCCCAAACCCTGGCCCCCAAACCCTGGCCCCAGCTGCCATGGCCACAGGTTTCCTGAACATTGCCAGGGGTAGGGACTCCACCACCTCCCTGGGCAGCCTCTGCCAGGCCCTGACCACTCTGCCACCAAAGACATTTTGCCTCCTCTCCAACCTAACCCTCCCCTGGCACAGTTTCAGGCCATTGCCTCTCCTTCTGTCCCCTGAGCCTAGGGAGCAGAACCCAAGCCCCAGCTGGCTGCAGCCTCCTCTCAGGGAGCTGCAGAGAGCAAGGAGGTCTCCCTCAGCCTCCTCTGCTCCAGCCTCAACCCCCCCAGCTCCCTCAGCTGCTCCTCCCCAGCCCTCTTCCCCAGACCCTTCCCCAGCTCTGCTGCCCTTCTCTGGCCCTGCTCCAGCTCCTCAAGGTCCTTCCTGCAGTGAGGAGCCCAGAGCTGAACCCAGCACTCAAGCTGTGGCCTCCCCAGTGCCCAGCCCAGGGGCACAGTCCCTGCCCTGCTCCTGCTGCCACCCCAGTGCTGCTCCAGGCCAGGCTGCTGCTGCCCTTCTTGCCCCCCTGGGCACCCCCTGGCTCCTCTCCAGCTGCTGGCACCCAGCACCCCCAGGGCCTTCTCTGCTGGACACTTTGCAGCCCCTCTGCCCCCAGCCTGGAGCCTTCCTGGGGTGGTTGTGCCCCAAGGGCAGGACCCAGCCCTTGGCCTGGTTGAACCTCATCTGCTGGCACCCAGCACCCCCCAGGGCCTTTTCCACCAGGGGACTTTTCCCTGAGGTTCAGAAAGGAGCCAGCAAAGGCAGTGGGAAGCTGAGCTGTCCCCAGGGGCCCCCCAGGCTGCCCACCCCAGCCCAGGGCAGGGCACACACGGTGGGTGCAGGTAGTCCTCGGTCAGCTCCAGCTCGTCGTCGTAGCCGAAGCGGCGCAGGATGGTCCAGGTGGTCTCGTGCCTGCCCCGCTGGATGAAGAGGGTGTTGAGGAAGAGGAAGCCTGCAGGGAGATCAGGGGATCAGGCACCAAGCTCTCAGCCTCAGGGATCTGCCCCTGGGGGCCACCCTTCCCCTGGGAGATCAGGGGGCTCAGGTACCAAGCACCCCCGAGTCTCGGGGGGCCGCTGCTCGGGACCACCCTTCCCCGGGGCAAGGAGGCTGCTGGGAGAGGGAGTCCTGGCAGCCACAGCAGGCTCAGGCTGGCTTTGAGCAGAGGCTGAGGCCGAGGGCAGGGCCCTGGGAAGGTGCTGGGGCAGAAGGTGCCCCAGGCCTGGCTGGCAGGGGGCAGGCAGCCCCCCGCCCTTACCGGTCAGCGTCAGGCCGTTGTCCTGCACCCCGTCCGTGGTGTTCTTCCACACAACCATCTTCACGTCCTCCAGGGCCTGGGGGGCCAGGGGGTTCCCAAAGCAGGACTTCTGCCTCCCAAGAGAAAGGAGGTCACTGGGGAGACCTTCTGGGGGCCTTCCAGAGCTTAAAAGGGGATTTGAAAGCTGGGGACAGACTGCTGAGCAGGGCCTGCTGGGGCAGGCCAAGGGGGGATGGTTGGAACTGCAAGAGGGAGACTGAGAGTGGAGAGAAGGGAGAAAGGTTTGGTGCTGAGGGTGGGGAGAGCCTGTGCCAGGCTGCCCAGAGAGCTGGGAGCTGCCCCATGGCTGGCAGCAGTGCAGGGCAGGTTGGTTGGGGCTGGGAGCAGCCTGCTGTGGCTGCAGCTGTCCCTGCTGGCTGCAGGGCTTGCTCTGGGTGAGCTTGGAAGGTCCCTTCCAGCCCAAAGCAGTCTGAGGTGCTACAACCACCAGCAGAGCACCCAGGCAGCACCCCCCTGCTCCTCTCCCTGAGCAAGGAGATGCTTCTAGGGCAGGAAGCCCTCCCAGCTCAGGGATGCCTGCCTTGGAGCCTGCCCAACCCCTGCTCATCAGCAGAGCTCCACTCAGCCCCTGCAGAGCCTGCTGCAGCTCTGACAGCAGAGCTCCAACCAGCCCCTGCAGAGCCTGCTGCAGCCCTGACAGCAGAGCTCCACTCAGCCCCTGCAGAGCCTGCTGCAGCTCTGACAGCAGAGCTCCAACCAGCCCCTGCAGAGCCTGCTGCAGCTCTGACAGCAGAGCTCCACTCAGCCCCTGCAGAGCCTGCTGCAGCCCTGACAGCACAGCTCCACTCAGCCCCTGCAGAGCCTGCTGCAGCCCTGACAGCAGAGCTCCACTCAGCACCTGCAGAGCCTGCTGCAGCCCTGACAGCAGAGCTCCACTCAGCACCTGCAGAGCCTGCTGCAGCCCTGACAGCAGAGTTCCACTCAGCACCTGCAGAGCCTGCTGCAGCCCTGACAGCAGAGCTCCACTCAGCCCCTGCAGAGCCTGCTGCAGCTCTGACAGCAGAGCTCCACTCAGCCCCTGCAGAGCCTGCTGCAGCCCTGACAGCAGAGCTCCACTCAGCACCTGCAGAGCCTGCTGCAGCCCTGACAGCAGAGCTCCAACCAGCCCCTGCAGAGCCTGCTGCAGCTCTGACAGCAGAGCTCCACTCAGCCCATGCAGAGCCTGCTGCAGCCCTGACAGCAGAGCTCCACTCAGCACCTGCAGAGCCTGCTGCAGCCCTGACAGCAGAGCTCCACTCAGCCCCTGCAGAGCCTGCTGCAGCTCTGACAGCAGAGCTCCACTCAGCACCTGCAGAGCCAGCTGCAGCTCTGGCAGCACAGCTCCACTCAGCACCTGCAGAGCCTGCTGCAGCCCTGACAGCAGAGCTCCACTCAGCACCTGCAGAGCCTGCTGCAGCTCTGACAGCAGAGCTCCACTCAGCACCTGCAGAGCCTGCTGCAGCTCTGACAGCAGAGCTCCACTCAGCACCTGCAGAGCCTGCTGCAGCTCTGACAGCAGAGCTCCACTCAGCCCCTGCAGAGCCTGCTGCAGCCCTGACAGCAGAGCTCCAACCAGCCCCTGCAGAGCCTGCTGCAGCCCTGACAGCAGAGCTCCACTCAGCACCTGCAGAGCCTGCTGCAGCCCTGACAGCAGAGCTCCACTCAGCACCTGCAGAGCCTGCTGCAGCCCTGACAGCAGAGCTCCACTCAGCACCTGCAGAGCCTGCTGCAGCTCTGACAGCAGAGCTCCACTCAGCACCTGCAGAGCCTGCTGCAGCCCTGACAGCAGAGCTCCACTCAGCACCTGCAGAGCCTGCTGCAGCCCTGACAGCAGAGCTCCACTCAGCCCCTGCAGAGCCTGCTGCAGCCCTGACAGCAGAGCTCCACTCAGCACCTGCAGAGCCTGCTGCAGCTCTGACAGCAGAGCTCCACTCAGCCCCTGCAGAGCCTGCTGCAGCTCTGACAGCAGAGCTCCACTCAGCCCCTGCAGAGCCTGCTGCAGCCCTGACAGCAGAGCTCCACTCAGCCCCTGCAGAGCCTGCTGCAGCCCTGACAGCAGAGCTCCACTCAGCCCCTGCAGAGCCTTCTGCAGCCCTGGCAGCAGAGCTCCACTCAGCCCCTGCAGAGCCTGCTGCAGCTCTGGCAGCACAGCTCCACTCAGCACCTGCAGAGCCTGCTGCAGCCCTGACAGCACAGCTCCACTCAGCACCTGCAGAGCCTGCTGCAGCCCTGACAGCAGAGCTCCACTCAGCACCTGCAGAGCCTGCTGCAGCCCTGACAGCAGAGCTCCAACCAGCCCCTGCAGAGCCTGCTGCAGCCCTGACAGCAGAGCTCCACTCAGCACCTCCAGAGCCTGCTGCAGCTCTGACAGCAGAGCTCCACTCAGCCCCTGCAGAGCCTGCTGCAGCTCTGACAGCAGAGCTCCACTCAGCACCTGCAGAGCCTGCTGCAGCCCTGACAGCAGAGCTCCACTCAGCACCTCCAGAGCCTGCTGCAGCTCTGACAGCAGAGCTCCACTCAGCCCATGCAGAGCCTGCTGCAGCTCTGACAGCAGAGCTCCACTCAGCACCTGCAGAGCCTGCTGCAGCTCTGACAGCAGAGCTCCACTCAGCACCTGCAGAGCCTGCTGCAGCCCTGACAGCAGAGCTCCACTCAGCACCTGCAGAGCCTACTGCAGCCCTGACAGCAGAGCTCCACTCAGCACCTGCAGAGCCTGCTGCAGCCTTGACAGCAGAGCTCCACTCAGCACCTGCAGAGCCTGCTGCAGCTCTGACAGCACAGCTCCACTCAGCACCTGCAGAGCCTGCTGCAGCCTTGACAGCAGAGCTCCACTCAGCACCTGCAGAGCCTGCTGCAGCTCTGACAGCAGAGCTCCACTCAGCACCTGCAGAGCCTACTGCAGCCCTGACAGCAGAGCTCCACTCAGCACCTGCAGAGCCTGCTGCAGCCCTGACAGCACAGCTCCACTCAGCCCCTGCAGAGCCTGCTGCAGCTCTGACAGCAGAGCTCCACTCAGCACCTGCAGAGCCTGCTGCAGCTCTGACAGCAGAGCTCCACTCAGCACCTGCAGAGCCTGCTGCAGCTCTGACAGCAGAGCTCCACTCAGCACCTGCAGAGCCTGCTGCAGCCTTGACAGCAGAGCTCCACTCAGCACCTGCAGAGCCTGCTGCAGCTCTGACAGCAGAGCTCCACTCAGCACCTGCAGAGCCTACTGCAGCCCTGACAGCAGAGCTCCACTCAGCACCTGCAGAGCCTGCTGCAGCCCTGACAGCACAGCTCCACTCAGCCCCTGCAGAGCCTGCTGCAGCTCTGACAGCAGAGCTCCACTCAGCACCTGCAGAGCCTGCTGCAGCCCTGACAGCAGAGCTCCACTCAGCCCCTGCAGAGCCTGCTGCAGCCCTGACAGCAGAGCTCCACTCAGCACCTGCAGAGCCTGCTGCAGCTCTGACAGCAGAGCTCCACTCAGCACCTGCAGAGCCTGCTGCAGCTCTGACAGCAGAGCTCCACTCAGCCCATGCAGACCCTGCTGCAGCCCTGACAGCAGAGCTCCACTCAGCCCCTGCAGAGCCTGCTGCAGCCCTGACAGCAGAGCTCCACTCAGCCCCTGCAGAGCCTTCTGCAGCCCTGGCAGCAGAGCTCCACTCAGCCCCTGCAGAGCCTGCTGCAGCTCTGGCAGCACAGCTCCACTCAGCACCTGCAGAGCCTGCTGCAGCCCTGACAGCAGAGCTCCACTCAGCCCCTGCAGAGCCTGCTGCAGCCCTGACAGCAGAGCTCCAACCAGCCCCTGCAGAGCCTGCTGCAGCTCTGAGAGCAGAGCTCCACTCAGCCCCTGCAGAGCCTGCTGCAGCTCTGACAGCAGAGCTCCACTCAGCACCTGCAGAGCCTGCTGCAGCTCTGACAGCAGAGCTCCACTCAGCCCCTGCAGAGCCTGCTGCAGCCCTGACAGCACAGCTCCACTCAGCCCCTGCAGAGCCTGCTGCAGCCCTGACAGCAGAGCTCCACTCAGCCCCTGCAGAGCCTGCTGCAGCCCTGACAGCACAGCTCCACTCAGCCCCTGCAGAGCCTGCTGCAGCTCTGAGAGCAGAGCTCCAACCAGCCCCTGCAGAGCCTGCTGCAGAGCCTGCTGCAGCTCTGGCAGCCCAAGCTCAGCCCAAGAGCAGTGAAGGTGGAGCTGAGGCTCCCCAGGGGGCTGCAGATGCACAGCACAAGCTCTGAAGGCAAGCAGGGGGCTTGTGTTGGGGGAGGGGAAGCTCCTCTGCCTGCCAGGGGAAAGGGGACCCCAGGTACTTCCCAGAAGGGACTGGGGAAGGCCTGAGCTCCACAGCCAGCCCTACCTGGAAGTAGTTGAGTTCCTCATCACTGAGGACCTGGTTGTTGTCCTGGTCTGAGAGGGTGAAGATGCGGGTCAGGGCTCGAGCGCAGGCAGGCTTCAGCTGCAAGGGACCAACCATGGTGACAAAAGCCAGGGCACCACCTTCAGCCTGCCTCCTCCTCCTGCAACCCCAGGCACAGAGCAGTTCCCTCCCTGCCCAGGGGCACCAGCACCACAGCCACCCCACAGCTGGGAGCCAGCAACAGGAGAGCCCCTGGGGAAGGCTCCTCCTGCACCCTCCCCACCACGGCCAACAGTTCAGGGCACCAGGGCTGCCAGGGCTGCCAGGCCTGCTCCTGGGCCTTGGGCATCTCTGGCCTGGATGTGCCCTGGCACCACAGCTGCCTGGGTGCTCTGCCCCTGCCCTGGCACCACAGCTGCCTGGGTGCTCTGCCCCTGCCCTGGCACCACACCTGCCTGGGTGCTCTGCCCCTGCCCTGGCACCACACCTGCCTGGGTGCTCTCCCCTGATGCCCTGGCACTACAGCTGCCTGGGTGCTCTGCCCCTGCCCTGGCACCACAGCTGCCTGGGTGCTCTCCCCTGATGCCTTGGCACCACAGCTGCCTGGATACTCTGCCCCTGCCCTGGCACCACAGCTGCCTGGCTGCTCTGCTCATGCCCTGGCACCACAGCTGCCTGAGTGCTCGCCCCTGATGCCCTGGCACCACAGCTGCCTGGGTGCTCTGCCCCTGCCCTGGCACCACAGCTGCCTGGGTGCTCTGCCCCTGCCCTGGCACCACAGCTGCCTGGGTGCTCTCCCCTGATGCCTTGGCACCACAGCTGCCTGGGTACTCTGCCCCTTGCCCTGGCACCACAGCTGCCTGGGTGCTCTGCTCATGCCCTGGCACCACAGCTGCCTGGGTGCCCTGCCCCTGCCCTGGCACCACAGCTGCCTGGCTGCTCTGCTCATGCCCTGGCACCACAGCTGCCTGGGTGCTCTGCCCCTTGCCCTGGCACCACAGCTGCCTGGGTGCCCTGCCCCTGCCCTGGCACCACAGCTGCCTGGGTGCCCTGCCCCTGCCCTGGCTGTGCTGGCTCACACTCTCCCCCTCTCCTACCCAGGGCCTGAGGCAGCCCCAGAGCAGAGCCCTGGCATGGGCAGGAGCCTCCCCCAGGCCTCCCCCAGCTGCCTCCTACCTGCTTCTCCTCGGGGTCGTAGAGCGGGGCCGTGGGGTGCAGCACAGCTTTCTGGGCATAGTAGAAGAGCTCAGAGATGTTCTTGAGGTTCTTGGCAGAGCACTGGGGATGGAGAGGAAGAGACAGCTCCATGAGCAGGGGCAAGGGGCAGGAGGAGGCTGGCAGCAGCTTCCTGAGCCAGCCAGGTGGGGTGCATCAAAGCATGGATCAGCAGCTGTCCACAACACCCAAAGCCAGCAGGGAAGCCTCCTGCTCCTGCTCCTGCTGTGGCTGTGCCACAGCCCAGCAGGGCTGCACACAGCTCCAGCACCCCTTGCAGCTGCAGGGCTGGAGGGGGCAGGTGCTGAAATCCACTCTCAGAGCAGGACAGGAAGCCGAAACCAAAGCCCTCAAGGCTTGGCCCTGGTGCAGAGCAACAGCAGCAGGCCGGCCCCCCACACCCCTCCTGCCCCTCAGGGAGGCTCTCTGGAAGGCCTCCAGCTCCCTCACCTCCACACAGGTCTCAATCTCTGAGAACTGGTTCATGATGGGCAGGATGACATCCATGGAGCTCCCCACCTGCAGGTCAGACTTGTTGCCCACCAGGATGATAGGGATCCTGGGCAAGAGAGGTGGAGGGTCAGAGAGGCCCAGCCAGGGCCCCCTCCCCCTCCCTGCCCCAGCCACACATGGCCAAGGCCAAGGAGCTTCTCCCTCCTCCTCCTCCACAAGGTGCACAGCAGCTTCCCTGCCTCCCAGGGCTGGGAGCATCCATCTGGAGCAACAGACTGCCTGATCCTGCTTATGCTTTCACCCAGCCACAAGATGTTCAGCAGCCTTTAATCCAGCACAGCAGCCTTCTGCCTAAGCCAGCCACACACAGGCTGGGGCTCCTGTGCTCCCCCAGCAGCCTCCCCCCCTGCCTGCCTCACAAGATCAAGGAGTGAGGGAGGGAAGCTCCTGCTGTGAGCCTCACTGGCATCCCCGAGGGAGAAAAGCCCCCCCTGTGGTGTGGCCAGAAGCCAGCAGGCTGGGCTGGCCTCCACAGCCTCAGGGGGAGGATGGGCATCCCACAGCCTCCAGAGCCTGGCCCCCACACACCTCCTGGCAGCCTCCCCCCTGGGAGGTGTTTGCAGCCAGGCTGGAGGTGGCTGTGAGCAACCTGCGGTGGGGTGAGGGGTCCCTGCCCGTGGCAGGGGGCTGGAACTGGCTGAGCCTCGAGGTCTCTTCCAGCCCTGACAGCTCTGGCACCCCCTGACCCCCCAAGCCCTGCTCCCACAGACCCCCCTAGTACCTGGAGCCCTTCCCAGCTCCACCGTTGACCAGAGGGATCCACTTGGTGCGGATCTGCAAGGAGAGCAGAGGCAGAGGCCTGGCAGAGCAGCCTGCAGGGGGGCAGCTCCCAGCACAGCTCCCTGCAGGGGGCAGCTCCCAGCACAGCTCCCTGCACAGCTCCCTGCAGGGGGGCAGGTCCCAGCACAGCTCTCTGCAGGGGGCAGCTCCCAGCACAGCTCCCTGCACAGCTCCCTGCACAGCTCCCTGCAGGGGGCAGCTCCCTGCACAGCTCCCTGCAGGGGGGCAGCTCCCAGCACAGCTCCCTGCACAGCTCCCTGCACAGCTCCCTGCAGGGGGCAGCTCCCAGCACAGCTCCCTGCACAGCTCCCTGCAGGGGGGCAGGTCCCAGCACAGCTCCCTGCAGGGGGCAGCTCCCTGCACAGCTCCCTGCACAGCTCCCTGCAGGGGGCAGCTCCCTGCACAGCTCCCTGCAGGGGGCAGCTCCCTGCACAGCTCCCAGCACAGCTCCCTGCACAGCTCCCTGCAGGGGGCAGCTCCCAGCACAGCTCCCTGCACAGCTCCCTGCAGGGGGGCAGGTCCCAGCACAGCTCCCAGCACAGCTCCCTGCAGGGGGGCAGGTCCCAGCACAGCTCCCTGGAGGGGGCAGCTCCCTGCACAGCTCCCTGCACAGCTCCCTGCAGGGGGGCAGGTCCCAGCACAGCTCCCTGCAGGGGGCAGCTCCCTGCACAGCTCCCTGCACAGCTCCCTGCAGGGGGGCAGGTCCCAGCACAGCTCCCTGCAGGGGGCAGCTCCCAGCACAGCTCCCTGCACAGCTCCCTGCACAGCTCCCTGCAGGGGGGCAGGTCCCAGCACAGCTCCCTGCAGGGGGCAGCTCCCAGCACAGCTCCCTGCACAGCTCCCTGCACCGCTCCCTGCAGGGGGGCAGGTCCCAGCACAGCTCCCTGCAGGGGGCAGCTCCCAGCACAGCTCCCTGCACAGCTCCCTGCAGGGGGGCAGCTCCCTGCACAGCTCCCTGCACAGCTCCCTGCAGGGGGCAGCTCCCAGCACAGCTCCCTGCAGGGGGCAGCTCCCTGCACAGCTCCCTGCAGGGGGCAGCTCCCTGCACAGCTCCCTGCACAGCTCCCTGCAGGGGGGCAGCTCCCTGCACAGCTCCCAGCACAGCTCCCTGCAGGGGGCAGCTCCCTGCACAGCTCCCTGCACAGCTCCCTGCAGGGGGGCAGCTCCCTGCACAGCTCCCTGCACAGCTCCCTGCAGGGGGCAGCTCCCTGCACAGCTCCCAGCACAGCTCCCTGCAGGGGGCAGCTCCCTGCACAGCTCCCAGCACAGCTCCCTGCAGGGGGCAGCTCCCTGCACAGCTCCCAGCACAGCTCCCTGCAGGGGGGCAGCTCCCTGCACAGCTCCCAGCACAGCTCCCTGCAGGGGGCAGCTCCCTGCACAGCTCCCTGCACAGCTCCCTGCAGGGGGGCAGCTCCCTGCACAGCTCCCAGCACAGCTCCCTGCAGGGGGCAGCTCCCTGCACAGCTCCCTGCACAGCTCCCTGCAGAGCTGGGGGCAGCTCCCAGCTCCCAGCACAGCTCCCTGCAGAGCTGGGGGCAGCTCCCAGCTCCCAGCACAGCTCCCTGCAGAGCTGGGGGCAGCTCCCAGCTCCCAGCACAGCTCCCTGCAGAGCTGGAGGCAGCAGCCAGCAGGGCCCTGCAGCCATCTGCTCCCCAGCCTTCCCCTGCAGCAGCAGGCAGAGGGATGCTGGAGGCCAGCAGGAGGCTGTGCCAAGCCCCCAGGACACCACCACCAAGCCAGGAGCAGGCCTGGGCTGTGCTCAGCCTTTGCCTGCAGGGTCACCACCCCCAGCCCCCCCGGGCTGCCAGCTCCTTCCCCTGCTGCACAGGCTGTGGGGGCTCAGTTACCTTCTCGATGGTGGCCTCCTTGGTGACATCATACACCATGCACACCACGTTGGCCTGCAAGAGGAGAGGCAGAGGGGGTGAGGGGGGACCCCTGCAGGGCTCCTTCTGACCCCCAGCCACAGCTGTGCAGCAGCCAGAGACCAGCTCAGGGCCAGGCAGCTTGGGACACCCCAGGGGCTGCTCAGAGCACAGCCTGGCTCCTCTGGGTCACCCCTGGGGCTGTCACAGCCCTGCCAGGGGCTGCTCAGGGCACAGCCTGGCTCCTCTGTCCCACCCCTGGGGCTGTCACAGCCCTGCCAGGGGCTGCTCAGAGCACAGCCTGGCTCCTCTGTCCCACCCCTGGGGCTGTCACAGCCCTGCCAGGGGCTGCTCAGGGCACAGCCTGGCTCCTCTGGATCACCCCTGGGGCTGTCACAGCCCTGCCAGGGGCTGCTCAGAGCACAGCCTGGCTCCTCTGTCCCACCCCTGGGGCTGTCACAGCCCTGCCAGGGGCTGCTCAGAGCACAGCCTGGCTCCTCTGGGTCACCCCTGGGGCTGTCACAGCCCTGCCAGGGGCTGCTCAGGGCACAGCCTGGCTCCTCTGTCCCACCCCTGGGGCTGTCACAGCCCTGCCAGGGGCTGCTCAGAGCACAGCCTGGCTCCTCTGTCCCACCCCTGGGGCTGTCACAGCCCTGCCAGGGGCTGCTCAGAGCACAGCCTGGCTCCTCTGGATCACCCCTGGGGCTGTCACAGCCCTGCCAGGGGCTGCTCAGAGCACAGCCTGGCTCCTCTGGGTCACCCCTGGGGCTGTCACAGCCCTGCCAGGGGCTGCTCAGGGCACAGCCTGGCTCCTCTGGATCACCCCTGGGGCTGTCACAGCCCTGCCAGGGGCTGCTCAGAGCACAGCCTGGCTCCTCTGTCCCACCCCTGGGGCTGTCACAGCCCTGCCAGGGGCTGCTCAGAGCACAGCCTGGCTCCTCTGGGTCACCCCTGGGGCTGTCACAGCCCTGCCAGGGGCTGCTCAGGGCACAGCCTGGCTCCTCTGTCCCACCCCTGGGGCTGTCACAGCCCTGCCAGGGGCTGCTCAGAGCACAGCCTGGCTCCTCTGCCCCACCCCTGGGGCTGTCACAGCCCTGCCAGGGGCTGCTCAGAGCACAGCCTGGCTCCTCTGGGTCACCCCTGGGGCTGCTCAGAGCACAGCCTGGCTCCTCTGGGCCACCCCTGGGGCTGTCACAGCCCTGCCAGGGGCTGCGCAGAGCACAGCCTGGCTCCTCTGTCCCACCCCTGGGGCTGTCACAGCCCTGCCAGGGGCTGCTCAGAGCACAGCCTGGCTCCTCTGTCCCACCCCTGGGGCTGTCACAGCCCTACCAGGGGCTGCTCAGAGCACAGCCTGGCTCCTCTGGGTCACCCCTGGGGCTGCTCAGAGCACAGCCTGGCTCCTCTGCCCCACCAGCACTGCTGCCTCCAGGCCTCATGCCCTCACTCCCCCACCTGGCTGTGCCCCCTGCCCAAGCTCTGCCCATGCTGGGCCATGGGCTGCTGCCCTCCTCCCCCTGCCCAGCCCCCAAAGGCTTTGTGTGCAGCAGGCAGGAGGGATCCTGCCCCTTGCAGGGGAGAGTTCACTGCTAATCCTGAGGACACAGAGGGCTTTAGGGCAGGATTTCCTGCAGCTCTCCTAAGCCTCTCTTGCTGTCTGGGCAGAAGGAGCAGGACTGCCACCAAGCCACCTCCTTCACCCTGAGCTGCCAAGGGGCAGAGAGGAAGTGGCCTTGCTCACAGGAGACACAGGGAAGAGAGTTTGATTATCCACCACCAAGAGGTCCTCCTCTGTGCAGAGCCAAGCTTAATCCCAGAGCAGAGCAGCTGGGCCCAGCAGCTGGCTGCCTGGATTATTCCTCCCTGGCTGCTCCAAAGGCTGGGAAGAGCTCTCAGCCCTCCCTGCCCAGTGCTCCCCAGAGAGCTCTCAAATCAACCTCTCTGTGCCCCTGAGGGACCTAAGAGAGGCAGCAGGAGGGACCTTGTCCAAGCTCAGCAACTGCTCCTGCCCTCCTCTGAGCCTGCTGGGAACATCCTGAGGCTTGGGGGGCATCACCTGCTCAGCAGCCCCCAGCCCTCTCCTCCTGGAGGCTCCCCAGAGGGCCAGGCCAAGCCACACACAGCAGCTTAGGCGGCAGAGCAGGATTAACCCAGCCCCTGGGCAGCCCAACAGCCTTAATCCACAGCTCACCAACTGCCTCCCATCCCTGGGTGCCAGCTGGGGAGAGCCACACGTGCCCTGCTGCCCCTCCACAGCCCCCCCAGCCCTGCTCACCTTGGAGATCTCCTCCTGCAGCTCCTCCTCTGTCTGCTCCGACTCTGGGAGGGGAAGAGGGCAGTCACCAACTGCCCCTGGCCCCAGGGTCCCCTTCCCACAGCCCCCAGCTGGGCAGGGAGGGAGAAGGGGAGGGAGGAGGGGAGGGGGCTGTACCTGAGTAGTCCACTATGTGTGTGGGGACCCTCTCAGGGGTGACATCAGCTGGGATGGTGATCTCCTCTGCACGAGGAGGGACCTGCAGAGCCAGCAGCCTCCAGTCAGGCCAGCAGCCCCCAGCCAGGCCAGCAGCCTCCCTCCCTCCCCCCAGCCAGGCCAGCAGCCTCCCTTGCTCTCCCCAGCCAGGCCAGCAGCCCCCAGCCAGGCCAGCAGCCTCCCTCCCTCCCTCCCTCCCTCCCTCCCTCCCACCCTTCAGCCAGGCCAGCAGCCTCCCTCCCTCCCCTCAGCCAGGCCAGCAGCCTCCCTCCCTCCCTCCCCTCAGCCAGGCCAGCAGCCTCCCTCCCTCCCTCCCTCCCCTCAGCCAGGCCAGCAGCCTCCCTCCCTCCCTCCAGCCAGGCCAGCAGCCTCCCTCCCTCCCTCCCTGCAGCCAGGCCAGCAGCCTCCCTCCCTCCCTCCCTCCAGCCAGGCCAGCAGCCTCCCTCCCTCCCTCCCTGCAGCCAGGCCAGCAGCCTCCCTCCCTCCCTCCAGCCAGGCCAGCAGCCTCCCTCCCTCCCTCCCCACAGCCAGGCCAGCAGCCTCCCTCCCTCCCTCCAGCCAGGCCAGCAGCCTCCCTCCCTCCCCTCAGCCAGGCCAGTAGCCTCCCTCCCTCCCTCCAGCCAGGCCAGCAGCCTCCCTCCCTCCCTCCCTCCAGCCAGGCCAGCAGCCTCCCTCCCTCCCTCCCCACAGCCAGGCCAGCAGCCTCCCTCCCTCCCTCCCCACAGCCAGGCCAGCAGCCTCCTTCCCTCCCTCCCTCCAGGCCAGCAGCCTCCAGCCCAGGCAGCTGTGCTGAGAGGAGGGCTGCCAAGGGACTTCAGCTCCCAACACATCCACTGCCCAGTGCCCTCCCTGCCAGGGGGGATGAGCTCCCAGCCCTCAGCCCCAGCATCCCCACAGTGAAGCCTCCAGACACCTCCAGGCCTGAGCCCTCCCTCAGGCCCCAGGGGCAGTGTAGGGAAGCTGTGGGAGCATCCAAGGCAGCCGTGGGAGCAGGCAGCGCTGCCACTCCCGCCGCAGCCCTAAGCTAAGCCCCCAGCAGTGCCCAGCAGTGCCCAGCTCTGCAGCCTGAGCTCCTGGCAGCTGGCAGAGGCTGCCAGGGCTTTGCTGGGAGAGCACAGCAAGGAGCAGAGAACTGGTCCTCCCCCAGGGCCCTGGAGCTGCTGCTTCCCAGGGCACCCCTGGCCCCAGCTGCTGCTGGGCAGCGAGAAAGGCCACAGACAGCACAGGGCAGGCACGCTGAGCCAGCCCTGCCCTGCTGCCCTGCCCAGCCCTGACCTGCCCTGCTGCCCTGCCCAGCCCTGCCCCGCCCTGCCGCCCTCCCCAGCCCTGCCCTGCCCTGCCGCCGTGCCCAGCCCTGCCCTGCCGCCCTCCCCAGCCCAGCCCCGCCCTGCCGCCCTCCCCAGCCCTGCCCTGCCCTGCTGCCGTGCCCAGCCCTGCCCTGCCGCCCTCCCCAGCCCTGCTGCCCTCCCCAGCCCTACCCTGCCCTGCTGCCGTGTCCAGCCCTGCCCTGCCGCCCTCCCCAGCCCTGCTGCCCTCCCCAGCCCTACCCTGCCCTGCCGCCCTCCCCAGCCCTGCTGCCCTCCCCAGCCCTACCCTGCCCTGCTGCCCTCCCCAGCCCTACCCTGCCCTGCCGCCCTCCCCAGCCCTGCTGCCCTCCCCAGCCCTACCCTGCCCTGCTGCCCTGCCCGGCCCGGCCCTGCCGCCCTGCCCAGCCCTGCCCTGCCGCCCTGCCCAGCCCAGCTCTGTCGCCCTGCCCAGCCCAGCCCTGCCGCCCTGCCCAGCCCAGCCCTGCCGCCCTGTCCAGCCCAGCCCTGCCGCCCTGCCCAGCCCTGCCCTGCCCTGCCGCCCTGCCCAGCCCAGCCCTGCCGCCCTGCCCAGCCCAGCCCCGCCCTGCTGCCCTGCCCAGCCCAGCCCTGCCCTGCCGCCCTGCCCAGCCCAGCCCTGCCGCCCTGCCCTGCCCTGCCGCCCTGCCCGGCCCTGCCCAGCCCTGCCGCCCTGCCCTGCCCTGCCGCCCTGCCCAGCCCAGCCCTGCCGCCCTGCCCAGCCCAGCCCTGCCGCCCTGCCCTGCCCTGCCGCCCTGCCCAGCCCAGCCCTGCCGCCCTGCCCAGCCCAGCCCTGCCGCCCTGCCCTGCCCTGCCGCCCTGCCCAGCCCAGCCCTGCCGCCCTGCCCTGCCCTGTCGCCCTGCCCTGCCCTGCCGCCCTGCCCGGCCCTGCCCAGCCCTGCCGCCCTGCCCTGCCCTGCCGCCCTGCCCTGCCCTGCCGCCCTGCCCGGCCCTGCCCAGCCCAGCCCTGCCGCCCTGCCCAGCCCCGCCCTGCCGCCCTACCTAGCCCAGCCCCGCCCTGCCGCCCTGCCCAGCCCAGCCCTGCCGCCCTGCCCAGCCCCGCCCTGCCGCCCTGCCCAGCCCCGCCCTGCCGCCCTGCCCAGCCCCGCCCTGCCGCCCTACCTAGCCCAGCCCCGCCCTGCCGCCCTGCCCAGCCCAGCCCTGCCGCCCTGCCCAGCCCCACCCTGCCCTGCCGCCCTGCCCAGCCCTGCCACCCTGCCCAGCCCCGCCCTGCTGCCCTGCCCAGCCCCACCCTGCCCTGCCGCCCTGCCCAGCCCTGCCACCCTGCCCAGCCCCGCCCTGCTGCCCAGCCCAGCCCCGCCCTGCCCAGCCCCGCCCTGCCGCCCTGCCCAGCCCCGCCCTGCCGCCCTGCCCAGCCCCGCCCTGCCCAGCCGCCCTGCCCAGCCCCGCCCTGCCGCCCTGCCCAGCCCAGCCCTGCCGCCCTGCCCAGCCCCACCCTGCCCTGCAGCCCTGCCCAGCCCTGCCGCCCTGCCCTGCCGCCCTGCCCAGCCCGGGACGGGACGCTAGGATGCTCCCAGCAGCATCTGCAGGGGGCTGGATGCTGCTCCTCGCCCATGGCCCAGCTCCAAGCTCCAGCTCCAGGCAGACAGAGGGGTTGGGAATGTGCCTGATCCCCTCCCGCTGTGGCAGTGCCAGGGCAGCGAGGCAGGAGCTGGGGAGCCAGCAGCCTTCCCCCAGAGGGCAAAGCTGTGCTGGTAGCCAGAGAGAACCCTCTCCAGCCACAGCAGGGCCCGGGGAGGTGCCCACGCTCCTCCCCACGGGGGACAGAGCCCCAGGTCGGGGCTTAGAGAGCCAGCTGGAGCTCCACGTGGTCCTGGCATCTTCAGACCACCTGAACCAGGCCCCTGCCTGTCACCGGTCCCCAGGGAGCCGCACAGCCCTCCCCTGGGCACCGCTGGGGCCAGAGCTGTCCCGGCCCGGCTGGGCAGAGCACTCAGGCAGGGAGCAGCCCCTGCCCTCACACTCACCTCTTCGGGGAACTCCTCGCCCACCAGAGCCATGATCAGAGACGTCTTCCCCACCTGGGCTAGGAAAGGAAGGGCAGAGGCTGGCACCGGCGCGGCACAGCCGAGCGGCACAGCGGCCCGGGACGGCGGCAGCCGGCGCCCGGCCTCCATCGCGGCCGCGGTGCCCTGAGCGGCTGGGCCCGGGCTCGGTGCGGCCCTGCCCTGCCCGGGACCCCGGGGCGAAGGCCGGCGGGGCGGTGCAGCGCTGCAGCCCGGCTCGCCCGGGGCTGCCGGGGGGAACGCACGGGAGGAAGGCCGCCCGCTGCAGCCGGCGGGGACGGGAGCCCGCGGGGCGGGCAGCAGCGGCCCGACAGAGGCCATGGCGGCGGGGGAAGGGTCTCGCTCCTCGCCGGGGACCGGGGCCACGGGCAGATCCTGCCCCCCACCCCCACCCCCCCGAGCCGAGGCCGTCCCGGCGGATGCCCGGGGCGCACCCCCGGCCTTACCCTCCCCCAGCAGGAGGATCCTCACGTCCCGCTTCATGGCGCGGCCGCCGCCGGCGCTCCCGGGGCCGCCGCCGGCCGTCCCCTGCGCCCCTCCCCCAGCCCCTTCCTGCCGCACCACCGAGCGGCGGCGCGGAGCGGCGCGGGCGCCTGCCCCCCTCCCGGCCCCGAGCGGCGCCCCCTGGCGGGCGGGCGGCGCGCAGCACGCTCAGCCCCGCCGGCTTCAGCTTCTCCTTTTATTAACCGACAATGAACCCAAACGGCCGCAACGGAGCCGTGAAACGCATCCCGCAGCCGCCCGGCACCGGCCCGCGGGCCCCGCGCTGCCTCCTGCCCCAGCACCCTGCCCGCCCGAGCCTGGAGCCTTGCCCCCGGGCTGGGGGAGCCGGGGCCGGGGGAGCCGGGGCTCGGCGCCCGGTGCCGACTTCCTCCCGCTGCAGAAGTGGTGCTGGATCCGGAGCCTGTGCGCTCAGCCGCCCGTCAGCTGCCAGAGGAAGACAGCGCTGTGCGAGGCCGTGAGCAGGCGGCGGCCGGAGGGGGAGAAGCAGCAGCGGTGCACGCAGTCGTCGTGGCCGGCGCAGTCCTGGGCGGCGCGGGGGGCGCAGCGCAGCAGCCTCAGCAGCCTCTCTGCGCGGAAAGCAGGCGGCTCGGTGCCGGGGCAAGAGGGGCTGCTGTCCTGCGGCTCGTCCCTGCCAGGAGCACCGCTCCCTCTCAACCCCCCAGGCTCTGTCCCCTGCGGAGCTGAGTGTCGGGGGACGGCTCCTTGCCCCAGCAAGCAGGCAGCAGGGGCTAGGCAGGGAGCGGGCCAGGGCAGCTCCAGGCTGCACCCCGCAGCAGTGGAGGCAGCAGCACACCTCCCTGCAGCTCTGCTGCCTCACAGCCCCAGGGCTCAGCAGGGGCCCTTGCAGCTCTGGGGCAGGCATGGAGGAGACTGCTCTCAGGAGCTGCTGTCAGAGCAGGGTGGACATCAGTGCTGCCTCCCTGTGCAGATACAGTTAGAGGAGCAAAGGCCTCTTGCTGGGAGCAGGGTGCTGCTTGTCCCCATGCTGTGGGATGGGCTCTGTTGCTTCCTGGGCTGTAAGCTTCCACAGCCCCAGAGCTGAGGACAAGCTCCCAACCCCCAGAGGCCATTTGACACAGCAGGTTTTGACCCGGCAGCCTCTTGGAACTTTCTCCTTGCCTGGCACATCCCCTGCCCACAGCCCCAGGACTGAGGGTGGGGGCTGCTGTGTCTGCATAGATGGTATTTACAGGGGAAAAGGACACTTGGTTTCCCCTGGCTTGCAGGAAGCAGGAGAGATCCCTGCCCCCCCCGAGGGGAGCAGAGCCCAGGACAGCCTGCAGTACTCACCCCCGAAGCCGACAGCCATGAAGCGTCCTGCAGGAGCCAGGCTGAGCGAGGTGGCGAAGTAGGGCAAGGAGACCTTCTCCACTACCTGTGCTCCAGCAGGGGAAACACAGCAGCAGCTCAGAAACCAGGAGGCAGCAGAGCAGAGCTGCTGCAGCGACAGCTGCCGGGAGGGGAGAGGGCTCCTCTCCAAGGGGAGGCTGACAGCTGTCAGGTGCTCTGCACAGCACCTCTCAGAGCTGGGAAGCCTGCCAAAGGCACTGACTTGCCAGAGGAGGCTCAGTGAGTGAGAGGCTGCTAAGTGCTCCTGAAAGCAAGCACCTTCCCTTCAGGGCAGATCAAGAGGCAGCAGGGTGGCAGCAGGGTGGCAGCAGGGTCTGGCAGCCCGCCCAGACACAACCTGAGGCAGGGGCAGGACCCTGCTGCTCACCTGGGCCAGACCACAGAGGCTCTGAGATGAAAAGCTGAGCAGCTGCTTGCCTTAGCCCACCTCACCCTTTCAGATGTGGCCTTTCACACAGAACACTGCTTCCTTCCACCCCACTGCACCTCCTTGGCCCTGGCCATGGCCTGGCAGTGGCAGAGGAGCACCCACAGCACCCTGGCAGGGCACCAGTACCTGCTTCTTGTGCAGGCTGTAGAACAAAGCTTCCTTCTGCACCCCAAAGCCCACATAGACCAAGGTACCAGGCTCCCAGGGACAGAAGGCAGCCAGGCTGGGTGGGAGGCTCTTGAGATCCTGTGGAGGGAAACCAGAAGGGGCAAAATTGAGGCTGACTTCTCCAGCCTGACCCAGTGCAGGGGGGGGGGACAAAAGGAGAGCACAGAAGCACAGCAGCCCTTGGGCTGTGGGGGTCTGAGCAGCAGGAAGTTACTCTCACAGAATGTTTTGGGTTGGAAGGGACCTTTACAGGGTGATGCAGGGCAGCCTCCTGCAGTGAGCAGGGACACCTCAACTACCTGTCCATGATCAAGGCTCTTTCCTCCCTCTTGCATTTGCTCCCAGCAAAGCCAGGAGCAACCACCCCCTGCCATGGCAGACTGACCCTCAGGCAAATTGTCTGCTGCTGCAGAAGGACTCCTGAGGGCCCCACAGGCTGGACTTGCACTGAGGCATGAAGATGGGGCTGGGTTCTAGGGCCCAGAAGCTCCACCTTTGGTAGTGGATGCAAGATGAGACCTTCATCTCTTTGCTGTGGGGAGCCCTGGAAACCAAGACCCAGTGCCAGGACCCAGCTGCTGTCTGGGCCTGGCCAGTGGCACACTGCCAACCTCCCAAAGAGACCCAGGTCCCTCTGCATGCCAGTGCCACCTGGGGACCATCTCCACATCCTGCCCAGGACAGATCCTTCTGGCCTGCCTGCTACCCACATCCCACACCCAGACTGGAACCCAAGGGTTGCCCCAAGCCTCACAGCCACGCAGGGCTGGAGCACTTGGGCTCCACGACCTTAGCACTCTCCTGGCTCTGACTGTTTCTGCCCTTTGGGAGCACCCCAGCTCACAGCAGGCTCATGAGGAGGTCTCTCTCCTGTGCACTGCTGCCCTGCTCTGTTTTGCACAGCAGAGGGGCTTCAGCTCTTTGCAGATGCAGCTTTTGTCTCCTCGTGCTTCCCAAGCCCTGGCAAGAGCCCCACAGGAGAGGCTGCCCCAGCAGGGTGCTCCATGAGCAGCACAACTAACAACAAGGACTCCTCCTTCAGCCCCAGGCCACAGCACCCAGGCATCTCTCCAACAGCCTGGATGGTGCTGAGTCCCATGTCCTGAGCAGGCAGGGGCAGGCAGAGAGGGGCTGGCAGGGACTGCCAAGGGCAGGCAAGAGCAGAAAAAGCAGGCAGGGAACCACACTCACCTCAGGGCTGTCAAGGGCAGACAGGGGCTGGCAGGGGGCAGACAGGGGCTGGCAGGGGGCAGACAGGGCCCACGCTCACCTGAGGGCTGGCAGGGCTGGGCAAAAGCAGGCAGGGGCAGGCAGGGCCCATGCTCACCTGAGGGCTGGCAGGGGCTGGGAAGCTGAGCCAGTCCAGCAGCTCACAGCTGTCCCTCAGCCAGTCGGAGGCCCAGACGCTGACTCGCCGGTCCCAGCTGGTGGCCAGCCAGAGCTCACTGCCCTCCAGCCCGAAGTCCCACTGCTGGGGAAGGCAAACACAACACAGTGACAGCTGGGACAGCAGCTTCTGTGCACTGCTGGGAGTCACTAACACCTCCATGGCCACCAAACCCTGGCCCCAGGTGCCATGGCCACAGGGTTCTGCAACCCCTCCAGGCGTGGGGACTCCACCACCTCCCTGGGCAGCCTCTGCCAGGCCCTGACCACTGTCAGCAAAGAAATTGTTCCTCCTCTCCAACCTAACCCTCCCCTGGCAGTTTCAGGCCATTGCCTCTCCTTCTGTCCCCTGAGCCTAGGGAGCAGAGCCCAAGCCCCAGCTGGCTGCAGCCTCCTCTCAGGGAGCTGCAGAGAGCAAGGAGGTCTCCCTCAGCCTCCTCTGCTCCAGGCTCAACCCCCCCAGCTCCCTCAGCTGCTCCTCCCCAGCCCTCTTCCCCAGACCCTTCCCCAGCTCTCTTGCCCTTCTCTGGCCCTGCTCCAGCTCCTCAAGGTCCTTCTGGCAGTGAGGAGCCCAGAGCTGAACCCAGCACTCAAGCTGTGGCCTCCCCAGTGCCCAGCCCAGAGGCACCATCCCTGCCCTGCTCCTGCTGCCACCCCAGTGCTGCTCCAGGCCAGGCTGCTGCTGCCCTTCTTGCCCCCCTGGGCACCCCCTGGCTCCTCTCCAGCTGCTGGCACCCAGCACCCCCAGGGCCTTCTCTGCTGGGCACTTTGCAGCCCCTCTGCCCCCAGCCTGGAGCCTTCCTGGGGTGGTTGTGCCCCAAGGGCAGGACCCAGCCCTTGGCTCTGTTCAATCTCATCCGGCTGACCTCAGCCCACTGATGGTTGGACTTGCTGATCTCAGAGGCCTTTTCCAAGCAAAACAATTCTATGATTCTATGACTTAGACTAAAACAGGACAGGGAAGCTGTGGCCCTAGGCTGAAAGCCCCAGCAGAAGAGGCTGCTGGAGGAGCAGAAGAGGCTGCTGGAGGAGCAGAAGAGGCTGCTGGAGGAGCAGAAGAGGCTGCTGGAGGAGCAGAAGAGGCTGCTGGAGGAGCAGAGGGGGCCTGGCCTGAAGGACACAGATCTCTGCCCCTGGAAGCCCTCTGCACATTCCCTAGGGGAGTGCTTGCAGACCAGCAACATCCTTCACCTAACCCAAGGAGGATCTCCTGTGCTGAGGGCTCCAGAGCTGCCCCAGCCCTGCAGGGGAGGTCTCAGCAGGCACAGCAGAGGGACAGAATCCCCTCCCTGCCCCTGCTGCCCACACTGCTGGGGAGCAGCCCAGGCCAGGGCTGGCCCTGGGCTTCCCACAGCTCTATGGTGACACTGGGGGAATTATTCCTGCTGAGAGCTGGGGCAGAGGGGGAGGTCTCAGCTGCTGGGACTCAGGGGGAGGTCTCACCTGCTTGCTGGTGCACTGGAGGACAGTGATGGGGGAGCCTCTGTGGTCAGCCAGGACACGAATGGTGGCTCCGGTGCGAGGGCTGCTGACAGCCACCAGCCCATCCTCAGCCCCTGATAAGATCATTTCTCCTGGGGGCAGAGGAGAGAGCAGAATGGGACACAGCTTGCAAGAGAAGACAAACCCCAGAGGAAGAAGATCCAGGATAGCAGTGCCCCAAAACACAGTGAGAGGCTGGGAACATAGAACTGGCTGGCTTGGAGAAGCCCTCTGAGCTCAACCAGCAACCCAACCTCACCATGGCCACCAAACCCTGGCCCCAGCTGCCATAGCCACACCTTTCTGGAGCCCCTCCAGGGCTGGGGACTCCACCACCTCCCTGGGCAGCCTGTGCCAGTCAAGGGCTGGCTAAGCTGAGATGCTTCAGACACCCACAAGGACTCCACACCGAAGAGGAGCAGCTGCAGCCTGTGAGCAGCAGGACAGGAGGGAACGCTCCTGGTACCCACCCCCTGCCAACACGCCTCCCGTGCCCCCTCCACCCCAGCTCAGCCCATCCACATGGGCCCTCCAGCTGCCCCTGCCCCCAGCTGGGGCAGGTCAGCAGCACAGAGAGCAGCTGGAGCTCAAGGCAGCCAGGCCCCCGGGGCAGCCTCACCGTCTGCAGAGTAGGCAACGGCTGTGACCGCAGGGCCGTGGGGCTGCAGCTTCCGCTCCAGCTCCGGCCGGCAGATGCTGAACACTCGCAGGCTGCCGTCGCTGTACCCTGCCACCACCTGCTGGCTCCCAGCTCCACAGGCAGCCACGGGGGCAGGCTTCCAGGCCAGGCACTGGCAGCTCTGCAGAGGAGCCAGGGCACAGACAGTGACACAGGGAAGGCAGCAAATGCACTAAACCCCTCCAACTCCAAGGAATCTTCCAGCTTCACAGAGCAGCCTGGGGCTGGAAGGGAGCTCTGGAGCTTCCCCCAGCCCAAGCCCTGCTCCAGCAGGGCACCCCCAGCACCCTGCCCAGCAGCACAGTGCCCAGGGGGGGTTGGAAGCTCTCCACACCAGGACACTCCACAACCTCTCTGGGCAGCCTGCTCCAGGCCTCCAGCAGCCTCACCCCAAACAACTTTCTCCTCCTGCTCAGCTCCAACCTCCTGCCTGACACTTGCTGCCCCTTGCCCCTTGTGCTGGCCCTGGGCAGCACTCAGCAGAGCCTGGCCCCAGCCTCTTGCCCCCCACAGCTCCTTTAGCTCTTGCTGAGCATTGCTCAGCTGCCCTCTGGGGCTGCTCTGCTGCAGGCTCTCAGCCCCAGGGCTCTCAGCCTTTGCTGCTCCCAGAGCTGCTCCAGGCCCCTCAGCAGCTCTGCAGCCTGCCCTGGACTCTCTCCAGCAGTTCTCTGTCTCTCCTGATCTGGGGAGCCCAGGACTGGACCCAGGACTCTAGCTGTAGCCTCAGCAGGGCACAGTACTCTGCTCTGCAAGGACACAGCAGTCCATGCAACCCCAAGCAGTGGACTGTGGCTTCTGTCAAGAGGAAGAGATCAACGCCAATACCCCAAACCCTTACCTGGTCAAGCACCTGGAACTGCACCACCAGCTCCAGGCTGCCCAGAGACCAAACCCTCAGGCTGCCATCCTCAGCACAGGTGGCACAGAGAGACTCCTCGGGGCTGAAGCACATCTGAGTCACCTGCAGAGCATCACACAATGAGCTGCCTTGGAAGGGAGCTCCAGAGCTCACCCAGCCCAACCCCCTGCACTCAGCAGGGACAGCCTCCACTGGATCAGGTTGCCCAGAGCCCTCTCCAGCCTCATCTTGAATATCTTCAGGGCTGGAACCTAAACCACCTCCCTGGGCAGCCTGCTGCAGTGTTCCAGCAGCCTCCTGGGGCAGAACTTGTTCCTCACATCCAATCTCCATCTGCTCTGCTCTCATCTCAAACCATTGCCCCTGGGCCTGTCACTACAGCCTGTTGTAGACAGCCCCTCTCCATCCTGCTTGTAGCCCTTCAGGTACTGGCAGGCAGCTCTAAGGTCCCCCTGGAGCCTTCTCCAGCCTGAAGAGCCCCAGCTCCCTCAGCCTGTGCTCCAGCAGAGGGGCTCCAACCCCCTCATCATTGTCATGGCCCTCCTCAAACAGACAGGCAACAGGGGCTCTACAGGTGGCCCAACTTGGAGCACATCATCTCCTCTGCCCCTCTCCTCCTCCTCTCGTGGGTGACACCAGAAATGCAGCCTGAATGTCACAGAAGCTGTGGTGCTTGAGTAGGTGCTGAAATGCTGGGCTGACAGCTGGGCTGGAGATGGAAACCAGGGAAGCTGAGCCCAAAGACAGGACAAGGCCCTGCACCATGGAGCTGCATAGAAGAGCTTCACCTCTGCTCTGAACCCTCTGTTCTGCAGCACAAAGACACTGCAGAGCTACCAGGGGATAGAGGCAGCCTCAGGCAGGTTGCAGATGGCACTAAGCTGGGTGGCAGAGTTGATCTGCTGCAGGGCAGGAGGCTGTGCAGAGGGCCCTGGCCAGGCTGCAGCCATGGCTGAGGCCAAGGGGATGAGGTTCAACCAGGCCAAGGGCTGGGTGCTGCCCTTGGGGCACAACCACCCCAGGAAGGCTCCAGGCTGGGGGCAGAGGGGCTGCAAAGTGCCCAGCAGAGAAGGCCCTGGGGGTGCTGGGTGCCAGCAGCTGGAGAGGAGCCAGGGGGTGCCCAGGGGGGCAAGAAGGGCAGCAGCAGCCTGGGCTGGAGCAGCACTGGGGTGGCAGCAGGAGCAGGGCAGGGATGGTGCCTCTGGGCTGGGCACTGGGGAGGCCACAGCTTGAGTGCTGGGTTCAGCTCTGGGCTCCTCACTGCCAGAAGGACCTTGAGGAGCTGGAGCAGGGCCAGAGAAGGGCAAGAGAGCTGGGGAAGGCTCTGGAGAAGAGGGCTGGGGAGGAGCAGCTGAGGGAGCTGGGGGGGTTGAGCCTGGAGCAGAGGAGGCTGAGGGAGACCTCCTTGCTCTCTGCAGCTCCCTGAGAGGAGGCTGCAGCCAGCTGGGGCTTGGGCTCTGCTCCCAGGGAACAAGGGACAGGACAAGAGGCAATGGCCTCAAGCTGCCCCAGGCTGCATATTAGAAGAAACTTCTTCCCTGGAAGGGTTCTCAGTGCCTGGCCCAGGCTGCCAGGGGGGTGGCTGAATCCCCACCCCTGGAGGTGTTTCCCAGAGGCAGAGCTGTGGTGCTGAGGGCCAGGGCTCAGCCCCAGCCTGGGCAGAGCTAGAGAGTGGCTGGGCTGGAGGAGCTGGGAAGGCTTTGCCAACCCAACCCATCCTGTCAGCCACTTTCCCACCAGTTGTTCTTCTCCTGTTTTGGTTTTCCTTCCTTTTATATTTCAGGCAAAGCACATCTTGTCCAGGGTGGATGTGCTGCTGGCCAGCAGCAGGCAGGCAGCAGCCACAGTCCTGAGGAGTGAAGCCTTGGGGCCTCCACACAGCATTCCCCAGCCCCAGCACAGGGGGGACCTCAGCTGCCCCCAGGCTGAGGCTGCAAACACCTTCAGCTGGAGCAGAGGAGCTCAGACCTCTTCTCCCTGGACTCCTCCTTGCAGTGCAGAGCCCTCTCCAGGCTCCTGCAGCAGGCAGGGTGATGGAGTTGAGCTTTGCTGACTTCATTGGGGCACACCAAGCCACAGAGGCTTCCCTCCAGCTGGAGGTGCAGCCAGACCTGGGCTGGTAGAGATGGGAAGAGGGAAGGGAGATGAGAAAGGCTTTGCTTAAAGGTCTACTCCAGCCTCAGTGATTCCATGACTGCTGCAGGTGTGGAGCTGAGGGACATGGTTCAGTGGTGAGCTGGCAGTGCTGGGGTAAGGCTTGGCCTTGATAATCCTGGAATGGTTTGGGTTGGAAGGGACCTCAAAGATCCCCCAGTGCCACCCCCCTGCCGTGGGCAGGGACACCTGCCCCCAGCCCAGGCTGCTCAGGGCCTCATCCAGCCTGGACCTGGAGCACCCCAGCGAGGGGGATGCTGCCCCAGCAGGTTGGGGGGGCTGCTCCTCATCCCTTCTGCTCTGCATGGAGCCTGTGCAGCTCCCTGGGCATGGGCAGGGCAGCGCTGCCAGGCTGTCCCTGGGGCAGGGCTGCTGTCCCCAGCTCCTGTCCCCTGCCTGTGCAGGGCATGGGCAGGGCAGCGCTGCCAGGCTGTCCCTGGGGCAGGGCTGCTGTCCCCAGCTCCTGTCCCCTGCCTGTGCAGGGCATGGGCAGGGCAGTGCTGCCAGGCTGTCCCTGGGGCAGGGCTGCTGTCCCCAGCTCCTGTCCCCTGCCTGTGCAGGGCATGGGCAGGGCAGTGCTGCCAGGCTGTCCCTGGGGCAGGGCTGCTGTCCCCAGCTCCTGTCCCCTGCCTGTGCAGGGCATGGGCAGGGCAGTGCTGCCAGGCTGTCCCTGGGGCAGGGCTGCTGTCCCCAGCTCCTGTCCCCTGCCTGTGCAGGGCATCCACACCCCCCCCACAGTGCCAAGAATCTCTTCCTCGTCTCCACTCTGTCCAAGCCCAGAGGTCCCTCCCAGCCCCAGGGCTCCGCTGACCCCAGGCCGCCCTGCCGGCACCCCCAGGCCCCGCGGCCGCGGCGCAGGACTCCCGCGGCGCCCCCGCGCGGTGCGGCAGGGCACAGGCGGCAGCCAGGGCTGCATGGCACCGCCCAAGCCGCCGCCCGGCACCGCCCAGGCTGCTGCATGGCACCGCCCAGGCTGCCGCCCGGCACCGCCCAGGCTGCTGCATGGCACTGCCCAGGCCGCTGCATGGCACTGCCCAGGCCGCTGCATGGCACTGCCCAGGCCGCTGCATGGCACCGCCCAGGCTGCTGCATGGCACCGCCCAGACCGCCGCCCAGCACCGCCCCGGCTGCTGCATGGCACCGCCCAGGCTGCTGCATGGCACCGCCCAGACCGCCGCCCAGCACCGCCCCGGCTGCTGCATGGCACCGCCCCGGCTGCTGCATGGCACTGCCCCGGCTGCTGCATGGCACCGCCCAGGCCGCCGCCCGGCACCGCCCAGGCCGCCGCCCGGCACCACCCCGGCCGCCGCCCAGCACCGCCCTGACCTTGTCCCCGTGGCCGCCGAGGAGCCGGACGCTGCTGCTCTCTGCCCAGTTGATGTACCAGAGGGCTCCTGCCGCCGTGCCCACGATGCCCATCTCCAGCCGCTCGTCGAAGGCTGCGCTCACCGCGGCCCCGTCCAGCCGGAGCTCCTGCTCCAGCAGCACAGAGCCGCAGCTACGGGGAAGGAGGAGGGCAGGAGGAAGGGCTCAGCCGCTGCAGCAGCCCTCCTGCCTCCTTGAGGCGCCCGTGCCAGCAGCCAGCCAGGCGGCTGCAGCTCAGCGGCTCGCTGAGGGCTTGCTGTGCACCGAGGAGCGAGCAGCTGCGCTGCAGCCACCGCCGCAGGCAGAGAGCAGCCAGGGGATGCAGCAGCCCAGGAGGAGAAAACAAGCCCAGGAGTTGCAGTAATTCCCCAAAGGGCTTCCTGCAGATGACCAACACAGCACCCAGGCACCAAGCACTCCACAGGATTCCAGGCTGAGGCCAAGGGGATGAGGTTCAACCAGGCCAAGGGCTGGGTCCTGCCCTTGGGGCACAACCACCCCAGGAAGGCTCCAGGCTGGGGGCAGAGGGGCTGCAAAGTGCCCAGCAGAGAAGGCCCTGGGGGTGCTGGGTGCCAGCAGCTGGAGAGGAGCCAGGGGGTGCCCAGGGGGGCAAGAAGGGCAGCAGCAGCCTGGCCTGGAGCAGCACTGGGGTGGCAGCAGGAGCAGGGCAGGGATGGTGCCCCTGGGCTGGGCACTGGGGAGGCCACAGCTTGAGTGCTGGGTTCAGCTCTGGGCTCCTCACTGCAGGAAGGACACTGAGGAGCTGGAGCAGGGCCAGAGAAGGGCAAGAGAGCTGGGGAAGGGTCTGGGGAAGAGGGCTGGGGAGGAGCAGCTGAGGGAGCTGGGGGGGTTGAGCCTGGAGAAGAGGAGGCTGAGGGAGACCTCCTTGCTCTCTGCAGCTCCCTGAGAGGAGGCTGCAGCCAGCTGGGGCTTGGGCTCTGCTCCCTAGGCTCAGGGGCCAGAAGGAGAGGCCATGGCCTGAAACTGTGCCAGGGGAGGGTTAGGTTGGAGAGGAGGCAAAATGTCTTTGGTGCCAGAGTGGTCAGGGCCTGGCAGAGGCTGCCCAGGGAGGTGGTGGAGTCCCCATGCCTGGAGGGGTTGCAGAACCCTGTGGCCATGGCAGCTGGAGCCAGGGTTTGGTGGCCATGGTGGGGTTGGGTTGGTGTTGGACTGGGTAATCACAGAGGTCTCCTCCAACCCAAACAATTCCATGATTCAGAGGGGTCAGGTCCCTGTGTCACAAACTCAGGACAAAGGTCCAGCCAGGAAGGATCAGCAGCCATGGGGGGAGAGGAAAAGGATGAGGAGCAGAAGGAGCAGTGTGCATGCAGGCAGAGCAGGCAGTGAACAGCCACCTCTCAGACAGGTCCTGGAGCTGCCAGGCAAGGGGAAGAGCACCTGCAGGACTTGATGAGACAGGCAGGGGAAGAGCAGGGATGCTGGAGCCTCCATCTCCTACCTGGCATCAGGACCTTTCAGCCTCAGCTCCTGCACGCTGCCCACTGCCCACAGCCGGAGGCCCTTGGTGCTGCTGCCACTCACCAGCCTGTGGTGCCCACACAGCAGGACACCTGGGGAGCAGCAGAGATGGAGGGCACCTGTCAGCATGCCCTGCTCCCAGCCAGCATGGCATCATGGACTGGGGGGGCTGCAAGCCCTGCAGCCAGCAGGGACAGCTGCAGCCACAGCAGGCTGCTCCCAGCCCCAACCAACCTGCCCTGCACTGCTGCCAGCCATGGGGCAGCTCCCAGCTCTCTGGGCAGCCTGGCACAGGCTCTCCCCACCCTCAGCACCAAACCTTTCTCCCTTCTCTCCGCTCTCAGTCTCCCTCTTGCAGTTCCAACCATCCCCCCTTGGCCTGCCCCAACAGGCCCTGCTCAGCAGTCTGTCCCCAGCTCTCTTCTGTCCCCTTGAAGCCCTGCAAGGCCACCAGGAGGTCTCCCTGGAGCCTTCTCCTCTGCAGGCTGCACAACCCCAACCCTCCCAGCCTGGCCTCCCAGCAGAGGGCTTCCAGCCTCCCAGCACTGCTGTGGCCTCCTCTGGCCCTGCTCCAGCAGCTCCCTGGCTGTGCTGAGGGCTCCAGAGCTGCCCCAGCCCTGCAGGGGAGGTCTCAGCAGGCACAGCAGAGGGGCTGAATCCCCTCCCTGCCCCTGCTGCCCACACTGCTGGGGCTCAGCCCAGGCCAGGCTGGGGCTGGGCTGGCAGCACTCAGTGCCAGCTCCTGGCCAGCTCTGCACCCCCAAGGCCTTCCCCACAGGGCTGCTCCCAGCCCTTCACCCCCAGCCTGGGTTGGTACTGGGAGCTGTGCTGACCCTTGGCCTCATTGAGCCTCATGAGGGTCCCCTGGTTCCCTTCTCCAGCTTGCCCAGGTCCCTCTGGATAGATCCCCTCACAGTACCACCCACACCACCCAGCCTGGGGCCATCTGCAGAGTGCTGAGGGAGCCTGGATCCAGCCTGTGTCATGGAGGAGGATGTGAAACAGCACTGGTGCCAGCATGGACCCCTGAGGGACACCTCAGGTTATCTGGACAGCAATCCATTGGCCACTGCTATCCAACCAACTCCTCAGCCACCCAGCAGCCCTCCCATCCCATCCCATCCCAGCCCAAGTTCTCCCACTGGGAGAGAAGGATCATAGAATCACAGCACTGTCAGGGCTGGAAGGGAGCTCAAGGCTCAGCCAGCCCCAACCCCCTGCCATGGCCAGGGACACCTCACACTGCAGCAGGTTGCTCACAGCCACCTCCAGCCTGGCTGCAAACACCTCCAGCCAGGAGGCTTCCACCACCTCCCTGGGCAGCCTGTGCCAGGCTCTCACCACCCTCCTGGGCAACAACTTCTTCCTCACAGCCAATCTCAGTCTCCCCACTTCTAGTTCTGCTCCATCCCCCCCAGTCCTATCCCTCCCTGACACCCTCCAAAGTCCCTCCCCAGCTTTCCTGTAGCCCCCTGCAGATCCTGGAAGGCCACAATGAGGTCTCCTGGGAGCCTTCTCCTCTCCAGCCTGCACAACCCCAACTCCCTCAGTCTGGGCTCACAGGAGATGTTCTGGGGGACTGTGTCAGAGCCTCATCACCAGAGGTGGCCTCAACAAGCTGTGCCCCTGGTACCCAGGCAGGGCAGAGGAGTCCTCTGCAGCCGAGGCCCCCAGGGGAACCCAGGCTACAGATCCGCTGCTACCCACACAGCCTCTGTCCAGCACAGCCAGGGGCAGCTCAGAGCAGAGGTCTGCAAACTGGTTGTTCCTCTTTGCCAGTGAGATACCCTCTACAGGCCTGGCACACAGATGGCACACAGCTGGCACCTCTGTACCCACCGATCTCGCCCTCGTCGGCCTCCCACGTCATGAAGCAGCAGCTGGCCTCAGTGTCCCACACACAGATCTGCCCTGAGCTGCTGCCACTGAACAGCAGGGGCTTGGCACCATAGCAGAGACAGGTCAGCTCCACTGGGCCTAGAACTTCTGGAGCTGGGGCCTGGAGAACCTGCCAGAGCCAGAGCACAGCAAACAGAGATGTCACAGAGAGTATCCCAGAGTGCCAGCAGGGGGGAAGGGAGCTCTGGAGCTGCCCCAGCCCAAGCCCTGCTCCAGCAGGGCACCCACAGCACCCTGCCCAGCAGCACAGTGCCCAGGGGGGGTTGGAAGCTCTCCACACCAGGACACTCCACAACCTCTCTGGGCAGCCTGCTCCAGGCCTCCAGCAGCCTCACCCCAAACAACTTTCTCCTCCTGCTCAGCTCCAACCTCCTGCCTGACACTTGCTGCCCCTTGCCCCTTGTGCTGGCCCTGGGCAGCACTCAGCAGAGCCTGGCCCCAGCCTCTTGCCCCCCACAGCTCCTTTAGCTCTTGCTGAGCATTGCTCAGCTGCCCTCTGGGGCTGCTCTTCTGCAGGCTCTCAGCCCCAGGGCTCTCAGACTTTGCTGCTCCCAGAGCTGCTCCAGGCCCCTCAGCAGCTCTGCAGCCTGCCCTGGACTCTCTCCAGCAGTTCTCTGTCCCTCCTGAGCTGGGGAGCCCAGGACTGGGTGGAACAGGACCAGTTGTGGCCTCCCTAGGGCAGAGTAGAGGGGAAGAAGAACCTCCCTCCCCCTGGTGCTTACCTACATCACAATAAACCCTCCTCCTCCTCCCCTCAGTTCGTAGGCAAAGCCTCAAGCACAACCAAAAGCCAGCCCCTGGCCAGCCAACAGCCTCTCACTGAGAGGCACCATCACCTCCACAGACCTGGAGAGGCAGAGCCTCCATCCCCACTCTCCAGAGGCCTGGAGAAGGACACAGAGCTGCTGCTGAGGCATCTTCCAAACAGGGAAAGTTGAGGTTTTACCTTGAGGCTGAGAGCAGGTCCCTGCTGCTCCAGGAAGCAAAGCATCAGGGCTCCCTGCCCCACACAGGCCAGCTCCTGGGGGCACAGGGGGCTGAAGGCCACCTCGTGGGCTGGCTGTGGGATGCCAGCAGATGCCAGGAGCTGGTGGGTGCAAGTGTTCCACACAGCGATGCTCTGGTCCTGGTAGTCCCCTGGGTAGAGCAGGAAAGGCAGGAGGAGGAAGTTGAGGCTGAGGGAGACCTCCTTGCTCTCTGCAGCTCCCTGAGAGGAGGCTGCAGCCAGCTGGGGCTTGGGCTCTGCTCCCTAGGAACAAGGGACAGGACAAGAGGCAATGGCCTCAGGCTGCCACAGGGCAGGTTTGGGTCGGCCATGAGGAACAATTTCTTCCCCTTGAGGGCTGTCCAGGCCTGGCCCAGGGCAGTGGTGCAGTCCCCATGCCTGGAGGGGTTCCAGAGCTGTGTGGCTGTGGTGCTGAGGGCCAGGGCTGCCCCCCACAAGCCCTTCACTGCCATGCTGCACTCAGGGCCCCCAACAGGCCTGAAAGAAGGAAGAGTTTGGCACCTGGGCCGAGGTCAGACTGAGCTGGAAGCTGACCTGGATGGAAGCCAACAGATCTTGGTGGCAGCAGCAATGCTTGCCTTGATGATGGCCAATATCATGCAGTGCCTGCAGCACTGCCTCCAGCTCTGGGGCCCCCAGCACAGGAAGGACCTGGAGCTGCTGGGGAGGGGCCAGAGGAGGCCACAGAGATGAGCAGAGGCTGCAGAGCCTCCCCTGTGGGGCCAGGCTGGGAGAGCTGGGGCTGTGCAGCCTGCAGAAGAGAAGGCTGCAGGGAGACCTCAGAGCAGCCTCCCAGGACCTGAAGGGCTCCAGGAGAGCTGGGGAGGGACTTGGGACAAGGGCTGGGAGTGCCAGGCCCAGGGCCAATGGCTTTGAGCTGGGAGAGAGGAGACTGAGAGTGGAGAGGAGGAAGTGAGGCTGGGGAGACTCTGGCACAGGCTGCCCAGGGAGGCTGTGGCTGCCTCCTGCCTGGAGGTGCTGAGGACCAGGCTGGATGAGGCCTTGAGCAGCCTGTGCTGGTGGGAGGGGTCCCTGCCCACGGCAGAGGCTTGGAGCTGGATGGTCTCTGAGGTCCCTTCCAACCCAGCCCAAGCTGTGACTCCAGGAGTGCTGCCCAGCTGCCAGCCAGCTCCACAGGACAGTGCTCTGCTCCTGAAGCTCCCTGCAGGTGTTCAGCTTTTCTCCTCCCTGCAGCCCAGCCAGGAGCTGGAAGAGGAAGCTCCTCTCCCAGGCAGCTCTGTGCAGAGCTTGTCCATGCCAGGGGCAGCCCCAGCAGCACAGGGAAGGGCACTGCAGGCACCACAGGTCCTCTCCCATGCACAACAAGAGCTGACTAATTGCATGTCTGTCCTCTCCACGTCCCCTGCCCAAAGCGAACAGACAGCTTGAGTGTCCCTCTTGTGCTGGCACTGCCTGCTGCCTGGCAGGAGGCTCCCAGTTTGCAGCCTGGCTGCTTCAGTGCAGCTCCAGCTTGCTGCAGCAAGAAGGCCAGAAGCAAGCTTTACCCTTTGGACACTGGGTACAGGAACCTGGGGCTTGAGCAGCACTGCTGAGCCAAGAGAAGCAAGCTGCAGGGCAACCAAACCAGCTGAGGCCAATGAGAAAGAACTGAAGGGGAGCAGGAAGAACCCAGTGATGATGCCTGTGGCTGAGCCCCCAGGGCTGCTTTGTCCTCAAAGCACTGCTGAGAGCAGCCTGGAAGCATTCTCAGGGGAGAGAGTCCCTCTGGAGTGGAACACTGCCAGCAGCAGCAGGGATCTCCTGTGTGTAGCATCACAGAGTGGGCTGGGCTGGAAGGGACCTGTGAGGCTCACCCAGAGCAAGCCCTGCAGCCAGCAGGGACAGCTGCAGCCACAGCAGGCTGCTCCCAGCCCCAACCAACCTGCCCTGCACTGCTGCCAGCCATGGGGCAGCTCCCAGCTCTCTGGGCAGCCTGGCACAGGCTCTCCCCACCCTCAGCACCAAACCTTTCTCCCTTCTCTCCACTCTCAGTCTCCCTCTTGCAGTTCCAACCATCCCCCCTTGGCCTGCCCCAACAGGCCCTGCTCAGCAGTCTGTCCCCAGCTCTCTTCTGGCCTCTTGAAGCGCTGCAAGGCCACCAGGAGGTCTCCCTGGAGCCTTCTCCTCTGCAGGCTGCACAACCCCAACCCTCCCAGCCTGGCCTCCCAGCAGAGGGCTTCCAGCCTCCCAGCACTGCTGTGGCCTCCTCTGGCCCTGCTCCAGCAGCTCCCTGGCTGTGCTGAGGGCTCCAGAGCTGCCCCAGCCCTGCAGGGGAGGTCTCAGCAGGCACAGCAGAGGGGCAGAATCCCCTCCCTGCCCCTGCTGCCAGGGTTCCTGCTTTATCCCAAGGCTGCCAAGCACCAGCTTGGTTTGTGTCTGACAGGTGTCACACATCCTCCTCCCATGCTGGGTCCTCTCCAGGTGTGCTCCTGCCCTCAGAGCTGCTGCTGGGGCTCTACTCACCCAGGGTGACCAGGAACCTGCTGTCCCTGGAGAAGGCCATGGCCTGGACTTGTGTCCTGTGATGGCAGAGCCTTGCTGTGCAAGTCCCATCCTGCACCTTCCAGATGCAGATCTGACAGTGGAGGTCTCCATCCCTCCTCCCCGAGGCAGAGGCCAGAACCTAATGGGACAGGACATGGCCCCTCAGGCCTTGGCAGGGGATTACAGACCCCTTCAGCAGCTGGCCTGGAATCCCAGTGGTGTGGCTGGCAGGTGGAAGATCCAAGGAGCAGAGCCAGCTGAGGGCAGGAGGCAGCAGCCCTTCCTGCCACACCAGGCCAGCACGAGGGACAGCCAGGCTCCAGGGCCTGGGACTGCATCTCCACAGCTCCTGGGGGTCTCCATGCAGCAGGCAGAAGGAAGAACAGGCAGCAGACAGCTGAGCTGGCAGCCTGTGCCATCCCTTCAGCCCAGAGCCCCAGGGCACAGCCCAGGGCAGCAGGGCCCTCTCCTACCTGGGCATCGTGGCTGATGGCCAGCGTGGAGATCTCCTCTGTGTGCCCAAGCCAGTGGCTCTGAGCTCCTGAGTGCAGGTCCTCCACCACAATCAGGCAGCCACAGGTGTAGGCAAAGAAGCCTGGCAGAGGAGGAGGAGGAGGAGGAGAGGATGAGCTGCTTTTGTGTCAAGGCTTCACACACAGCACCCATGGCAGCCTGCACTGCAGCTCAGGGAAGCTCTTCTCTGGCCAAAGAGAGCAGCAGCAGCAGCCTGGCCTGGAGCAGGAGCAGTGCAGCCAGCAGGGGCAGGGCAGGGGTTGTGCCTTGGTGCTGGGCACTGGGGAGGCCACAGCACAAATCCTGGGCTCAGTTTTGAGCCTCTCACTCCAAGGACATTGAGGAGCTGGAGCAGGGCCAGAGAAGGGCAAGAGAGCTGGGGAAGGGTCTGGAGGAGAGGGCTGGGGAGGAGCAGCTGAGGGAGCTGGGGGGGTTGAGGCTGGAGCAGAGGAGGCTGAGGGAGACCTCCTTGCTCTCTGCAGCTCCCTGAGAGGAGGCTGGAGCCAGGAACAAGGGACAGGACAAGAGACAATGGCCTCAAGCTGCACCAGGCCAGGTTCAGGTTGGAGATGAGAAGAAACTTCTTCCCTGGAAGGGTTCTCAGTGCCTGGCCCAGGCTGCCAGGGGGGTGGCTGAGTGCCCACCCCTGGAGGTGATTCCCAGAGGCAGAGCTGTGGTGCTGAGGGCCAGGGCTCAGCCCCAGCCTGGGCAGAGGTAGAGAGTGGCTGTGCAGGAGGAGCTGAAAGGGCTCTGCCAGCCCAAATGGTTGTGTGGTTCTCACAGCTGAAAGATCACAACCTGGCTCCCTAGACCCCCCCCCAGCTCCAGAGCCTTCCCACTGTACCTGTGTCAGGGTGCCACACCATATTCCCTCTGCCATTCCCATTGTAGCCTATCACTGCCTTCAGCTTCAGCAGCTCCCTGCCAGCTGGAGGAGACAAAAAGCTCTGCAAGGAAAAGCAGGAGTGGCTTAAAATAAACTCCAGAGGGATGGAGCCAGGCAGAGAGATTCAACAGCCCCATGGGAGCTCCCCCACTGCCTCACACAGAGTGCTGCCAACACCCTCCCAGCTCCAGGGGACAGCCACAGAGCATCCTGAAGTGCTCAGTTCCACCCAAAAGAGCAACTGCACCCAGGAAAGCATCCCCAGATGCTTCCAGAGGGGGACAGCAGGGCTTGGAGCCACTGCCCAGGCAAAGAGCAGCTGCTGAGGCAGGGAGGGGCAGTAAAAGTGATGCTAGGTGGAGGGACAGAGAGTCCCAGGGGCAAGGAGGGAGGGAGGGAGCCCCAGGGGCAAGGAGGGAGGGAGGGAGGGAGGGAGGCCCAGGGGCAAGGAGGGAGGGAGCTCTTCTCCCAGCACAGAGAGCAGCAGAGCTGAGGGAAAGGCTGAGCAAGGTGAAGCTCAACCAGGCCAAGTGCAAGGTCAGGTGCCTGGGTTAGAGCAATCCAAAGCACAAATCCAGCCTGGAGAAGGCCTTGGGGGGGGTCAGCTGGTGACAAAGTGCTCAGGAGCCAGCACTGGTCCCTGGCAGCCCAGAGGCAGCTGAGTGCTGAGCTGCAGCCAGAGCAGGGAGAGCAGCAGCACAGGGAGGGGATTCTGCCCCTCTGCTCTGCTCTGCTCAGCCCCCACCTGCAGCACTGCCTCCAGCTCTGGGGCCCCCAGCACAGGAAGGACCTGGAGCTGCTGGGGAGGGGCCAGAGGAGGCCACAGAGATGAGCAGAGGCTGCAGAGCCTCCCCTGTGGGACAGGCTGGGAGAGCTGGGGCTGTGCAGCCTGCAGAAGAGAAGGCTGCAGGGAGACCTCAGAGCAGCCTCCCAGGACCTGAAGGGCTCCAGGAGAGCTGGGGAGGGACTTGGGACAAGGGCTGGGAGTGCCAGGCCCAGGGCCAATGGCTTTGAGCTGGGAGAGAGGAGACTGAGAGTGGAGAGGAGGAAGAAATTCCTTGCAGTGAGTCTGGGGAGACTCTGGCACAGGCTGCCCAGGGAGGCTGTGGCTGCCTCCTGCCTGGGGGTGTTCAGGACCAGGCTGGATGAGGCCCTGAGCAGCCTGTGCTGGTGGGAGGGGTCCCTGCCCACGGCAGGGGGCTGGAGCTGGATGGTCTCTGAGGTCCCTTCCAACCCAAGCCAGCCTGGGGCTCTGTGATTCCATGAGGTCTGTGTCTGGTTATTGCTGTTTGTTAACAGAGTGAGGCTGTCCTTGGCTGTCTCCACCAAGGCCTTCCCCAGCTCTGCCAAGGCAGCTGCTTGCAGCCATGGCTGCAGGATGAATCACTGCTGCCCCTCCTGCCCTGCCAGCTGCACAGGGCATCAGCACTGCCTGGAATGGAAATGAGTGCAGGTGGCAGAACAGAAGCATTGATCACAGATCCATTTTGCCAGTCTGGAGAGAGCTGCACGAAGAGGAGAAAGGCAAAACTGTTCACACAACCCCAGAGTGCCAGCAGGGCTGGGAGGGAGCTCTGGAGCTGCCCCAGCCCAAGCCCTGCTCCAGCAGGGCACCCACAGCACCCTGCCCAGCAGCACAGTGCCCAGGGGGGGTTGGAAGCTCTCCACACCAGGACACTCCACAACCTCTCTGGGCAGCCTGCTCCAGGCCTCCAGCAGCCTCACCCCAAACAACTTTCTCCTCCTGCTCAGCTCCAACCTCCTGCCTGACACTTGCTGCCCCTTGCCCCTTGTGCTGGCCCTGGGCAGCACTCAGCAGAGCCTGGCCCCAGCCTCTTGCCCCCCACAGCTCCTTTAGCTCTTGCTGAGCATTGCTCAGCTGCCCTCTGGGGCTGCTCTTCTGCAGGCTCTCAGCCCCAGGGCTCTCAGCCTTTGCTGCTCCCAGAGCTGCTCCAGGCCCCTCAGCAGCTCTGCAGCCTGCCCTGGACTCTCTCCAGCAGTTCCCTGACTCTCCTGACCTGGGGAGCCCAGAGCTGGAACCTGGACTCCAGATGTGGCCTCACTGGAGCAAAGTAGTGTGGCAGAAGACCCTCCCTTGCCCTGCTGACCACACTCCTCACGCACCTCAGGACCCCAATGGCCTGCTTACCCACAGGGGCACACTTCTGGCTCCTGGGGAACTTGTCCCCAGCACTCCCAGGCCCTTCTCCATGGAGCTGCTTCCCAGCAGGTCCTCCCTCAGCTGCCCTGCTGCAGGAGGCTGTTCCTCCCCAGGGGCAGGACCCTACCCCTGGCCTGGCTGAACTTCATGAGGTTCTCCCTGCCCAGCTCTCAGCCCTGGCAGGTCTGGCTGGCAGCACAGCCTCCGGGCTGCCAGGCAGCGCTCCCAGCGTCGCACCCTCACCCTCCGGAGCTCCTCACGGCACAGCAGGGCAGAAGCAGCGTGGAAGGGACCCAGGCCATCCCCACACCACCTCCTGCCCCCCTGCCCGGGGCAGCAGCCCCAGCAGAGCTCACCTGGGGCAGCTGCGAGGCCTTGGGGCGGGCAGCGAAGTGCCGGCGGCAGCCTGGCCGCAGGGAGGGCCCCGGCCGGGGGCTCTGCAGCTCCTGCCTGGCTCCTGGCACACAGAGAGCAAAGCTGCTGGGGGGCAGCCTGGGGGGGCTGCTGCTGGGGGGGTGCTGGCCTCGGCTCACACACAAACATCAGAGCAGGGGTCACACGGGGGGGGGGAAGGAGGAGGTCACACGGGGGGGGGGGGACGGAGGAGGTCACACAGGGTAGGGGGGGGAGGAGGAGGTCACACAGGGTAGGGGGGAAGGAGGAGGTCACACCGGGGGGGGGGGGAAGGAGGAGGTCACACAGGGTAGGGGGGGGAGGAGGAGGTCACACAGGGTAGGGGGGAAGGAGGAGGTCACACAGGGTAGGGGGGGAGGAGGAGGTCACACAGGGTAGGGGGGGAGGAGGAGGTCACACAGGGCAGGGGGGGGAGGAGGAGGTCACACAGGGTAGGGGGGGGAGGAGGAGGTCACACGGGGGGGGGGAAGGAGGAGGTCACACGGGGTAGGGGGGGAGGAGGAGGTCACACGGGGTAGGGGGGGAGGAGGAGGTCACACGGGGTAGGGGGGGAGGAGGAGGTCACACAGGGTAGGGGGGGGAGGAGGAGGTCACACCGGGGGGGGGGGAAGGAGGAGGTCACACAGGGTAGGGGGGGAGGAGGAGGTCACACAGGGTAGGGGGGGAGGAGGAGGTCACACAGGGTGGGGGGGAGGAGGAGGTCACACAGGGTAGGGGGGGAGGAGGAGGTCACACAGGGTAGGGGGGGGAGGAGGAGGTCACACAGGGTAGGGGGGGGAGGAGGAGGTCACACAGGGTAGGGGGGGAGGAGGAGGTCACACAGGGTAGGGGGGGAGGAGGAGGTCACACAGGGTAGGGGGGGGGTTGGGGGTGTCCCACGGCAGGGGGCAGCAAAAGGAGGGTCCCCCAGCTGCCCAGGAGCAACAGCCACCTCCCTCCATCATCCCAGGTCGTGCCCCTTGCCCTCTGTCCGGCAAGTCCCGGGGGCAGCCCCAGCTGCCTGCAGGCCTGCCCGCAGCATGGCCACGGGAGCCAGGCTGGGAGCAGGCCTCACTCACCCTCTGCTGGCTCTGCAGGAGGCCTGAGGCTCTCCTGCCTCACCCTGGGCCTCACACCGAGCAGCTGCTCCTCCCTGACCGGCTCCAGCACCAAGGCATGGCTGTCTCCATGCCGCAGCACCCTGCTGCCCAGCAGCTCTGCTTCCTCCTCTGCTTCCTCCTCCGCTTCCTCCTCCGCTTCCTCCTCCGCATCTGACTCGGAGAAAATGCCTGTGGAGAGGTCCGGGGGAGGACAGAGCCTGAGTGCCCTCCAGCACCGCCTCAGGGGTGATGCTCTGGCAGTGCCACTCTCCTGCAGGGTGGGACAGCCCAGCTGGCAGGGCGCAGGGCAGAGCAGACACCTCCTGCTGGCACCTGCAGCCAGGTACTGACCGCAGCCGCAGAGGAGCTGTGCCAGCAGCTCAGTCCGCAGCGGAGCTGCCGACCCCCAGCACTTGGCCATGGCAACCCCAGGCAGAGCTACAGGCTGGGGGCAGAGTGGCTGAGAGCTGCCAAACAGAGAGGGACCTGGGGGTGCTGATTGACAGCTGGCTAAACATGAGCCAGCAGTGTGCCCAGGTGGCCAAGAGGGCCAAGGGCATCCTGGCCTGCAGCAGGCAGAGTGTGGCCAGCAGGAGCAGGGAAGTCCTTGTGCCCTGTGCTCAGCACTGCTCAGGCCACCCCTGGAGCCCTGTGTCCAGCTCTGGGCTCCTCAGCTCCAGAAGGACATTGAGAGACTTGAAGGTGTCCAGAGAAGGGCAACAAAGCTGGGGAGGGGTCTGGGGCACAGCCCTGGGAGGAGAGGCTGAGGGAGCTGGGGTTGCTTAGCCTGCAGAAGAGGAGGCTCAGGGGAGACCTCATTGCCCTCTACAACTCCCTGAAGGGAGGTTGTAGCCAGGTGGGGGTTGGTCTCTGCTCCCAGGCACCCAGCACCAGAACAAGAGGACACAGTCTCAAGCTGTGCCAGGGGAGGTTTAGACTCGAGGTGAGGAGAAAGTTCTTCACTGAGAGAGTTGTTAGCCATTGGGATGTGCTGCCCAGGGAGGTGGTGGAGTCCCCACCCCTGGAGGTGTTCCAGAGGGGATTGGATGTGGCACTTGGTGCCATGGTCTAATCATGAGGTCTGTGCAGACAGGTTGGACTTGATGATCCTTGGGGTCTCTCCCAACCTTAGTGATACTGTGAGACTGTGATACCTCCAGCTGGCTTTGTCCATGTTAGGGGAAGGAGAGCTGAGCCTGGTCTGTGGGAAGGGCATTGTGGGCACCCTCCAAGGGTGCTGCTCCACCAAGCAGGGAGGTGTTTCCTAACACAGGATTCATACTCCCCCTCCCTGCAAGCAGCTGCTCTTACTTCGACATCCTGCCCCGAGGGCAAAGCTGACAGCCAGGCACCGGGGGGAGGACGACAGCGGCTGAGGAACCACCTGCCGAGGGCCCTCAGAGGCATCCTGCAGCTCCTCAGCACTCCCCTCTGGGGAAAGAAAAGGAGTTGTGGAACTTCCCTCACCCCCTGGACCCTCTGATCTTCCTGAACTGAGCAACGGTGATGCCTCCAAGTGGGCCCAGAGGCCACCAAGATGAGCAGAGGCTGCAGAACCTCCCCTGTGGGGCCAGGCTGGGAGAGCTGGGGCTGTGCAGCCTGCAGAAGAGAAGGCTCCAGGCAGACCTCAGAGCAGCCTCCCAGGACCTGAAGGGCTCCAGGAGAGCTGGGGAGGGACTTGGGACAAGGGCTGGGAGTGCCAGGCCCAGGGCCAATGGCTTTGAACTGGGGGAGAGGAGACTGAGGGTGGAGAGGAGGAAGAAATTGATAGCAGTGAGGCTGGGGAGACTCTGGCACAGGCTGCCCAGGGAGGCTGTGGCTGCCTCCTGCCTGGAGGTGCTGAAGGCCAGGCTGGATGAGGCCCTGAGCAAGCTGTGCTGGTGGGAGGGGTCCCTGCCCATGGCAGGGGGCTGGAACTGGATGACCTTGAAGGTCCCTTCCAACCCAACCTGAGGTTCTGTGCTGATTTCTCCAGCTCCCTCCTGCACAGCAGAGGTCTCCTCTCTGTCCTTCAAAAGAAGGAAAGGACACAGAGAGAGGGCAAGTGCGAGGTGGAAGAGATGGAGGCAGGGAAAGCCAGAAGGCAAAGCTGAAAGAGCCACCAGAAAATCCAGAGGAGCTCTGCTCAGAGCTGCCCTCCTTGGCACACCCCCACTGGTTAATTAGAGTCCTTTGGGGCTAATGAGCTGCTTGGCCCCCTGCTGTGGCACACCCTCGGGGGGAAGGACCAAAAACCCCCAAGCAGCTCAACCCTCTGCCACGAGCAGCAGTGGAAGAGCAGCCAAGCAGCACCAGGCAAGGCAGGAGGCAAACTCACCTGCGCCTGGCAGCAGGGTGGCACGGGGGGAACAGGGCCTGGAAAGGCAAGGAGAGGGGTGTCAGGTGAGAGGGCATGGGCAGGGGAGCTGAGGGGAAGCACTGCCCAGCACCTTACCCAGCTGGGGGTGACCTCTCTGCAGGCAGAGCCAGGAAATCCCAGAGGAAGATGGCATCTCCCACGCTGACAACGCGCTGCTGGTCGGGGGTGAAGGCCACCTGGCACACTGGTTCTGAGTGCCCGATGTACACCTGGGAGAGAGCATGCCCTGCAGGTGCCCAGCACCACCCCTGCCCCAGCAGGCTGCTGGTAACTCCACTGCCTGCCCTGCAGGTGCCCAGCACCACCCCTGCCCCAGCAGGCTGGTGGTAACTCCACTGCCTGCCCTGCAGCTGCCCAGCACCACCCCTGCCCCAGCAGGCTGGTGGTAACTCCAGTGCCTGCCCTGCAGTGCCTCTGTCCCCTGCCGATGCCCGCAGCCCACCACCCCTCCTGCAGCTCTCAGCCCCAGGGCTGATCAGCCCCAGCTGACCTTTCCCTTAGGGATCTGGAGAAGGAAGCAGAAGCTGAGAAGCCTCAAGGCCTTCTCCTGGCTCCCTCTGAAGCCTTCTCTGGGTGGCTCTTCCCTGGCAGGTAGCACCAACCTCTGTCCTTGCCCTTGGCGGTGCTCTGGCAGCCCATGCCCAGCGCTGGGCACCAGCGAGAATGGGACCAGGGCTGTGCCTCTCAGCTGCTGGGCAGGCTGGGGCTGGGGCCACTGGGCCAGGTGGCACAGAGGGCATTTGCTGCTGTCTTCTGCAGGGCTTCAGCACCACCCCACCCCCCTCCAGCCCTGGCAGTACCTGGCAGTTGCCACGGAAGCTCCTCTGGTAGTCCCACACCTTGATGGCCTTGTGGGCAGCGGTGAGCAGGTGCCTGCTGTCCTTGCTCAGGGCCAAGGCAGAGCAGCACAGCTTGTGCCCAGGAGACACCTGAGGGCAGGGGACAGCACCAGCAGCCTTAGCCAGGCACAGGCAGCTCCTTGTTTCTGCTTCAGCAGGAGGACAGGAGTGTGACAGCATCCAAACCACCCTGAGCACCACAGCAGGACAGCCACAGGTTTGCCACTCAAACACAGTCCCAGAACCCCAACGGGGTGGGGTGGGAAAGGGGCTCTGGAGCTCCCCCAGCCCAAGCCCCTGCTCCAGCAGGGCACCCACAGCAGCTTGCCCAGCAGCACAATGCCCAGGGAGGGGTTGGAAGACTCCACAACCACTTTGGGCAGCCCGCTCCAGGCCTCCAGCAGCCTCACCCCACAGAAGCCATCTCAGAGATGTGATTTTTGTTCCTCTGAAGCCCAGGAGCTCCAGGATGAGCTGCTCCCTCCCTCAGCTTCCTGCAGGCCCCAGAGGGGTGTCAGTGCCCTACCTCCCGCAGCAGCTGCCCTGTCTCTGCATCAAGCACCAGGATTCTGCTGGAGGAAGTGGACACCAGGAGCTCTCCTGCAGGCACTGCAGCAAAGCAGAGCCTCCTTGCAGAGTCCAAAGCTGTGCTGTTCACACCCAGGGTGCTGATGTCCACCCTCAGCAGCTGTGGAAGAGGAAACTACTGAACAAATGTCCTGGAGGCAGAACTGCAGAGCCCTGGGATTGCTCTCCTGGTTCTAACATGAGGCTACAGAGTCCCCAGACCCTTCCCTTCCCATCTAATGAGGGCTCCAGGGGCCAGCAGTGTTCCTCCTGCCCAGGAAAGCAGCTCCCAGAGAGATGTCAGAGCTGAGGGCCTGCACAAGGCTTCTCAAATTACCTTTCTGGAGGGGAGTCTCAGAATGGCTCAGGCTGGAAGGGACCTCAGAGCTCATCTGCTCCAACCCCCTGCCATGCCCAGGGACACCTCTCAGCTGGAGTCAGCTGCTCAAGGCCTCATCCAGCCTGGCCTTCAGCACCCCCAGGCAGGAGGCAGCCACAGCCTCCCTGGGCAGCCTGGGCTGCAGGCTCAGCAGCTTCACACTCAACAACTTCTTCCTCAGCTCCACTCTAACCCTGCTCTGCCTCAGCTCCAAACCCTTCCCCCTTGGCCTGGCTCAGACCCCCTCAGCAAAAGTTCCTCTGCAGCCTTCCTAAGTGAAGCTGGAGAAGAAGAAACTTTGACTGTGTTGATTCTACATCACCATAAAATGCTTTAGGTTGGAAGGCACCTTCCAAGCTCACCCAGTGCAAGCCCTGCAGCCAGCAGGGACAGCTGCAGCCACAGCAGGTTGCTCCCAGCCCCAACCAACCTGCCCTGCACTGCTGCCAGCCATGGGGCAGCTCCCAGCTCTCTGGGCAGCCTGGCACAGGCTCTCCCCACCCTCAGCACCAAACCTTTCTCCCTTCTCTCCACTCTCAGTCTCCCTCTTGCAGTTCCAACCATCCCCCCTTGGCCTGCCCCAACAGGCCCTGCTCAGCAGTCTGTCCCCAGCTCTCTCCTGGCCTCTTGAAGCCCTGCAAGGCCACCAGGAGGTCTCCCTGGAGCCTTCTCCTCTGCAGGCTGCACAACCCCAACCCTCCCAGCCTGGCCTCCCAGCAGAGGGCTTCCACCCTTGGATCATTGCTGTACTCCTGTCTCACAGAGCAGAAAGCAAAGCTCACTGCAACTCCCTGAGCAGGCACCTGCAGGGCCACCTGCAGCACTGCTTCTCCCCAGCGCCCTCGATCCATCTGCTGCAGCCTCTCCCCTCCAGGCACCCCAGCCTGTGGCTCCTGCTCTCCTCCTCCCCTCCCCCAGCTGGAGGGCAGCCCAGCATGTACCTGATGTAAGGAGCAGGCCTCCATCACAGTCACAAGGTACTTGGAGGGTCCCACGAAGGCCAGCAGCCTGCTGTCCTCACTGACCACCAGCGCGGCCGCGGCGCTGCCACTGTCCGGGGCCACCACACTGCCTGGGGAGCACAGCAAGAGGCAGTGAGGCAAGCAGCAGAGAGCACACTGCAGCCAGAGGCAGTGAGGCAAGCAGCAGAGAGCACGCTGCAGCCAGAGGCAGTGAGGCAAGCAGCAGAGAGCACACTGCAGCCAGAGGCAGTGAGGCAAGCAGCAGAGAGCACACTGCAGCCAGAGGCAGTGAGGCAAGCAGCAGAGAGCACACTGCAGCCAGAGGCAGCGAGGCAAGCAGCAGAGAGCACACTGCAGCCAGAGGCAGTGAGGCAAGCAGCAGAGAGCACGCTGCAGCCAGAGGCAGTGAGGCAAGCAGCAGAGAGCACACTGCAGCCAGAGGCAGTGAGGCAAGCAGCAGAGAGCACGCTGCAGCCAGAGGCAGTGAGGCAAGCAGCAGAGAGCACACTGCAGCCAGAGGCAGTAAGGCAAGCAGCAGAGAGCACACTGCAGCCAGAGGCAGCGAGGCAAGCAGCAGAGAGCACACTGCAGCCAGAGGCAGTGAGGCAAGCAGCAGAGAGCACACTGCAGCCAGAGGCAGTGAGGCAAGCAGCAGAGAGCACACTGCAGCCAGAGGCAGCGAAGCAAGCAGCAGAGAGCACGCTGCAGCCAGAGGCAGCGAGGCAAGCAGCAGAGAGCACACTGCAGCCAGAGGCAGTGAGGCAAGCAGCAGAGAGCACGCTGCAGCCAGAGGCAGCGAGGCAAGCAGCAGAGAGCACACTGCAGCCAGAGGCAGTGAGGCAAGCAGCAGACAGCACACTGCAGCCAGAGGCAGTGAGGCAAGCAGCAGAGAGCACGCTGCAGCCAGAGGCAGTGAGGCAAGCAGCAGAGAGCACACTGCAGCCAGAGGCGGCGAGGCAAGCAGCAGAGAGCACACTGCAGCCAGAGGCAGCGAGGCAAGCAGCAGAGAGCACGCTGCAGCCAGAGGCAGCGAGGCAAGCAGCAGAGAGCACACTGCAGCCAGAGGCAGTGAGGCAAGCAGCAGAGAGCACACTGCAGCCAGAGGCAGCGAGGCCAGCGGCAGAGAGCACACTGCAGCCAGAGGCAGCGAGGCAAGCAGCAGAGAGCACACTGCAGCCAGAGGCAGTGAGGCAAGCAGCAGAGAGCACGCTGCAGCCAGAGGCAGCGAGGCAAGCAGCAGAGAGCACACTGCAGCCAGAGGCAGCGAGGCAAGCAGCAGAGAGCACGCTGCAGCCAGAGGCAGTGAGGCAAGCAGCAGAGAGCACGCTGCAGCCAGAGGCAGCGAGGCAAGCAGCAGAGAGCACGCTGCAGCCAGAGGCAGCGAGGCCAGCAGCAGAGAGCACACTGCAGCCAGAGGCAGTGAGGCAAGCAGCAGAGAGCACACTGCAGCCAGAGGCGGCGAGGCAAGCAGCAGAGAGCACACTGCAGCCAGAGGCAGTGAGGCAAGCAGCAGAGAGCACACTGCAGCCAGAGGCGGTGAGGCAAGCAGCAGAGAGCACGCTGCAGCCAGAGGCAGTGAGGCAAGCAGCAGAGAGCATGCTGCAGCCAGAGGCAGTGAGGCAAGCAGCAGAGAGCACACTGCAGCCAGAGGCAGCGAGGCCAGCGGCAGAGAGCACACTGCAGCCAGAGGCAGCGAGGCAAGCAGCAGAGAGCACACTGCAGCCAGAGGCAGTGAGGCAAGCAGCAGAGAGCACGCTGCAGCCAGAGGCAGCGAGGCAAGCAGCAGAGAGCACACTGCAGCCAGAGGCAGCGAGGCAAGCAGCAGAGAGCACGCTGCAGCCAGAGGCAGTGAGGCAAGCAGCAGAGAGCACGCTGCAGCCAGAGGCAGCGAGGCAAGCAGCAGAGAGCACGCTGCAGCCAGAGGCAGCGAGGCCAGCGGCAGAGAGCACACTGCAGCCAGAGGCAGTGAGGCAAGCAGCAGAGAGCACGCTGCAGCCAGAGGCAGTGGCCCTGACCACTCTGGCAGCAAAGACATTTTGCTTCCTCTCTAACCTACCCCTCCCCTGGCACAGTTTCAGGCCATTGCCTCTCCTTCTGTCCCCTGAGCCTAGGGAGCAGAGCCCAAGCCCCAGCTGGCTGCAGCCTCCTCTCAGGTTGCTGCAGAGAGCAAGGAGGTCTCCCTCAGCCTCCTCCAGGCTCAACCCCCCCAGCTCCCTCAGCTACTCCTCCCCAGCCCTGCTCTCCAGACCCTTCCCCAGCTCTCTTGCCCTTCTCTGGACCTGCTCCAGGTCCTCAGTGTCTTTCTTGGAGTGAGAGGCCCAGAACTCAACCCTGGATCCAAACTGTGGCTTCAGCAGTGCCCATCCCAGGGGCACAATCCCTGCCCTGCTCCTGCTGCCACCCCAGTGCTGCTCCAGGCCAGGCTGCTGCTGCCCTTCTTGCCCACCTAGGCACTCCCTGGCTCCTCCTCAGCTGCTGGCACCCAGCACCCCTAGGGCCTTTCCCATCAGGCAGCTTTCTGGCCTCTCTGCCTCAAGCCAAGCAGGAAGACTCTACAGGCACTGGGCTGTGACCCCAGAGCTGCAGGGACAGGTCTGTGTGAGTGCAGCACACTGATGGAATCAAAACCCTGGGCAGGCTGAGAGCATTTGGAGCAGGGTGAGGAGCTGGCAGTGGCCAGGGTTTGCCTCACACAAAGGACACAGAAGGCTCATCAGAAAATATCTTGTTTGGCTTCAGTGCTAGGATGTCTGTGCTCATAAAAGCAGGAGAAAGGCCACCCCCAACCCCAGAGCCTTACCCAGCACCCTCAGGACTTGGCTTTTCTCTGCCAGACAGCTGTAAAGAGCCAGAGTTCCCTGCAGACAGGAGCTGAACATGAACTGGCCATCTGGAGAGAAGGTCAGGCCAGTGATCACAGTGTGGTGCTGCCTGGAGGGGAGCAGAAGACACCAAAAAGGAGAGGTGAGAAACCAACCGAGCAAGCAAGCCACCCCCAAAGCCACCAACACTGAGAGGGAGGTGCTGCAGAACTCAGAGCAGCCAGGGGCAGGCTGAGCACCTCAGCAGGCTCACAGCTCCAGCAGCCTAGGACAAGCAAGCCTCCAGATCTTGGGAGCAGTCAGGGGCAGCACTCCAGCTGGGGCAGGATGGGACACAGTCCCTTTCCCTGTGGAGCATCCTCTGCTTCCCACACTGAGGCTCACCAGGGCTCCCTGCTCAGCCCTCTCCAGGACAAGCTCTTCCCTGCTGCTGCCCAACTGCCCACTGGGAAGCCACAGAGGAAGCCCTCACAGCCTTCACAGCTTGGACTCCTCCCACCCAGAGCCTTGGCACAGGAGGCTCTCTCTGCCTGGAAGCCACTCAGCTGGGACACAAGGATGTCAGGGTCAAGACAAGGACCTCTCCCATCTCCATGGTCATCACTGCGACTCACAAGGAGCCCCAGCTAGATCCAGCCCTGCCGTGGGGCAGCTCCCACAGCAAGAGCTTCCCAGAGTCCCAGCATGGTAGAGGGCTAGAAGGGAGCTCTGGAGCTCACCCAGCCCAAGCCCTGCTCCAGCAGGGCACCCACAGCAGCTTGCCCAGGAGCACAGTGCCCAGGGCGGGTTGGAAGCTCTCCACACAGCCTGCTCCAGGCCTCCAGCACCCCCAGAGGGAAGCTCTTCCACACACTCAACTCAGGTGGAACTCACTTGTGCTCCACCAGCAGATCAGAGGAAGCCAAGCTGAAGGTCTGCACCAAGCCACTGCTGAAGCCACAGGCCAGGATTTGCTGGGTGGGATGGAAGGCCACAGCACAGGGCACGTCCTCAGCGCTGCTGAACTCATAGAGCTGCAGGGAACAGACACATCACAGGCATGGAGCTGCAGAAACCTGCATTCCACTGCTGAGCCTCCACCCCTGCAGGGCCCACAGCAGAAAGCTGACCTTGCCCTGATGCACCCAGAGCCCAGGGAAGCCTCTGAGCATTTTGTGTTGTGTTCAAGGCCAATGTTGTAAACATGAAGGAAAAGAGCATTTGTGGTTAACCACCATGCAGAGGTTAGGGCCAGAGCAGGCACTAAGCTGAAACTCTCCAAACCCCACACTTCCAAAGCAATCCCAGACTGAGGTTCCAAAGGAATCTCACCCTGGAGCAGGCTGCAGGGAGACCTCAGAGCAGCCTTCCAGGACCTGAAGGGCTCCAGGAGAGCTGGGGAGGGACTTGGGACAAGGGCTGGGAGTGCCAGGCCCAGGGACAATGGCTTTGAGCTGGGGGAGAGGAGACTGAGAGTGGAGAGGAGGAAGAAATTGTTTGCAGTGAGGCTGGGGAGACTCTGGCACAGGCTGCCCAGGGAGGCTGTGGCTGCCTCCTGCCTGGAGGTGTTCAGGACCAGGCTGGATGAGGCCCTGAGCAAGCTGTGCTGGGGGGAGGTGTCCCTGCCCGTGGCAGGGGGCTGGAGCTGGATGATCTTGATGCTCCCTCTCACCCCAGCCCATGCTGTGACTCTGGCTCTGTGCTCTTCCCTACCTGCTGCATGGAGCTAAGGTCCCAGACCTGGATGCTGCCATCCTGGGCCACTGTTGCCAGCTGCTCCCTGAGCCCCTGCAGGGAGAAGCTCAGCACTGGGCCCGGGGGGGAGCGCATCAGGGTGTAGCAGTCCCGGCTCTGGATGTCCAGGTAGCCCAGGCTCCCCGTGCTGGTGGTGCTCAGCACCTTGCTGCTGTCTGGGCTGATGCAGATGGAGCTCAGTGGAGCCTCATGCCCTGGAGAAAGGCACAGGAGTCAGCAAATCCCCTGGGAAAGCTCCCAAGCCACTCAGGGAAGCAAAGACACAGCAGTGAGTGTCCCAGGCCTTGAAGTCTGAGTGTGTGCAGGTCTGGGTTTAGAGACAGAGGAGTCTTTGCCCCTTCTAGAAGCTGCCAGGCTCTGCTGCTGTGCTGATTCCTTCCAAAGTGCAGAACTACTCAGTTTCACCCCTGGACTCCCATGGGCAGCTGAGCCCTGGGGCCAAGGGCTCCAAAACTGGACCAAGTCCCTGCTCCCAGCAGGAAAACCTCCTCAGGTAGAAGAATGATCAGGAATGTCCCAGGGCCAGCTGCAGGAAGTTCAGCAAGACCCAGGGCAAGGTCCTGCAGCTGAGTCAGGACAAGCCCAGGCAGTGCCTCCTGCAGCCCTCAGGCAGCTGTGTGCTGGGCTGCAGCCACAGCAGGGTGGGCAGAGGGCAGCAGAGGGGATTCTGCCCCTGGGCTCTGCTCTGCTCAGACCTCACCTCCAACCTTGCCTCCAGCTCTGCTGTCCCCAGCAGCAGAAGGACACAGAGCTGCTGGAGAGAGGCCAGAGGAGGCCACAGAGATGCTGCCAGGGCTGGAGCAGCTCTGATGGGAGCACAGGCTGAGGGAGCTGGGGCTGTGCAGCCTGCAGAGGAGAAGGCTCCAGGGGCTCCTCAGAGCTGCTGCCAGCACCTGAAGGGATCCTGCAGGAAGGCTGCAGAGGAACTTTTGCTGAGGGGGTCTGAGCCAGGCCAAGGGGGAAGGGTTTGGAGCTGAGGCAGAGCAGGGTTAGAGTGGAGCTGAGGAAGAAGTTGTTGAGTGGGAGGCTGGGGAGCCTCTGGCCCAGGCTGCCCAGGGAGGCTGTGGCTGCCTCCTGCCTGGGGGTGCTGAAGGCCAGGCTGGATGAGGCCTTGAGCAACCTGGGCTGGTGGGAGGTGTCCTTGCCCATGGCAGACGGTCAGAGATGAGCTCTGAGGACCCTTCCAACCTGAGCCAGTCTATGATTCTGTGGATAATTGTTCTTGGAGCCCTGCAAGCTCTAGGGACAGCTGGCACAGAGATGCCCTCACTCCTGAGTGCTGCTCTGCTCTGCCTGTGGGGCTCTGCCGTCCCTGCAGCAGGCTGATGGAGATGTGGAGCTCAGCAGCACAGCTCCCAGCCCTACTCACCTGCCTCCAAGACAGCAGCTGAGAAGTCCGGGGGCCACAGCCTTAGGCAGCCATCTTCTGACCCAGTGGCACAGAAGGTGGAGGAGATGCTGATACTGTTTATAGCAATCCCAGGGCCTGGAAAGCCAAAAGATGACACTGGAAGGAGACGACTCCAGCTGAGGGGGACCCCATCCAGGAGCTGAGTCCAATGAGCCACCCACTCCTGTGGCTGAAGCCTCAGAAGCAGCAGCCAGGAATTCCATGGTGACTAAAAGCAGAGGCTGGGGAGTTCCACCCAGTCCCCAGAACTCCAAACATGGAACCACTGAGGCTGGAGAGGCTCTTCAAGATCACCAAGTCCAGCTGCCAGCCCAGCCCTGCCAGGTCACCCCCAAACACCTTCCACCCCCTCCCTTTCCAGCACTCCTCTTTGCCACTGTGCAGCTCTCAGCAGTCACAGAAAGCCTTCACCACAGAGTCCCAAGCTGGTGGGGTGGGAAGGGAGCTCTGGAGCTCCCCCAGCCCAAGCCCTGCTCCAGCAGGGCACCCCCAGCACCCTGCCCAGCAGCACAGTGCCCAGGGGGGGTTGGAAGCTCTCCACACCAGGACACTCCACAACCTCTCTGGGCAGCCTGCTCCAGGCCTCCAGCAGCCTCACCCCAAACAACTTTCTCCTCCTGCTCAGCTCCAACCTCCTGCCTGACACTTCCTGCCCCTTGCCCCTTCTGCTGGCCCTGGGCAGCACTCAGCAGAGCCTGGCCCCAGCCTCTTGCCCCCCACACCTCCTTTAGCTCTTGCTGAGCATTGCTCAGCTGCCCTCTGGGGCTGCTCTTCTGCAGGCTCTCAGCCCCAGGGCTCTCAGCCTTTGCTGCTCCCAGAGCTGCTCCAGGACCCTCTGCAGCTTTGCAGCCTCCCCTGGAACACTCTCACTGGCACAGGCTGCCCAGGGATGTTGCTAAGGCCCTGTCCCTGGAGACAATCAAGGTCAGCTTTGCAGTGTCCTTGGGCAGCCTGCTCTAGCTGGAGGTTTGGGTTGGCCATGAGGAACAATTTCTTCCTCTTGAGGGTTGTCCAGGCCTGGCCCAGGCTGCCCAGGGCAGTGGTGCAGTCCCCATGCCTGGAGGGGTTCCAGAGCTGTGTGGCTGTGGTGCTGAGGGCCGGGGCTCGGCGGTGCCCTGGCAGTGCTGGGGTAAGGCCTGGACTGGATGACCTCAAAGGTCTCTTCCAACCAAAACCATTCCATGACTCTAGACAGCTGCTTCACTGTACCAGAGATTCCTCTGGGCTCATTTCTGCCCCTGGTGCCGGGGCAGGTCCTGCCCTGCCTGCAGCTCCTACCTGTGGCGCTGCCCGCCCCGGGGGGCCGCAGGGGCAGGAGCCGCCGCACGCTCCGCACGCAGACCCTCCGGTAGTCCACTTCCAGGACGTGGCCACTCCTGCTGCTGACAAAGCTGTGAAGCAGAGAGACCTCTGCTGGGGCACCTCAGGCTCAAGAGGAGCTGTGCCCGTGCAGAAGAGCCCAGCTGGGGCTGAACTGCTTTGTTCAGTCTGTTTGGCAGTAGCCCGAGAGGTCGTGGGGGTGCCACGGGCGCCCCTGCCAGGGCCTGGGCTGCAAATCCACAACCCAGCCACGGCTGGCTGCTGCAGTTTCTGCCCCTCTGAAACATCGATGGGCAGAAGAGCTAAAAGCTCAGGGCATGCTTCAGAGAGGAATGTCCCTGTGGCACAGGACACAGCCCAGGGGAGGGCAGGGCCAGGTGAGTCCTGCTCTTACAGCTCTGCCTCGATGGAGCAGAGTGGGGGAGCAGCAAAGCTCTGGCGACTGAGGCAAGGCTGTGAGCCTGTCCATGCACAGAGCACAGAATCGGAGCTGTCTGGGCTGGAAAGGGCCTCTAAGCTCTTCCAGTCCAACATCCACCCAACCCCACCATGGCCACCAAACCCTGGCCCCAGCTGCCATAGCCACAGGGTTCTGCAACACCTCCAGGGGTGGGGACTCCACCACCTCCCTGAGCAGCCTCTGCCAGGCCCTGACCACTCTTGCAGCAAAGACATTTTGCCTCCTCTCCAACCTAACCCTCCCCTGGCACAGTTTCAGGCCATTGCCTCTCCTTCTGTCCCCTGAGCCTAGGGAGCAGAGCCCAAGCCCCAGCTGGCTGCAGCCTCCTCTCAGGGAGCTGCAGAGAGCAAGGAGGTCTCCCTCAGCCTCCTCTGCTCCAGGCTCAACCCCCCCAGCTCCCTCAGCTGCTCCTCCCCAGCCCTCTTCCCCAGACCCTTCCCCAGCTCTCTTGCCCTTCCCTGGCCCTGCTCAGCTCCTCAGTGTCCTTCTCAGAGCTAAGCAGAAGTGTGAGGCTGGGGTGGGTTCAGTGAATACAGCAAGGGCAAGAGGACAGACACATTCCTTGGGCTCTCCTGCGAGCAGCAGCAGCTCTGCTGTGCCCTGCAGCCTGCTGAGGAGGGAGCAGCTCTCCCAGCTGCAGGATTTGCAGCAAAAGCCTCCCACTCCCGCAGGGGCCTGGGACAGAGGCAGCCGAGAGCTGCAGGGCTGCCTCCCGGCCTACTGCCCCAGGGGGGGTGACGGTGGAAGCCCTCAGACCCTTACAGAGTGTGGTGGTGCGGGTGGAAGGCCAGGTCGGTGCAGTGCAGGAGCTGGAGGTGCCCCAGGGCCAGGGGGCAGGAGCGCAGGGCACCGCTGCGCAGGCGCCACAGCCGCACGTTGGCACTGCCGCACGATGCCAGCCTGCAACAGAGCCACACGGCGCTGGGAGCCGGAAGGGACCCCCCGGGGTCACCCCTCCAGCCCCCCTGCAGCCAGCTGGGGCAGCCACAGCCCGGGCTGCACCCAAAGATGTGCGGCCAGCAGATCCAGAGAGCTGATCCTGCCACTCCTTTACACACAGGGCAACTCCTCCATCGCTCCTGCCCCTTCTCCTGCCCCTCCTCCCTCCCTCCTCTCCTGCCCCTTCTGAGCAGCTCTGCAGCCTTCCACGGCCATGCTCCAGGACAGGATCCATCCCAGCAGGCTTCTGTAATTGCCACAACTCCTGCAGCAGGACAGCTTGCAGCTCCTCCTGCCCCAGGAGACAGTGCCACAGAAAGCTGCCCTGCTGCTGCCCAGCCCCTGCTGCTGCCGCCCAGCCCCTGCGGCTTGCTGCTGTTTGCTGCTGCCCAGCCCCTGCTGCTTGCTGCTGTTTGCTGCCGCCCAGCCCCTGCTGCTTGCCGCCGCCCAGCCCCTGCTGCTTGCTGCTGTTTGCTGCCGCCCAGCCCCTGCTGCTTGCCGCCGCCCAGCCCCTGCTGCTTGCTGCTGTTTGCTGCCGCCCAGCCCCTGCTGCTTGCTGCTGCTGCCGCCCAGCCCCTGCTGCTTGCTGTTCAGCCCCTGCTGCTTGCTGCTGCTGCCGCCCAGCCCCTGCTGCTTGCTGCTGCTGCCGCCCAGCCCCTGCTGCTTGCTGCTGCTGCCGCCCAGCCCCTGCTGCTTGCTGCTGCTGCTGCCCAGCCCCTGCTGCTTGCTGTTCAGCCCCTGCTGCTTGCTGCTGCTGCCGCCCAGCCCCTGCTGCTTGCTGCTGCAGCCGCCCAGCCCCTGCTGCTTGCTGCTGCAGCCGCCCAGCCCCTGCTGCTTGCTGCCACCCAGCCCCTGCTGCTTGCTGCTTGCCGCCGCCCAGCCCCTGCTGCTTGCTGCTGTTTGCTGCCGCCCAGCCCCTGCTGCTTGCTGCTGTTTGCTGCCGCCCAGCCCCTGCTGCTTGCTGCTGTTTGCTGCCGCCCAGCCCCTGCTGCTTGCCGCCGCCCAGCCCCTGCTGCTTGCTGCTGCTGCCGCCCAGCCCCTGCTGCTTGCTGCTTGCTGCCGCCCAGCCCCTGCTGCTTGCTGCTGCTGCTGCCCAGCCCCTGCTGCTTGCTGTTCAGCCCCTGCTGCTTGCTGCTGCTGCCGCCCAGCCCCTGCTGCTTGCTGCTGCAGCCGCCCAGCCCCTGCTGCTTGCTGCTGCAGCCGCCCAGCCCCTGCTGCTTGCTGCCACCCAGCCCCTGCTGCTTGCTGCTTGCCGCCGCCCAGCCCCTGCTGCTTGCTGCTGTTTGCTGCTGCCCAGCCCCTGCTGCTTGCTGTTCAGCCCCTGCTGCTTGCTGCCGCCCAGCCCCTGCTGCTTGCTGCTGCTGCCGCCCAGCCCCTGCTGCTTGCTGCTGCTGCCGCCCAGCCCCTGCTGCTTGCTGCTGCTGCCGCCCAGCCCCTGCTGCTTGCTGCTTGCTGCCGCCCAGCCCCTGCTGCTTGCTGCTTGCTGCCGCCCAGCCCCTGCTGCTTGCTGCTGATGGATGTGCACAGCTCACATTGGGCTGGAAGGGAGCCTCCAAGGGCATCCTGCCCAACCCCCTGCAGGCAGCAGGGACAGCTCCAGCCAGAGCAGGCTGCCCAGGGACACAGCCAGGCTGAGCTTCAATGGCTCCAGGGATGAGGCCTCAAGCACCTCCCAGGGCAGCCTGTGCCAGAGTCTCCCCAGCCTCCCTCTGCAGAACTCCCTCCTGGTGTCCAACCTAACTCTGCCCTAGCTCCAAACCATTGCCTCTGGTCCTATCCCCACAGCCCCTTCTGAGCAGTCCCTCCCAGCCTGCCTGCAGCTGCCCTGCAGATACTGAACTGCAGCTCTGAGGTCTGCCTGCAGCCTTCTGCTCTCCAGGCTGCACAGCCCCAGCTCTCCCAGCCTGGCCCCACAGGGGAGGTTCTGCAGCCTCTGATCATCTTTATGGCCTCCTCTGGCCCCTCTCCAGCAGCTCCAGGTCTCTCTTGTGCTGGGGGTCCCATATCTGGCCCCAGCCCTGCAGGGGAGGTCTCCCCAGAGCAGAGCAGAGGGGCAGGATCCTCTCTCCAGCTCTGGCCACCCTGCTTTGGGTGCAGCCCAGGCTGCCACTGGCTGCAGATCAAGAGATGATTTTCTTTGCACACTACCTGGTGTCATCCAACAAAGCAAACTTCAAGGTCTGGATGTCCACATCTGTGTGTGCTTTGGCCAGCACAGACACCTCTCCACCACAGGTCACCTGAGCAGTGTTCCACACCACCAGCATCTGGAGCAAGAAAACACAACGGCAGAGCCACTCCAAGAGGGAAATGTTGGCAGGAGCAGAGCTGTTCCTCCCAGCAGCTGCCCAGCTGGGGACAAAGAACTGGGAATGGAATTGCAGCAGAGCCTCTGGCATGGAGCGTGTAGGACAGTCCAGCAGCTCTGCAAAGCCTGGTGGCAATGTGCTTGTCTGTCACTCATGATGAGAGCTTCTAAATGCCACAGCTGCCTGGCAACAGGGCTCAGGCTGGGCAGGAAAATCCACACAGGAGTGGGAACTCTGCCTGCTGGGACAGGAGCTGTGCTGGAGGGGCTCCAGAAGAGCTGGGGAGGGACTCTGGACAAGGGCTGGGAGTGCCAGGCCCAGGGCCAATGGCTTTGAGCTGGGAGAGAGGAGACTGAGAGTGGAGAGGAGGAAGAAATTCCTTGCAGTGAGGCTGGGGAGACTCTGGCACAGGCTGTCCAGGGAGGCTGTGGCTGCCTCCTGCCTGGAGGTGTTCAGGACCAGGCTGGATGAGGCCCTGAGCAAGCTGTGCTGGTGGGAGGGGTCCATGGCAGGGGGCTGGAACTGGGGGATCTTGAGGCTCCCTTCCAACCCAAACCATTCTATGAATCCAGACAGCTGCAGAGCACACTGCTCCTCTCTTTGCCTCCACAAGCTCAGTGGAGATGTCCTCTCCAACCCCAACCATTCCATGACCTGCCAGGGCTGGGTGGCTGGCAGCAGCTCCACGCTGGAGCAGAGCCCCCAGTCCCACAGCAGTTTTATTTCTGACTGCTGCAGGCAGGGTCTGGGGCAGCCCCAGAGCCCAGCAGCCCTTCCAGCAGTGCTGCCAGCTGGGCTCAGAGCTGGAGATCAAACCTCACAGCCTGCCCTGAATGCCATAAAACCCAGGGGTCTGCAGCTCTGCTCACTCCTGGGCCTCCCAGTTTAGCTTCCAGGCCCCCACTGTGTGCTGGCAAACCTGCCAGGCTCAGCCCCAGCAGGAGGTGGCTGCAGAGGTGGGTGGCAATGCAGGGTCACACAACTGCCCTCATCATAACTGCACCACACCAGGCATAGAAACAGCCCCAAAAGCTCAGCCCAAGCAGTACCCTCAAGGATTTGCTTGCCTGCAGCTGAGGAGCATGGCTGTGAACACCTGCAGGCCCCAGGGAGATACTGGAGATCTGAGCAATGCTCAGCAAGAGCTAAAGGAGCTGTGGGGGGCAAGAGGCTGGAGCCAGGCTCTGCTGAGTGCTGCCCAGGGACAGCACAAGGGGCAAGGGGCAGCAAGTGTCAGGCAGGAGGTTGGAGCTGAGCAGGAGGAGAAAGTTGTTTGGGGTGAGGCTGCTGGAGGCCTGGAGCAGGCTGCCCAGAGAGGTTGTGGAGTGTCCTGGTGTGGAGAGCTTCCAACCCCCGCCTGGGCACTGTGCTGCTGGGCAGGGTGCTGGGGGTGCCCTGCTGGAGCAGGGCCTGGGCTGGGGGAGCTCCAGAGCTCCCTTCCAGCCCCTGCCTGCTGGGGTCTGTGATTTCCTAAGCAGCTAACAAGAAGGGCATCTCCCTTTGACTCCCAGAGAGGAGCTCCAGGGAAGCCCAGAGCAGAGGAAGTGCATCTTGCAGCAGCAGAGGCTCCTCAGGGCAGGGCAGCCTGGGCCCTGCTGCAGCTCTCTCACCGTCCTGCCATGTGTGTCCCGGCCGGCCCCGCACAGCGCCGCTCCGCTGCCACACCAGCTGCAGGGAGAGGCCACCGCTGAGACACAGCCCCCCAGCCCCCAGGGCAGCTCAGCAGGGAGACAGCAAGGCCTGAGGGATAAGGCCAGGAGGGGGCTGGCAGCTCTTCTGGGCCAGCTGCCAGCAGGGCTGGTGATAAACAGGGGCAGGGAAAGGAGAACTTCAGCCTTGGCTGCCCATGCATGAGGGGCAGGCAGCAGCTGCTGTGCTGCAATGCTTCACCCACCTGTGCCCAGGCTGGGACCCACCTGAGGGAGGTCAGAGAGTGGATGTGGGTTTGGAACACTGAGAGGCAGCTGCCCGTGGGGAAGTCCCAGAGGCGACCAACGCTGAGGGCTCCGAGCTGGGTGGAAGCCAGCAGGGTGCTGCTGCTGTTGATAGCCAGGGCTGAGACCTGTGGGAGCCAGGGCAGCAGGGACTGGGCTGGAAGAGACCTTCCAAGGCCACCCAGTCCAACCCCTGCAGCCAGCAGGGACAGCTGCAGCCACAGCAGGTTGCTCCCAGCCCCAACCAACCTGCCCTGCACTGCTGCCAGCCATGGGGCAGCTCCCAGCTCTCTGGGCAGCCTGGCACAGGCTCTCCCCACCCTCAGCACCAAACCTTTCTCCCTTCTCTCCACTCTCAGTCTCCCTCTTGCAGTTCCAACCATCCCCCCTTGGCCTGTCCCAACAGGCCCTGCTCAGCAGTCTGTCCCCAGCTCTCTCCTGGCCTCTTGAAGCCCTGCAAGGCCACCAGGAGGTTTCCCTGGAGCCTTCTCCTCTGCAGGCTGCACAACCCCAACCCTCCCAGCCTGGCCTCCCAGCAGAGGGCTTCCAGCCTCCCAGCACTGCTGTGGCCTCCTCTGGCCCTGCTCCAGCAGCTCCCTGGCTGTGCTGAGGGCTCCAGAGCTGCCCCAACCCTGCAGGGGAGGTCTCAGCAGGCACAGCAGAGGGGCAGAATCCCCTCCCTGCCCCTGCTGCCCACCCTGCTGGGGCTCAGCCCAGGCCAGGCTGGGGCTGGGCTGGCAGCACTCAGTGCCAGCTCCTGGCCAGCTCTGCACCCCCAGCACCCCCAAGGCCTTCCCCACAGGGCTGCTCCCAGCCCTTCACCCTACATCACCTCTCTAGAGGAGAGCTGGGTCCAGGGGTGCAGCAGGGGCTGAGCAGCCTCTCTCTCACCTTATCTGTGTGCCCAATGAAGAACCTCTGCTCTCCAGTCTGGATCTGCAGGGTCACTATCACTGCATGGCAGGGGTACACCACTGCAGCACTGTCCTGAGTCCACAGGGCCTGCAGGAACAAGACAAGAGTGAGAGGGCTGCAGGTCCACAGAGAAGCCCCAGGTCAGTCTCTTCTGCCAAGGAACAAGCAACAGGGCACAAGGAAACAGCCTCAGGTTGCCCCAGGGCAGGTTCAGGTTGGACAGGAGGAACAATCTCTTCCCAGCAAGGGTTCTCAGGCCCTGTCCCAGGCTGCTCAGGGAGGTGGTGGAGTCCCCACCCCAGGAGGGGTTCAAAGCCACCTGGCTGTGGTGCTGAGGGAGGTGGTTTGGGGGCAGTGGCTGAGCAGCAGTGCTGGGCTGTGAGCTCTGGGTGAGTGCTCCCAGGCCTCTGCCAGCCTCAGCAGTTGTGTGGCTGTGTGACTTGTGCCCATCTGCCTCAGGGAGGTTTCCCCCATGAAGATGTGCAGGAAGGGTGGCACTCAGCTGTGGCCATGCAATCACAGATCAGCTCTGCAGACCACCAGCAGCTACTGACCCATTTGGTGCTGCAGCCTCCAAAGCCAATGATCATCTTCAGCTTCAGGATGGGATCTGGCAAGAGCCTCTGGAAAGCAGAGAGCAGCATCACCCTGGGCTGAGGTTCTGCACCCCCAACCCTAGATTCTCTCTGAAGCACACAGGCAGCTGTGGCTTCTCTCCTCTCTGAGGAGCTGGCTGTGAAACATTTAACCTGGCAGGGAATCAAGCAGGAAAGAGGAGCTGAGACCTCCCAGCTCTCCCTGCCAGGCCTTCCAGTGCCCAGGTGATGCCCAGGGCTGTCCTCTGGCCCTGCAGGCAGAGGTTCTCCTGCCAGATGGCACAGAGGGTCCAGGGCCCTCGCTGAGCATGTTCTGGGCAAATGAACAAACATCCAGCAGTGGCTCCAGGTCAGCAGGGCTGAGCACAGGGTCCCTCTTCCAAGGCAAGCCAGATGCTAGTGGAAAGGGGAACTGCCAGGCAGGAAAACCATCACCAGCTACTGGACTCCCCAGGACCCACTCAAACTCCAGCCTGGACCTGGTGTTCCCCCCAGCTGCTGCCAGGGGCACAGGCACCTTCCCCAGTGCCATCCTCACAGCCTCACCTGCCCCAGACAGCTCCACCTCCACCCCCCCAAGCCTGCCTGGCTCCCTCTCCCACATGGCTCCACCTCCCCCCCTCCCTCTCCACATGTAGCCAGCAGCAGCCCAAAGCCCCCCTGAGCTGCTGTGCCTCCTCACCCACCTGCTTGGCTGCCTGGGCAGCTGTGCTGGTGCCCTCTGTGCCCTGCTGGGAGCACACCTGGATGCCACCACCGCCGGCCGCCGGCTCCACGTCCCTGGCACTGTGCAGCCTCTGCTTCTCCTGCAGCTCCTGCTCCTCAGCAGGGGCAGCCCTGGGAAGCCCTGGGGCTGTCAGGTGAAGCTCAGGGATGCTTTGGGGAGTTGCAGGGCAGCAGTGTGGCAGCTGAGGAAGAGCAAAGCCTGAGAGCTCAGCTCAGTGCTCAGCCAGGCCTCCCCTGAGGGACTGCACGGTGACACCAGCAGGGATGGAGCACCCTTGGGAGTGCCTGACTTGGCCAGGGATGGCAACCAGGCCACTCTCCCTATGCTCCCAGGGCTGTCACCTCCTCCAGACAGCAGAGCACAGCCCCTGGAAAGACCCAGCCCTGAAGGGGCTCAGAGCTGCTCTCTCCCCACGGAGCAGAGGCTGCAAGCACCTCACCAGGCAGCTCAGCCTCACTGTCCCCCACTCCACAGCACGAGGAGGCCTTCCCCCAGGGCCTCTCCAGAAGGCCAGCACCAGCTCCCACAGCACCACCAGCATGGAAGGCAAATTCAGCAGCCAGGGCAGGTGCCTATGGTCTGGCCTCCACACACTGCACTCTCCCTGGGGGCACCCAGCCAGGGTCTGTAGCCTCCAGGCTTCATTTCCTCACACAGCCTTTGGCTGCCCCAGCTGAGGCAGGCAGGATGGCTGGCTGGAGATGAGCAGGTACTTGGCATTTATCTTCTCTGCTCTGTGCTGTACCACCCAGACAGGAACTGCAGGGCTGTGGCCAACAGACCCTGCCCACAGCAGCTTCAACATCCTAAACAGGATCATAGGCTGGAAGGGCTTGGAAGGGACCTCTGGAGATCATCCAGCCCAACCCCCTGCCAAGGCAGGGCCACCTAGAGCAGGTCACACAGAAACCATCCAGGGGGGGTTGGAAGCTCTCCAGAGAAGGAGACTCCAGCACCTCTCTGGGCAGCCTGCTCCAGGGCTCTGCCACCCTTCAGTTACAGAAGTTCCTCCTCATGTTCAGCACTTCTGATGTTCCACTTTGTGCCTCTCACCCCTTGTCCTGCCACTGGGTACCACTGACAGCAGCCTGGTGCCACCCTCCTGACACCCACCCTTGAAGTATTGCTCAGCACTGATCAGATGCCCCTCAGGCTGCTCTTCTCCAGGCTCTCAGCCCCAGGGCTCTCAGCCTTTCCCCACCACAGAGCTGCTCCAGGCCCCTCAGCAGCTTTGGAGCCCTTTGCTGTCCCCTCTCCAGCATTTCTCTGTCCTTCTTCAACTGGGGAGCCCACAACTGGAGCCAGGACTCCAGATGAGGCCTCCCAGGGTAGAGGGGGAGGAAAACCTCCCTTGTCCTGCTGGCCACACTCTTCTCAATGCACCCCAGAAGGCTTCCTGTCCCCAAGGGCACACTGCTGGCTCAGGGCATCCTCTTGTGCCCCTGCACTCCCAGAGCTGTTTGCCAGCAGCTCAGCCCCACCCAGTGCTGATCCATGAGGTTGTTCTTCCCCAGGGCCAGGACCCTACCTTGCTGACTCCCACTGGATTTCTCCTTGCCCAGGGCTCACTGGGTGGCAGCACAGCCTGAGGGGTGGCAGCCACTGCTCCCAGTTTGGTATCAGCAGCACCGTGCCTGAGGCTCCACTCCAAGCCCTCACTCAGACAATTGATGAAGATACTGAACAGGGCCAGGCCCAGCACTGAGCCCTGGGGGTACCACCAGCCACAGCCCTCCAACTAGACTCTGCCCCACTGACCACAACTCCCTGAGCCCTGTCCTTCAGCCAGCTGCCAACCCCCATCACCACCCAGACCCTGCTGGGAGGATGCCATGGGGGACAGTGACAGAAATCAGGGAACTCAGAGACACAGCATGAGGAAAAGCTGCAGGGGAGGCAGCAAGGAAGAAGCCACAGACTGCTCCTGGGGGACTTACAGCTTTGGGACAGGTTGTGTGAGGGCTGAGGGACACTCTGTCCTGGGCTGCCCTGGTGAGCACCACTGGCTGGCAGATGAGGTCTGCTGAGACTTGCCCACCTGGGTGACAAGAGAAGCAGGCTGGGCCCTGCTGGAAAGGCAAGCACCCACCTGTGCTGGCACAGCCAGGCCTGCTGCCCACAGCCTTCCTACCTGCCACTGGCTCAGGGCAGCTCCTCCTGATGGAGCTGAAGGGCAGCTCAGAGCCCTCAGATGGGAACCTGAGCAGAACCAGAGGAAGATGTCATGGAAGTGGGACACCGCACCCAGGAATCCACCTTGGGAACTCCCTGCCTGGACCCCTCCCTGCCCCTTCCCCCAGACATTTTCATCAGTGATGTGCACAGTGGGATCCAGGCCCCCACAGCAGGTTTGCAGGTGACACCAAGGTGAGAGGGGCAGGGCACAACCCGAGGGACAGAGGCCATCTAGAGGGACCTGGGGAGCCCCTGTGAACCTCATGAGGATCAACAAGGTCAAGGGCAAGTTTCTGCACCTGAGTCAGGGCAACCCCTGGTACCAACCCAGGCTGGAGGGGGAAGGGCTGGGAGCAGCCCTGTGGGGAAGGCCTTGGGGGTGCTGGGGGTGCAGAGCTGGCCAGGAGCTGGCACTGAGTGCTGCCAGCCCAGCCCCAGCCTGGCCTGGGCTGAGCCCCAGCAGTGTGGGCAGCAGGGGCAGGGAGGGGATTCTGCCCCTCTGCTGTGCCTGCTGAGACCTCCCCTGCAGGGCTGGGGCAGCTCTGGAGCCCTCAGCACAGCCAGGGAGCTGCTGGAGCAGGGCCAGAGGAGGCCACAGCAGTGCTGGGAGGCTGGAAGCCCTCTGCTGGGAGGCCAGGCTGGGAGGGTTGGGGGTACCCAAATGGCTCCCCCAAGCCCCATCTTTGTCACTCCATCAGCAGTGTTCCCCACCCTGCATTCCCCAGGGCCTGGAGCCACAGGCAGGAGCAGCCATACCTGATGTAGTCGTAGAGGTCGTGCCAGCTGCGCCCCTTGGGCACAGGGAATGCCATCTCCCGGGGCATGGGCACGAGCCCAGGGCACAGCAGGCCAGCCTGCCTTGCCTGAGAGAAGGTCACACCTGGCAGCAGGGATGGAGGCAGAGAGATCAGCTCTGCAAGGGCTGTGCAGCTGCCTGAAGTCACACTGCCCATGGGACAGAGGCACAAACCATGACCCTCTGCAAGCACCCAGGGAACAAAGACCACAGCCCTGAGCTCTGCAGCAAACCAACACAGCTCTGAGCAGGGGCACTGCAGAGTGCCAGCAGGCAGGGGCTGGAAGGGAGCTCTGGAGCTCCCCCAGCCCAAGCCCTGCTCCAGCAGGGCACCCACAGCACCCTGCCCAGCAGCACAGTGCCCGGGGGGGTTGGAAGCTCTCCACACCAGGACACTCCACAACCTCTCTGGGCAGCCTGCTCCAGGCCTCCAGCAGCCTCACCCCAAACAACTTTCTCCTCCTGCTCAGCTCCAACCTCCTGCCTGACACTTGCTGCCCCTTGCCCCTTGTGCTGGCCCTGGGCAGCACTCAGCAGAGCCTGGCCCCAGCCTCTTGCCCCCCACAGCTCCTTTAGCTCTTGCTGAGCATTGCTCAGCTGCCCTCTGGGGCTGCTCTTCTGCAGGCTCTCAGCCCCAGGGCTCTCAGCCTTTGCTGCTCCCAGAGCTGCTCCAGGCCCCTCAGCAGCTCTGCAGCCTGCCCTGGACTCTCTCCAGCGCTTCTCTGTCTCTCCTGCACTGGGGAGCCCAGAGCTGGAACCTGGACTGCAGATGTGGCCTCACTGGAGCAGAGCAGAGGGGCAGGAGACCCTCCCTTGCCCTGCTGGCCACACTCTTCTTGCTGCACCCCAGGATCCCATTGGCCTTCTTGGTACCCAAGACACATTTCTGGCTCCTGGGGAACTTCTTGTCCCCCAGCACTCCCAGGTCCTTCTCCATGGAGCTGCTTCCCAGCAGGTCCTCCCTCTCCTGACCTGCTGCAGGAGGTTGTAGCTTCCCAGGGGCAGGATCCCACACCTGCCCTGCTTGAGCTTCACCAGCTGCCCTCCCCCCAGCTCTCCAGCCTGGCCAGGTCTGTTCCTCTTCAGCTCTTCCTGAAGCTATCCACCTCCAAAGATGACTCTGGAGGCTAAACCCTTGGTTTGGATTTCTAACCCCCCTAGGCCCAGGATTCACTTTGTGCTCTGCTCCATGGCTCAGCACCTCGCCAGGATTTGTGTTTCCCTTTTTGCTTCCCTTCCTGCTTTATGACTTCATGAAAGCCCTCAAGATATAAGCTTCAGGAGGCCAAAAGGAGCAGCTGAGCTTTGTCCTCACTGCTGCTCTCCAGCCTGGGGTTTGGGCAGGTTTCCAGCCCCTGAAGAGAAAGGCAGAAGCTGAGGTTGTGACCAAAGTCTCTGTGCCACACTGGATAAAAAAAGAAGGCTGGAGAAATCTGGGAAGAAAAACCCCAGCAGGAGACAGAAGCTGCAGCCTTGGGGATGGGAGGCTTGGGAACACCCTTAGGGCTTTTTTCCACCCTGACCTTGGTTAGAGATTAAACTTGGCCCTGTCTCAGCTGGAGAATGAGGACAGCTCCCTCCACAGCCCAGGAGAGGATGCTCAGCAGCACATGTGGAAGCTGAACACCACCCTGAGTGTTTGTTTTGCCCTCTCTGCTTCACATCCCATGGCTGCAGTGACAGCAGCCTCCTGCCCTGCCAGGGCCAAGGCCCTGCCAGCTTTAAACCTCTGCAGGCTCCACCCAGGCTGGGCTGAAGTCACAGGGGAAAGCAGAGGCCACCCCGAGGTCCCCACCTGGGTCAAAGAGCAGGTCACTGGTGCAGAGGTTCTTCACCAGCAGGTTGGAGCAGAGTTTGATGCTCTTCAGGTGGCTGTAGCTGCGGCTGAGGTAGAGGGAGAGGATGGAGGGAAGGTCCAGCACCAGGCAGGTCCAGCGCACGTCAGCAGGGGCAGCTCCCACGAGACCTGGGCAGGGAATGGGAAAGGATCCTACACACCTTGGACCTCCCAGACCCCAACAGGGTAAAGCACAAAGGACTTATCAGGCAAGACTCTCACTGGGGGTGGCTTGGCTGTGATGAGACAGAGGGGAAACGTCCCTCAGAGCTTCTGCTGGCCTGGAGCAGCAGTGGGGTGGCAGCAGGGCAGGGATGGCAGCCCTGGGCTGGGCACTGGGGAGGCCACACCTCAAATCCTGGGCTCAGTTTTGGGCCCTGACTGCAAGAAGGACACTGAGAGGCTGCAGTGGGGCCAGAGAAGTGCAAGAAAGCTGGGGAAGGGTCTGGAGAAGAGGGCTGGGGAGGAGCAGCTGAGGGAGCTGTGGGGGTTGAGCCTGGAGAAGAGGAGGCTGAGGGAGACCTCCTTGCTCTCTGCAGCTCCCTGAGAGGAGGCTGCAGCCAGCTGGGGCTTGGGCTCTGCTCCCAAGGAACAAGGGACAAGACGAGAGGCAATGGCCTCAAGCTGCCCCAGGGGAGGTTTGGCCATGAGGAACAATTTCTTCCCCTTGAGGGCTGTCCAGGCCTGGCCCAGGCTGCCCAGGGCAGTGGTGCAGTCCCCATGCCTGGAGGGGTTCAGAGCTGTGTGGCTGTGGTGCTGAGGGCCATGGCTCAGTGGTGCCCTGGCAGTGCTGGGGTAAGGCTTGGACTGGGTGAGCTTCAAGGTCTCTTCCAAGCAAAGCCATTCTGTGACTGTGCTGCGGGGCAGTGGTGCCAGGATGGGGAATGGCAGCCAAGCAGCCCTGCTGCCTCTGTGGGCTCAGGCCCAGCCTGGCACTGCACCCAGAGCCTGGGCAAAGAGGGACGAAGAACAGCCCTCCCAGGAGTCACAGCTGCTGAGGGGCTCCTTGCCAGGCCCCTCTTCGAGCGCATCAGCTTCTGAAGTCAGTTCTTGCCCAGTGCTGTGCCAGCCCAGCCCCGTCCCCAGCAGCAGCGGCACCGTGCCCGCTCCTCACCGCGCCCGGCCGCGCCAGTGCCCTCCGCTGAGCCCTCGGCAGCTCCGCACACAAAGGGGAACTGCAGCCAGGTGGCTGTGAACTTGAACTCCTTGAAGAGGGTGGAGAAGGAGATGCGAACCTCCTGTCTGTCCTGGGGAGACAGAGACACAGGGGGAGTGCCAGCCACCCTGCTGGCTTGGGCAGGGAGGGGCTGCAGGGCAGCGGTGCGGCCGCCTCTGTCCCCCCGAGGGACACCACAAGGATGGAGACCACCTGCAGCCACAAAGCGCAGCCCAGCGCTGCGCCCCCCAGCGCAGAAGACCTCTGCTGCCTCCCTCAGGTCCTTCTGAGAGAGACTGACAGCCTGAGGGAGTTGGGGTTGTGCAGGCTGGAGAGGAGAAGGCTCCCAGGAGACCTCATTGTGGCCTTCCAGGATCTGCAGGGGGCTCCAGGAAAGCTGGGGAGGGACTTCTGAGTGTGTCAGGGAGGGATAGGACTGGGGGGGATGGATCCAAGCTAGAGAGGGGCAGATTTAGGTTAGACATCAGGAAGAAGTTGTTGCCCAGGAGGGTGGTGAGAGCCTGGCACAGGCTGCCCAGGGAGGTGGTGGAAGCCTCCTGCCTGGAGGTGTTTGCAGCCAGGCTGGAGGTGGCTGTGAGCAACCTGCTGCAGTGTGAGGTGTCCCTGGCCATGGCAGGGGGGTTGGAGCTGGCTGAGCCTTGAGCTCCCTTCCAGCCCTGATTCTCTGACTCACCTGAGCCGTGCTGGTGGCTCACCAGGCTGCTGCTTGTCACCTACCTTGGTGGTGACGTCCAGGTGCACCAGGAAGTGCTTGTGGGGCAGGGGTCTGAAGAGGAGGTAGAGGTAGCGTCCCACCAGCCCCAGCGACTGCGTCCCAGCACGGGGCAGCTGCAGGTAGCTGCTGCCGGGCAGGGAGCCCCGGATCCGGTAGACAGTTCCCTTCAGCCTGGCATCCTTCCAAAGGCAGGGTAAAGAGGTGCTGGGGGGTACCCACCCGCGGGCAGTGCCCCCCTGCCCCCCGTGGCACCGCTGCACCCATTACCGTGAGGGTGGCCACGTCCCCCTCCTTGGCCGAGCGCTTCCACTCCTCCACGCGGAAGTGCTTGAAGACGTTCAGGTATGGGTGCTGCCAGGCTGCTGGCACCGGGGGAGGGGTGAGGGGTGGTACCCCTGCCCAGGCACCCTCTGTGACACCCCGTACCAGGGACTCTGCTGATGGCCCCCATCCCAAGCTGCCCTGCCCTGTTGTCACCCTGTCACATCCTAGGTGTCCTCCGGCCCCAGTGCCACCCTTGTGTCCTGAGCCCGGTCATGTCCCTGCTGCCTCCATGCCCTGAACCGGTGCCCCTCCCAGACCCCTCTCCAAGTGCTCCAAGTCTCCCCAGCTCCAGTGTCACCCCTGTACCCTGAGCCCAGTGACAGCCCTGCTACCCCCGTGCTCCAAGCCCTCTCTGCCCAGTGACAATGCCCATTACCTGTGCCCTGGCACCGCCAAACTTGGTGCCACCCCTGTGCTCGGAACCATCCCCTATGCGCCGAGACTAGGGCCCCCCAGCCGCGGCGACAGCCCCGTTACCCTCGTGCTCCGAGTCCTGCCTGCTCGGGGACGCTGCCATAGACCCCGTGCTCCCAACTCCCCCGAGCCCGGTGACGCCTCCGTTCCCCCCATGCTCCGAGTCCGCCCAGCCCCGGTGACGCCCCCGTTACCCCCGTGCTCAGAAGCCCTCTGTGCCCCGAGCCCCTAAGTCTCGGTGACACTCTCGTTACCCTCGCGCTCCGAGTCCCCCACGCTGTATGACAGCCCCGTTACCCGCATGCCCCCAGCCCCCGCGTGCCCCGAGCCCGGTGCCGCCCCCCTCACCCCTGTGCTCCGAGTCCTCCATGTCCGCGACGCCCTCGCAACCCCCGCGCTCCGAACCCGCCCGGTGCCCCCGCTGCTGCCGCCAGCTCGTTAATGCCCCCGGCCCCCCCGCCCTGCCCTCCCCGGCCCGCCGCTACCTGCCGCCATGGCGCGCGCCGCCGGCTCAACCGTCCCGCGCGGCCGCCGCCAATCGGTGCGCGCCGCCCGCAGCCACGCCCCGCGGGGCGGAGCCAACACAAGCCACGTGAGCCCACCCGAACCCCGCACGGACGCGCGGGGAATGTCCCTCTGTGGCCACCGTCCCGCCGGCCCCCACCCCCTCCCGGCTCCCCCGGGCTGGTCGCGGCAGAGGCGGAGACGAGGCCTCGGGGCGCGGGAGTTTATGTGACAGGGGCAGCAGAGCCGGCCGTGGCGGGGCTGCCCCGGGGGACGCGGGGCTCAGAGGGACGGATTGCCGAGACCGAGCCGGTGCTGCGCGTCGTGGATCTCCCGCAGCAACTCGTCGTTACTCAGGCCCAGCTGCGCCACAGAGCGAAACGGGAGCGGGGGTCAGGCGAGGGCAGGGGCGGCCACACCCCTCCCAGCCTCCCCCTGACCCTTCCCGGGGCCAGGCACCGCCGTGGCCTCGCTCGGCCGCTGGCGGCGAGGAGCTGAGACGGCGGCGGGGGGGAGCAGCGAGGGCAGCAGCTCCGGGCTGGGCCCACACCGCATCCCCACGTGCAGACACCAAATCGTTTAGGCTGGAAGAGATCTTTAAGATCGAGCCCAGGCCTTACCCCAGCACTGCCAGGGCACCACTGAGCCCCGGCCCTCAGCACCACAACCACACAGCTCTGGAACCCCTCCAGGCATGGGGACTGCACCACTGCCCTGGGCAGCCTGGGCCAGGCCTGGACAACCCTCAAGGGGGAAGAAATTGTTCCTCATGGCCAACCTAACCCTCCCCTGGGGCAGCTTGAGGCCATTGCCTCTTGTCCTGTCCCTTGCTCCTTGGGAGCAGAGCCCAAGCCCCAGCTGGCTGCAGCCTCCTCTCAGGGAGCTGCAGAGAGCAAGGAGGTCTCCCTCAGCCTCCTCCAGGCTCAACCCCCCCCAGCTCCCTCAGTTGCTCCTCCCCAGCCCTCTTCTCCAGACCCTTCCCCAGCTTGGTTGCCCTTCTCTGGCCCTGCTTCAGCTCCTCAATGTCCTTGGAGTGAGGGGTCCAAAGCAGCTGGGGCACAATCCCTGCCCTGTTCCTGCTGGCCACACCATTGCTGGTCATGGCCACCTGGCTAGAAGCCATCACATCTTCTATGCCACATCATCTAAGTGACCTCAGGTTAAAAGGGGCCACCCTGGGTCGTTTCCCTTCCCACTCCCTAGCAGCCTCTGCCCTTCCCCAGCCCCTCCCAGGCACAAACCTTGAGGGTGTATTTGTAGCACTGCTCTGCCTCCAGCTCCCGACCTCCCTGCAGAAACAACCCAAGAGCTGCTGGTGAGGAAACCACCCTGCAGGAAACCTGCAAGTTCTCAGTGGGTGAGAAAGCTCAGCCCAAAGGAGGTGCCCCCAGGGGAGTGAGACCATCAGGTGATGGCAGGCAGTGAGGAAGGACAGATGCTGAGAACCCTCCCCAGGCTCTGTCAAGATACTCACTTGCAGGCAGATGAGGGTGAGGTACCCCCACACTTCAGCATTGGTGTTACTTAGGGCATTGGCTTCAGACAGAGCTGCTTCTGCCTCCACCAGCTCCTCCAGCTGGAGAGAGAGAAGAGACATGCACAAAAGGCAGAGAGCAGGCAGAAGGGGCTTCAGAACTGCCCAGGCAGCTAACAGCCAAAGCAATCACTGCAGCAAAGCATCTAGCAGGGATGCATCCAGCCCTGACAGGGCTGCAGGGATAGGATTTGGGGCAGAGCCAAGCCAGTGCCAGCACCCAGCTCCTGGGCTGCAGCAGGAAGCTTTCACTGCTGACTCTTGACCCCTCCCTGGGAGCCAGGCTGAGTTTGCATCCCCTGGGAACCACAGAATCATTTTGGCTGGAAAGCCCTTTGAGATCACCCAGTCCAACCATTCCCTAACTCTGCCAAGGCTGGGGCCAAACCATGGCCTCCAGCACCACACCTGCACAGCTCTGAAACACCTCCAGGGATGAGGATTCAAACATGACTCTCTTCTTGATGCCTGTTCCCCAGGAGGCAGGGGTAACTGATGCCTGGGGGGCTGCAACCAGCCCCCAGACCACCACTCACCTCTCTGGCTCAAGTCCACAGCATCCCAGGAGGTGGACATTAGGCCAAGGGGGCAGTGGCAGTTCAAGTTCTTTCCTTCTTTGCTTCCCTCAGCCAAACTCTGGTGGAGGAACCCTGTGAGGTGTACCTCCAGGAGACAGCAGGCTGCTGGTGGCTGTGGCTGGCTGCCCTTGGCAGCCCTTCAGAGCTGCTGGACTGCTCTGGGTAGGGAAAGCACCAGGATTCCTCTCTGCTGACATCCTGCTCCATGCCTTGCTGGTGACATGCAGGTCAGGCAGGCACTGGGAGCAAAGCCCAGGCCCACATTACACTCTGCTGGGGAGGGAGGAGCTGGCAGACCCAGCAGTGGGTTGAGGAGGGAAAGGATTGCTCCTCCAGGAGCAGCTGTGCAGGGGACCTGTCCTCTGACACCCCCAAGGGTGCCATGCTGGGAGTGTGAGTGCACACAGCACATGGTGGCCTTCAGGAGCACTGGCTCCTGGCAGCCAGGATTCACTTCACAGGGAGGTAAAGCAGCACAGAAGGCCAAGGGCAGCCTGGGCTGCAGCCACAGCAGGGTGGCCAGAGCTGGAGAGAGGATCCTGCCCCTCTGCTCTGCTCTGGGGAGACCTCACCTGCAGGGCTGGGTCCAGATATGGGACCCCCAGCACAAGAGAGACCTGGAGCTGCTGGAGAGGGGCCAGAGGAGGCCATAAAGATGATCAGAGGCTGCAGAACCTCCCCTGTGGGGCCAGGCTGGGAGAGCTGGGGCTGTGCAGCCTGGAGAGGAGAAGGCTGCAGGCAGACCTCAGAGCTGCAGTTCAATATCTGCAGGGCAGCTGCAGGCAGGCTGGGAGGGACTGCTCAGAAGGGGCTGTGGGGATAGGACCTGAGGCAATGGTTTGGAACTGGAGCTAGGGCAGAGTTAGGTTGGACACCAGGAGGGAGTTGTGCACAGGGAGGCTGGGGAGACTCTGGCACAGGCTGCCCAGGGAGGTGCTTGAGGCCTCATCCCTGGAGCCATTGAAGCTCAGCCTGGCTGTGTCCCTGGGCAGCCTGCTCTGGCTGGAGCTGTCCCTGCTGCCTGCAGGGGGGTGGACAGGATGCCCTTGGAGCAGCCCAATGCAGTCTGTGGTTCTGTGAAGGGGGTGATGCAGAGCAGCCCTGCCCTGTGTGCCCAGGGGGTGGAGGCAGCTGCCCTCACTCACCCTGTAGCAGGCGATGCCAGCCCCCAGCCAGGTGAGGCAGGACGCGGAGCTCTTGCAGGCGAGCAGGAAGGTCTGCTTGGCACGGCAGTGCTGCAGGGAGACACACAACCAGGGCTGCCACCCCACTTCCACAGGCCTCCCAAACACCCCAGCTCTGACTGGGCTCAGAGCAGGCCCACTGCCCCCACTGGGGTGGCTCTGTGGTGCCAGGCACCAAAGCAGTGATGGAGGAGTGACCTTCGTTCTTCCAGCCAGGTTGATTCTGTGATTCGTTGTGGGGACAGAATCATGACATTGTCTAGGCTGGAAGAGACCTTTAAGGTCACCCAGTCCAGCCCTCACCCCAGCACTGCCAGGGCAGCACTGAGCCATGGCCCTCAGCACCACAGCCACACAGCTCTGAAACCCCTCCAGGCATGGGGACTGCACCACTGCCCTGGGCAGCCTGGGCCAGGCCTGGACAGCCCTCAAGGGGAAGAAATTGTTCCTCTTGGCCAACCTGAACCTTCATAGGGTTAACTTGAGGCCATCCTGTCCCTTGTTCCTTGGGAGCAAAGCCCAAGCCCCAGCTGGCTGCAGCCTCCTCTTAGGGAGCTGCAGAGAGCAAGGAGGTCTCCCTCAGCCTCCTCCAGGCTCAACACCCCCAGCTCCCTCAGCTGCTACTCACAAGACTTCTACTCTAAACCCTTTAACAGATGCTAAGGATGGTAAGAGGCCCAGCAGCACCCAGAGATGTTGCAGTTGCAACCTGGAGGTGGCAGAGAGAAGCAGATCCATACTGGGGAGAGTTGAGCACTGCAGGAGGGTTTGCTGTGTTGGCAGATCTTGACTACAGTAACAGACAATGGTGTCTTGTTCCCAAGGGCTAGAATTGTCTGCCAAGGGCTTTGTGGCAAGGGAGGAACAACCTCCTGCACCAGCACAGGTGAGGGGGGACCTGCTGGGAAGCATCTCCTTGGAGATGCTGATGAACAAATTCCCCATGAGCCAGAAATGTGCCCTTGGGGCCAAGAAGGCCAATGGGGTCCTGGGGTGCAGCAAGAAGAGTGTGGCCAGCAGGGCAAGGGAGGATCTCCTGCCCCTCTGCTCTGCTCCAGTGAGGCCACATCTGCAGTCCAGGTTCCAGCTCTGGGCTCCCCAGTGCAGGAGAGACAGAGAAGCGCTGGAGAGAGTCCAGGGCAGGCTGCAGAGCTGCTGAGGGGCCTGGAGCAGCTCTGGGAGCAGCAAAGGCTGAGAGCCCTGGGGCTGAGAGCCTGCAGAAGAGCAGCCCCAGAGGGCAGCTGAGCAATGCTCAGCAAGAGCTAAAGGAGCTGTGGGGGGCAAGAGGCTGGGGCCAGGCTCTGCTGAGTGCTGCCCAGGGCCAGCACAAGGGGCAAGGGGCAGCAAGTGTCAGGCAGGAGGTTGGAGCTGAGCAGGAGGAGAAAGTTGTTTGGGGTGAGGCTGCTGGAGGCCTGGAGCAGGCTGCCCAGAGAGGTTGTGGAGTGTCCTGGTGTGGAGAGCTTCCAACCCCCCCTGGGCATTGTGCTGCTGGGCAGGGTGCTGGGGGTGCCCTGCTGGAGCAGGGCTTGGGTGGGTGAGCTCCAGAGCTCCCTTCCAGCCCCACTCTGCTGGGACCCACCTGCAGTTGCCAGCACTCCTCCTGGCTTCTCACCTCTTTCTCTTCCAAGTAGATGGAGCCCAGGTGCAGGTAGACAAAGTGCACATCCTCAGGCTCCTGCAGGAAGCTGATGGCTCTCTCATAACTCTCCTTTGCCTTCCCAAAGTCCCTCCTCAGGTAGCTCAGGTGCCCCTTCTGAGCCCAGATGTTTGGATTCTGCACACAGAAATCCAAGAGGGAGCCATGGCTCAGAGATGGGAGGGAGAGAGGCCTGGGAGAGGGGCAGAGAACTGCAGGCAGCAGGGAGGAGCTGGGCAGTGTTTGGTTATAGCAGGGTGGATTTTGTGCAGAACTAAAACTGAGCCAGTGGCTGCCTGCACAACACCAGCACTGTGAGCACCTTCCAGCCCTTCCTGGTGTGGTGGCCTGCATGGTGCAAGGCTTCCTGGGCAAGCAAACAGCATCCAGAGCTGTCAGCCTCCTCCTGCCTTCCCTTCCCCTCAGTGCCCCAAGCTGCCCTCCCTCTCTGCTGAACAGCAGCCTCATTCCTCATGGCAGGGACCTGACTGCCACAGAGGGCATGGGGCTGGGGTCCAAAGGAGAAAAGGAAAGGCAGCAGAGCAGCCAGAGGAGCCCTGGCTCAGGAATGCCACCTGGCTGCAAGGAGATGGCAGAAGGCAAGCAGGGAGGAGGGTGGTGAGGAGGGCTGTGCTGCAGCCACAGCCTGAATTGTCCTGGGCAGCAGTTGCTGTAGGCTGCCAGAAGGAATGCAGGGCAGGCTGCAGGCTCTCAGGGTTTGCTGTGCTGCTTGGCCAGTGCCCTGCTTCAGGGCCCTAGCACCACTCCCAGACTTACAATGTAGTCAATCTTGGTGGCTTCACAGAGACACTCCTCACACCTGGAGAGATCTTCCTTCAGCAAGTATGTCTGGGCCAGGGCCAGGTAGTAGGCACAGGAGGCTCTTCCCTGAAGGATCAGCAGCTCATGGGCCAGAGCCCTGTGAGCAAACTGTGGGAGAACAGCACAGTGTGGTGGTGAGGAGAGCCAGCAGGCCATGGGCACCCCTAGGAGGTGGTGGCAGGAGGACTGACTCACTCCTGTCTGACTTCACAGAGCCCCAGCAGAGTGGGGCTGGAAGGGAGCTCTGGAGCTCCCCCAGCCCAAACCCTGCCCCAGCAGGGCACCCCCAGCACCCTGCCCAGCAGCACAGTGCCCAGGGGGGGTTGGAAGCTCTCCACACCAGGAGACTCCACAACCTCTCTGGGCAGCCTGCTCCAGGCCTCCAGCAGCCTCACCCCAAAGAAGCCATCTTGGAGAAGGGATTTATGTTCCTTTGGAGCCCACCAGCTCTTTGGAACAGACATCAAATGTCACTTCCCACCCCTCCCCTCCTCACTGAGCTGACCTGGACAGCATTGACCTTCAGCAGGAATTCCACTGCCTTCATGAAGATGCTGCAGGGAGGTTGGCCAAATCCTGAGCCAGGGGATGGTGCTGCAAGAGAAAGTGTCTCCATCAGCCTCAAACTCTTCACTTCTGAAGCAAGAGCAGGGCCTCAGAGCCTTGGTGGGGACAGAGGAACCCCAGCAGCAGGGTGTGACAGCTGGAAGGTGGCAGAGAAGGCCAAAGCAGAGATTAACTCAACATTTCCCTCTGAAGGCCTTAAGTGCTGTGTGAGATGGGAAGAGAAATGATGATCCTCAGCCAGTCCTTTTCCAGGCCAGTCCCAGAGGAAGAAGAGGCAGGAAGCTGAAGCTGAAGCTTGTCAGAGTGAACTCCAGTGAGGTCCCTGCCTCCCCACACCAGCCCAGCAGGGCCTGGAGTTATGGAGTCACAGAATCATGGCTACATCATGGAAAAGACTTTTAAGGTCATCAAGTCCAACCCAGCACTGCCAAGGGCACCACTAAACCATGGTCCTCAGCACCACCAGAGTCTCAGGTGGATGCCTCTGTCAGAGCAGGGCTGTAGAGGAGGAGATCATCACACAGCCAGAGGAGATTCACAGGGACAGTTTCATAACACCAGAGGACTGCAGAGGTTGGAGGAGACCTCTGAGATCATCAGGTCCAACTGCTCAGCTGGAGCTCACAGTCCCACCACTGCTGCTGAGCTCAGTTTAAGTGCTGCTACCTCAGGAGAGAGACATCTGAGCAGCTGATGAAGGCTGCTGGGTGCAGGGACACCCAGGGACAGAACCTGAACGTGAGGAGGAACTGCTTCAACTCTGAGGGTGGCAGAGCCCTGAGCAGGCTGCCCAGAGAGGTGAGGGAGTCTCCAGCTCTGGAGAGGTTTCAAGCCCACCTGGATGTGTTGCTGTGTGACCTGCTTTGGGTAGCCCTGCTCTGGCAGGGTGTGGTGCCTAGCCAACCTGGGGCAACTGCTGGAGTGATTCCTGCTCAGACTCAGGAAGCAAAATGAAGCTGCTCTGGATTCTGTGGCATTTGATCTGTTCTGCTCTGACAAACACATTGTTGGCTTAATGTTTGATGAGCTGGGAAGAGATCTCATAGATGAATTGTACCTTTGGTCTGAGTACAAACTGCAGCTCCTCTACAATGGGCTTTTCTGGTTGAGGAGGTGTGGGAGTGCCACTCAGACCACTTTGCCTGCAGAGCTACACCAGTTCAGCCTCCCTGGGGCTGACAGCATCGTGCACAGCAGCAGCTGGGACTCCAAAGTGGGGCAGTTTCAGGCTGTGCCTTGAAAAGTTAGCTGCAGATTTTCGAGCAGAAGAGTGGAGAACTAGAAGCAGATCCACAGCTGGGGGTGAGGCCCCATCCCCTCACCTCCTGGGGCTGTCTCAGGTGCTGTGGCCTCTTCCTTGGGTGCTGCACAGGCTAGGGCAGGCTCCACCACCTTGGGCAGTTTGTCAGCTGAGCCCTCTGGAGCCCTCTCTGGAAAGAGACCGACAACCATCAGGTGCAAGCAAGGAGTCTGCCATCAGCTGCCCAGTTTGGAGCAAAATTGGGCAGGAATGGGGAAGAGAAGAAAGAGAAAAGAGCTGGGAAGGAATGTTTCTTGCAGGGGTCTGCTCCAGTGAGCTCCTTTCGATGAGGAATTCATCAGTTACAGTAGCCCAGGTGCCCACAGCCACAGCTTCAGTTCAGGTAAAGGCAGAGGAGGCTGTGCCGGACGCTGCGAGGCACCAAAGCCTGAAGCGAGGCACAGCCCTGGGAGGTACCCACGGAGCCCGGGAGCAGAGCTGATCCCCAGCACAGCGCAGAGCAGCACAGCTCAGCACAGCGAACCTGCCCTGAGCACCCTGCCAGAACCACGGCAGTATCGGGGATTGCACAGCTGGAGCTGGCCGGAGCTGGCCAGAGCTGGCCGGAGCTGGCCAGAGCAGACCGGAGCTGGCCAGAGCGGACCGGAGCTGGCCAGAGTGGGCCAGAGCTGGCCGGAGCTGGCCAGAGCTGGCCGGAGCTGGCCAGAGCAGACCGGAGCTGGGCAGAGTGGGCCAGAGCTGGCCGGAGCTGGCCGGAGCTGGCTGGAGTGGACTGGAGCTGACCAGAGCAGACTGGAGCTGGGCAGAGCCAACCAGAGCTGGCCAGAGCTGACCGGAGCTGACCGGAGCCGACCGGAGCCAACCAGAGCTGGCCGGAGCTGGCCAGAGCAGACCGGAGCTGGGCAGAGTGGGCCAGAGCTGGCCGGAGTGGACTGGAGCTGACCGGAGCTGGCCAGAGCAGACCGGAGCTGGGCAGAGCAGACCGGAGCTGACCGGAGCCAACCAGAGCTGGCCGGAGCTGACCAGAGCTGCCACGTCACAGGACTGGCACTGCTGAGGAGCAGGATCTGTCACAGCAGAACGATGGCCCTGCCAAATCCTCACTCCCTGACACCACAGAATAGCCACAGAGCCATAGAGCCACAGAGCCACAGAATCAACCGGGTTGGAACAGACCTCAGAGATCACCAAGTCCAACCCATCACCCAGCACCTCCTGACAGCTAACCCATGGCTCCAAGGGCCACATCCAAGCCCCTCTGGAACACCTCCAGGGATGGGGACTCCACCACCTCCCTGGGCAGCACATCCCAATGGCTAACGACTCTCCCGGTGAAGAACTTTCTCCTCACCTCAAGTCTAAACCTCCCCTGGCACAGCCTGAGACTGTGTCCTCTTGTTCTGGTGCTGGGTGCCTGGGAGAAGAGACCAACCCCTTCCTGGCTACAACCTCCCTGCAGGGAGTTGGAAAGAGCAAGAAGGTCTCCCCTGAGCCTCCTCTTCTGCAGGCTAAGCAACCCCAGCTCCCTCAGCCTCTCCTCCCAGGGCTGTGCCCCAGACCCCTCCCCAGCTTTGTTGCCCTTCTCTGGACACCTTCAAGTCTCTCAATGTCCTTCTTGAGCTGAGGAGCCCAGAGCTGGACACAGGGCTCCAGGGGTGGCCTGAGCAGTGCTGAGCACAGGGCAGAATGAGCTCCCTGTTCCTGCTGGCCACACTGTTCCTGATGCAGGCCAGGATGCCATTGGCCTTCTTGGCTGCCTGGGCACACTGCTGTCTCGTGTTCAGCCTACTCTCAACCAGCACCCCCAGGTCCCTCTCTGCCTGGCTGCTCTCAGCCACTCTGTCCCCAGCCTGTAGCACTGCCTGGGGTTGCTGTGGCCAGAGGGCAGGACCTGCCACTTGGACCCTGCCCATCTGTGCAGCCACCTGGGGCATGTCAGCAACAGCACTGAACCAGAGGTGGGCTTGTGTCTCCCCAGCATGCCCAGAGCAGCCTCTCCATAGCTGTCCAGTGGTACCCTGCTGACAGTCAGCTCAGTGGTGGTGCCTGCTGCCAGGTGGGAGCTGGATACAGTGACCTGTGCCAGTCATGTAAGTGCTTCAAAGGATGGGATGGATGGGCTGACCACCCAGCACAGGCTGAGCTGGAGCCACGGGAGCCGATTCTACGGGGCAGCAGGAGGACATCAGCTTGCTCCTGTTTCACATATGCCAGGGGAGCAGATCCCATGAGTTTACAGAACTACAGGTGGGGCAGGATGTGACCCCCACAGAGACAGCCTTCAGGAACACCTCTCTGTGGTGCAACATTCCCTACAGCACCTCAGGAAAGGGCCTGGCAGCTCTGCCAGGCCCCGCACCAGGGCTGCCGCGTGGCCTGGGCTGCCCTCCCGTGCGGCAGGGGCAGCGCTCCCTGGGGGCATTGCCCACCTTAACCCCCAAGGGTACAATGGCTCCAAACCACACACAGCTGTGCCAGCACAGACAAAAGCAAAGGACACAGGGGTCTGGCCCCAGCTGTGAGGCTGCTATAGACCTGTGGATAATTGCTGCCAGGCTCTTCGCTCCTGGTGCGGCAGCAGCGAAGGCTTTGGCACAGCTCGGCAAGGTGGCTGCTGGGTGGTGAAGCAGAACAATCTGGCTTCTGAAGAGCTAATCAGCTGCAGATGAGGACTCTGTCAGACATGCTGCCTTGCAAAACAGGGCTGCTGTTGACTTCTTGTTACTCACACATGGCCATGGCAGTCAGGACTTTGAGGGGATCGGGTGAATCTCACTGACCACCCTTCCATTCCTAGGAACACACAGGAGCTGGTGGGGCAGGTGAAGCTGAGAGAAGGGAATGGGCTTCTGGGGCTGGAAGGGTGGCTCAGTGAGTGGGGCATCTCAGGCTGGCTGCTGTCCCTGGCACAAGCTGGACTGGTGTCACTGGGAATGCTGCTGTGTGTGCTGAAGGCTCCCCTGTGCCTGTTGCCATGCCTGCACAAAAGGTGGCAGAGAATGGTACAGCAAGGTTTGGGTGCAGAAAAACACCAAGGGGGAACTGTGGGAGCCAGTGAGTTCCTTGGCCCAGAGCAGCTCAGCCTTGATGAAACACAGTTATCTGTTTGAGACCAGCACAGATGCCTTGTGAGGGGGTCTCCAGTGAGAAGTGGGATGGATGGTGGCTAACTTTCAGCAGCTAACAAAGGAGCTGTGCACAGTGGCAGCAGAGCCACTGCAGAGCTCTGCTGCTTGCAGGAGAGCTGTGAGCTGGAGGCTGTGCCCTACCAGCACCTGGCCTAGCAGAAGTCATTTATAAGCACAAAGAATGGAATAATAAAGGTCTCTGATCTGCACATGCTCAGAGCCTGTGAATCAGTCACTGCAGCACTGGGCTGGGGCAGAGCCTCTGGCAGGCTGTGGGTAAGGCAGGGCTCTGGTGTACTGCCTGCAGAAAGTGGCATCACTGACAGCAGCACAGGGCCTGCTGCTGACCCTCACTGTGCTCACTCTGCTCCAGCTCACACTCCACATCCTCTTCCTTCACTCTCCTCTTAGAATATCAGACTGGGTTGGGTTGGAAGGGACCTTAAAGCTCCTCCAGCTCCAACCCCCTGCCATGGGCAGGGACACCTCCCACCAGCCCAGGTTGCTCAAGGCCTCATCCAGCCTGGCCTTCAACACTTCCAGGCTTGGAGCTTCCCCACATTCTCTGAGCAGCCTGTTCCAGTGCCTTACCACCCTCACAGTGAACCACTTGGAGGTTTCCTCCTCTCCTTCCACTGTCCATCACGTCCTACACTACCCTGAGACCCCTCCTCACTCTTGCCAGGGCACCTTCTGGTTTCACCCAACATTACCTGGCACAGGTTCCTCTGGGGCTGGGCTGGGTGACCTCAGACACCCATTGGAGCTGTCCTTTTGTCCTCCTTCTCCCTGCAGAGCCTCGGGGATGCTGCTGCCCTGTGCCTGCAGCAGCTTCCTGGCTTCCCGGAAGTCCATTTCTGCCTGAACATCATTGGCCTGCAGCTCAAAGAACAAACCTGTGGGGGACAGAGAGCAGCAGAAGCAGACATGGAACCCAGAGCAGAACTCTTCCCTTAACCCCCAGATCAGAGCAGGGAGAAGAGGATCGGGGCAGAAGTTGTGCCTGGCTCTACAGGAGTCCCCAATCCCCACCTGCAATGCCCCAGCCTGGAGAGCTGCTGGAAACTGCCTGGTGGGAAAGGCTGAGAGTGGCTGAGCATCAGCCAGGGAGTGCCCAGGTGACAAGAAAGCTACCAGCAGCCTGGCCTGGATCAGCAATGGTGAGGCCAGCAGGAGCAGGGCAGGGATAGTGCCTCTGGACTGGGCAGTGCTGAGGCCACAGCTCAAATCCTGGGTTCAGTTTTGAGCCTCTCACTCCCAGAAGGACATTGAGGAGCTGGAGCAGGGCCAGAGAAGGGCAACAGAGCTGGGGAAGGGTCTGGAGAGGTGCAGCTGAGGGAGCTAGGGGTGTTGAGCCTGGAGCAGAGGAGGCTGAGGGAGACCTCCTTGCTCTCTGCAGCTCCCTGAGAGGAGGCTGCAGCCAGCTGGGGCTTGGGCTCTGCTCCCAAGGAACAAGGGACAGGACAAGAGGCCTCAAGCTGCCCCAGGGGAGGTTTGGGTTGGCCATGAGGAACAATTTCTTCCCCTTGAGGGCTGTCCAGGCCTGGCCCAGGCTGCCCAGGGCAGTGGTGCAGTCCCCATCCCTGGGGGGGTTCAGAGCTGTGTGGCTGTGGTGCTGAGGGCCAGGGCTCAGTGCTGCCCTGGCAGTGCTGGGGTAGGGCTTGGACTTGGTGAGCTTACAGCTCCCTTCCAACCCAAGTGATTTCAGGACATGTTTGCTTTGATACCTGAAAGGGTCCAGGCCACCACACTGGAGGGCTCCAAGCAGCAGGCAGACTCAAAGAAGATCTCAGCCTCTTCCCAGTGCTGCAGGGTGACAGCCACAATCCCACAGAGCAGCAAGCTGGGGACAGGCTCAGGCTGGTCAGACTCACAGCCCCCAGGCAGCACTGGGGGGACACTCCCAGCTCCCACCCACCCACCATGAGCACCTTTGGAGGTTGTGGGGGTCCAGAGAAAGAGCCTGCTGGAAGCACTGCTGGGCTTTGGGTGCATCCTGGAGCAGGAGGCAGAAGATGCCATAGTCCAGCCAGGGCTGGGCGTTGCACTGGTCCTGAGCCACCCTCTAGACAAAGGAGAGCATCACTGGGCTGGGGACACCACTGCAGAGCCCATGGCTCCCTTCTGCCCTAGACAGCAGGCCTAGGGAGGTTCTCCTCCCACTCTGCTCTGCCCTGGGGAGACCACAGCTGGAATGCTGTGCCTAGTTCTGGGCTCCCCAGCTCAAGAGACAGGAACCTGCTGGAGAGAGTCCAGGGCAGGCTGTGAGGATGCTGAAGGGCCTGGAACAGCTCTGCTGTGAAGAAAGGCTGAGAGCCCTGGGGGTGGTCAGTGTGGAGAGGAGGAGGCTGAGAGGGGATCTGACCAATGTCTATCAATAGCTGAGGGGTGGGGGCAAGAGGAAGGGGCCAGGCTCTTGAGAGTGGTGCCCAGTAAGAGGACAAGGAATAAGGGAAATAAGCTGGGACCCAGCAGCTTCCACCTCAACATGAGGAGAACATTCCTTGGTGTGAGGTTGTGGAGTCTCCCCTGGAGACTTTCAAAGCCAACCTGGATGTGTTCCTGTGTTGCTTTGCCCTAGGTGACCCTGCTCTGCCAGGGGGCTTGGACTCTATAACCTCCAGAGATCCCTTCTGTGATCCCAAGGCCAGCCCAGCCCAGTTAAGCACCACTCAAGCCCCTGTCCTACCACATGCCAGTATATCCCTTGACAAGGATTATTCTGGGCTTCATATGAGCTTCCCTCACCTCACACATGCCCTCCTTCAGCTGACCTCCTCCTCCCCTCCCACTGGAGGCCCCAGTGTTCCCAGCTTTACCCAGCACACCTTTTGGACCAGTTCATCCCAGTTCCCCTGGCCTGGAGGCTGAAGTCCTCAGTGCCCAGGCCAGGCTGTGCCTCACATCCTCCAGAGAGCAGCATCTCCCCAGGAAATCCCTCACAGACTCCCAGGACTACTGCTGCTCACAGACCCCTCCTTCCTCCCCACACAACAGCTGGGGCTGCCTGAGCTCCCAGCAACAGGAGCCCCATGGCACCAGGGCCACCACAGTGTGCTGGCTGCCAGCTCAGACCCACAGGATGGGCAGGAGGAAGCAGAGGCTCTTTACCTGCTGGTGGTACAGGGATGCCAGCTTGTAGTCTTTGTTGAACTCAGCTTCCCGAGCACAGAGCCAGAGCTGCTCCTGGGTGCTGTGGGCTGGAGGGGCTGCAGGAGCAGGTTCCTCAAACAGGAGCTGGTAGGGAAGGAGACAATGTTAGTAAGGCTGGGGGGTGTGATCCCAGTCCAGCAGCAGCTCCCAGTCCAGCACTCTGGCAGCACAGGTTGGGTGGGTTGGAAAGGCAAAGCTGCTCCAGCTCCTGGATGTGGTGAGCCACAGCCCTGGTGTGCCTGGGCACCTCTGCTGCCAGGGACAGGGCAACATCCATTCACAGACTGCTTTGGGCTGGAAGGGACCTTCCAAGCTTACCCAGTGCAAGCCCTGCAGTCCCCAGGGACAGCTGCAGCCACAGCAGGCTGCTCCCAGCCCCAACCAACCTGCCCTGCACTGCTGCCAGCCATGGGGCAGCTCCCAGCTCTCTGGGCAGCCTGGCACAGGCTCTCCCCACCCTCAGCACCAAACCTTTCTCCCTTCTCTCCACTCTCAGTCTCCCTCTTGCAGTTCCAACCATCCCCCCTTGGCCTGTCCCAACAGGCCCTGCTCAGCAGTCTGTCCCCAGCTCTCTTCTGGCCTCTTGCAGCCCTGCAAGGCCACCAGGAGGTCTCCCTGGAGCCTTCTCCTCTCCAGGCTGCACAACTCCAACTCTGCCAGCCTGGCCTCCCAGCTTCCAGGCTCCCAGCACTGCTGTGGCCTTTGTGCCAAGCCCTGGATCCCCAGTGAAGCTGTGTCCCAGATCCCCCCAGTTCCTCCCTGCCTACCTGGTTCAGGGCAATGTGCATCTGCTCCACCAGGTACACATAGAGCTCGCTGAGGAACGCCTGCAGCTGCTCCTGGCTCTCAAAGGCTGTGGTCTTCAGGTACTTCTCCCTCACAATGTTCACCACAGCATACTGTGAGACATGAGAGGCTTGGACAAGGCAGGAGCCCTTTGCTCCCCCACAGCTCTGTAGTCACACAGAGCCACATGCTGCTGCTTCCTGCTGAAGCTCCAGCTTGGTTGTGAGGAAGGAACCCAGCCCAGCACCAGCAGAAGTCAGAGAAGCAAGCAGGGGGCAGCTGCCATCCCACCTCCCAGCCCTGGCTCCCTGACACACCAGCATCCATTTAGGGACAGCCTGTGGGAAGGGTGATCCCCTTGGTACAGAAATGTGGTCTCTGGGCAGAGTACAGCCAGGGCAAAGCAGCTGACAGAGGGCAACCCTCTTGTGCTGCCAGGCTGGGCTGGCAGCGTGCAGGAGCAGCCAGCTCTGCCTGCCTCAGGCCCTGGGCATGGGGCACATGCATGTGACCAGCTCTGGAGACTGCCCTCCAGAGTGGATGCCCTGGAGTGTGACCAAAGCAGCTTGGTGCCTGCTCTGTAAGAGGACTTCTGGAGCAACATGAAGATGATTAGAGGCTGCAGAACCTCCCCTGTGTGGACAGGCTGGGATAGCTGGGGCTGTGCAGCCTGGAGAAGAGAAGGCTGCTGGCAGACCTCAGAGCAGCCTCCCAGTACCTGAAGGGCTCCAGGAGAGCTGGGGAGGGACTTGGGACAAGGGCTGGGAGTGCCAGGCCCAGGGCCAATGGCTTTGAGCTGGGAGAGAGGAGACAGAGAGAGGAGAGGAGGAAGAAGTTGTTTGCATTGAGGCTGGGGAGACTCTGGCACAGGCTGCCCAGGGAGGCTGTGGCTGCCTCCTGCCTGGAGGTGTTCAGGACCAGGCTGGATGAGGCCTTGAGCAGCCTGTGCTGGTGGGAGGGGTCCCTGCCCATGGCAGGGGCTTGGAGCTGGATGGCCTTTAAGGTCCCTTCCAACCCAACCCATTCCATGAGTCTATGATGAAGTTGCCACCATGCAGCAGCAGCTCCTCACTGAGAGGCTGCCAGGGACAAAGCAGGTGAGGAAAGTGAAGAGCAGAGAAGGATTCCTCACCTTCAGCTGCTCCTTGAAAGCAAAATATTTCCCAGAGGTGTTGAGCTTAAAGCAGAGCTGATGCTTCTGATCCTCCAGGGTCTGGTGGTCAATGGCTCCCTGCTCAGGCAGCTGCTTCCCAAACAGCTCCTGGTACTCCCTTAGGATGGAGACAGCAATGCTGCTGACATGGTTGTGATAATCTTCCACAGCCTAGCAAAGAGAGAACTCCAACTCAACTCCTGTGCCACCAGCCCTGGGATCTCTTTGAGTTGCCAGAGGCCAAATCTGCCACAAACTCCACTTGACTCAGGCTTAGTCTGGCACTCAGCTGTCCTGCCCATGCCTGAGGGCTGACAAAATACCCACATGTAAAGGCAAAAGGTCTTCACCATCTCCACAGGTCAGTGCAGTACCTCCAGAATGAGACACTGCTGCTGCTGGATTTTACAGGCACAGGTCAGCAGCTCAGTCCTTGTCCTCTTGTCTACAGCAGTGGAACTGCTTGGCAGCCAAACAGATCTCATTGCTGAGGGCTTTGTAAACCCAGCAGTCTGCAAACCCAGAGTGCCAGCAGGGTGAGGCTGGAAGGGAGCTCTGGAGCTCCCCCAGCCCAAGCCCTGCTCCAGCAGGGCACCCACAGCACCCTGCCCAGCAGCACAGTGCCCAGGGGGGGTTGGAAGCTCTCCACACCAGGACACTCCACAACCTCTCTGGCCTGCTCCAGGCCTCCAGCAGCCTCACCCCAAACAACTTTCTCCTCCTGCTCAGCTCCAACCTCCTGCCTGACACTTGCTGCCCCTTGCCCCTTGTGCTGGCCCTGGCCCCCACTCAGCAGAGCCTGGACCCAGCCTCTTGCCCCCCCCCAGCTCCTTTAGCTCTTGCTGAGCATTGCTCAGCTGCCCTCTGGGGCTGCTCTTCTGCAGGCTCTCAGCCCCAGGGCTCTCAGCCTTTGCTGCTCCCAGAGGTGCTGCAGGTCCTCAGCAGCTTTGTATCTCCTAAGCTGGGTGGTACAATCATCATCTGTGTGGCAGCAGCTTCCCCCCACTGATCATCAGCTGTGCACTCCAGACAGCCCAGCACAAAGCAGTCCTGCAGCAGCAGGGGGTAGTCACTGAAGGGCTGCTTCTTCCCCCACTGTTGCTTTGAGTTCCCCATCAGCCAGGAGCTACCCCCAGACCATTCTGCTTCCATGGCTGTGGCCACAGAAGCCAAGCAAGTTCTCAGCCTTTCCTGTGGATGTCATGCACAGAAGTCCTCAGCCCCCTCTGCCTGGGGCTGATTCTGTCCATGTTTGGCTGGGTTTGATGAGGCCCCTGAGTTAGTAGCCTGGGGCAAGACCAGGTAAACATGGAGGCCACCAGACCCTTTTTCTCCAGCAGCCTGCTTCCTTCCAGACACCTCCACACTGCTCCTTCCCTGCCTTTGCTACCTCTGTCCCCTTTGCACGGGCTGCCAACGTGAGTCACGCAGCCCAGGGGCGCTCCCACGGGGGCTGTGCAGATCACAGCCCCTGCAGCTTAGCTCATCTCTCTTTTCTCTTCAGACACCATCTACACCTTGCTGTGCAGCTGCAGCTGAGCAGGAAGATTCTCCTGTCTGAGGGGGATGAGGGCAGGATGAGGTGGCAGTGGGGGCAAGGCCACAGCCTCCTGCAGGTACCTTCTTGGCTCCTGAAGTCCGAGGAGGCAGGGGAGGGCGAGGAGGAATCATCTCCTTGATCCTGTCAAGGAGAGGACAGAAGAGATCAGCCAGACACTGCCAGCAGTGCTGGCCTGGGCCCTGGCAGCTTGCAGGGGGAGGGCTCCAGCCTGTCCCTGAGACACCTCACAGGAGCCTGGGGAGGGGCAATGAAGTCTCAGACCCAGAATGAACTGTGAAGCCCAGGCTGCTGTGGCACCACCTGGAGCTCCCCAAGGCAGAGCCTTTCCCACCACCCAGCAGGGATCATTTGGCAGGCCTGGCATCTGCAGCTGCACATGGCAGGTGAAGGAGGAATTCCATTGAATTCATGCTGTGGTCAAGTGCAGATGGGGAAGGGTCTGGAGAAGAGGGCTGGGGAGGAGCAGCTGAGGGAGCTGGGGGGGTTGAGCCTGGAGAAGAGGAGGCTGAGGGAGACCTCCTTGCTCTCTGCAGCTCCCTGAGAGGAGGCTGCAGCCAGCTGGGGCTTGGGCTCTGCTCCCTAGGAGCAAGGGACAGGACAAGAGGCAATGGCCTCAAGCTGCCCCAGGGCAGGTTTGGGTTGGCCATGAGGAACAATTTCTTCCCCTTGAGGGTTGTCCAGGCCTGGCCCAGGCTGCCCAGGGCAGTGGTGCAGTCCCCAGCCCTGGAGGGGTTTCAGAGCTGTGTGGCTGTGGTGCTGAGGGCCAGGGCTCAGTGCTGCCCTGGCAGTGCTGGGGTGAGGGCTGGGCTGGGTGACCTTAAGACTTTCCAAACAAACCTATTTGATGGTTTTGTGATTCTGAGATCATGAAAACACTCCTGAAAAGGCAAAAAAGCCAAAGCCCAATGCTAGGGGCAGTGCAGCCACGGCGGGGACGCTGCAGCTGCGGCAGGGGTGCCCAGGACACTCTGTGCTGGTGGCCAGTCCTGAGCAAGCAGCTGGACATCATATGCCAGAGGCTAACCCACAGGGATTAAAGGGAAACAAAGTCCAGCTGGGAATGCAGACACTGGTGCTGCAGGCACTGTGGGGCTGCAGACGCTGTGGGGCTGCAGGCGCTGTGGGGCTGCAGGCGCTGTGGGGCTGCAGACGCTGTGGGGCTGCAGACGCTGTGGGGCTGCAGGCGCTGTGGGGCTGCAGACGCTGGTGGGGCTGCAGACGCTGTGGGGCTGCAGGCGCTGTGGGGCTGCAGGCACTGGGGCTGCAGGCACTGGGGCTGCAGGCGCTGTGGGGCTGCAGGCGCTGTGGGGCTGCAGGCACTGGGGCTGCAGGCACTGGGGCTGCAGGCGCTGTGGGGCTGCAGGCGCTGGTGGGGCTGCAGGCACTGGGGCTGCAGGTGCTGTGGTGCTGCAGGCACTGTGGGGCTGCAGGCACTGTGGGGCTGCAGACGCTGTGGGGCTGCAGGCGCTGGTGGGGCTGCAGACGCGGTGGGGCTGCAGGCACTGGGGCTGCAGGCGCTGTGGGGCTGCAGGCGCTGGTCGGGCTGCAGGCGCTGTGGGGCTGCAGGCGCTGGTCGGGCTGCAGGCGCTGTGGGGCTGCAGGCGCTGTGGGGCTGCAGGCGCGGTGGGGCTGCAGGCGCTGGTGGGGCTGCAGGTGCTGGTGGGGCTGCAGACGCTGGTCGGGCTGCAGACGCTGTGGGGCTGCAGGTGCTGGTGGGGCTGCAGGCGCTGTGGGGCTGCAGGCGCTGGTGGGGCTGCAGGCGCTGTGGGGCTGCAGGCGCTGGTGGGGCTGCAGGCGCTGTGGGGCTGCAGGCGCTGTGGGGCTGCAGACGCTGGTCGGGCTGCAGGCGCTGTGGGGCTGCAGGCCCTGGTGGGGCTGCAGGCGCTGTGGGGCTGCAGACGCTGGTCGGGCTGCAGGCGCTGTGGGGCTGCAGACGCTGTGGGGCTGCAGACGTTGGTCGGGCTGCAGGCGCTGTGGGGCTGCAGGCCCTGGTGGGGCTGCAGGCGCTGTGGGGCTGCAGACGCTGGTGAGGCTGCAGGCCCTGGTGGGGCTGCAGACGCTGTGGGGCTGCAGACGCTGGGGCTGCAGACGCTGTGGGGCTGCAGACGCTGTGGGGCTGCAGGCGCGGTGGGGCTGCAGGCGCTGGTGGGGCTGCAGACGCTGGTGGGGCTGCAGGTGCTGGTGGGGCTGCAGGCCCTGGTCGGGCTGCAGGTGCTGGTGGGGCTGCAGGTGCTGGTGGGGCTGCAGGTGCTGGTGGGGCTGCAGACGCTGGTCGGGCTGCAGGCGCTGTGGGGCTGCAGGTGCTGGTGGGGCTGCAGGCGCTGGTGGGGCTGCAGGCGCTGTGGGGCTGCAGGCGCTGGTCGGGCTGCAGACGCTGTGGGGCTGCAGACGCTGGTCGGGCTGCAGGCGCTGTGGGGCTGCAGGCCCTGGTGGGGCTGCAGGCGCTGTGGGGCTGCAGACGCTGGTCGGGCTGCAGGCGCTGTGGGGCTGCAGACGCTGTGGGGCTGCAGACGCTGGTCGGGCTGCAGGCGCTGTGGGGCTGCAGGCCCTGGTGGGGCTGCAGGCGCTGTGGGGCTGCAGACGCTGGTGAGGCTGCAGGCCCTGGTGGGGCTGCAGACGCTGTGGGGCTGCAGACGCTGGGGCTGCAGACGCTGTGGGGCTGCAGACGCGGTGGGGCTGCAGGCGCGGTGGGGCTGCAGGTGCTGGTGGGGCTGCAGGCGCTGTGGGGCTGCAGACGCTGTGGGGCTGCAGGCGCTGTGGGGCTGCAGGCGCTGGTGGGGCTGCAGGCGCTGTGGGGCTGCAGGCGCTGTGGGGCTGCAGGCGCTGGTGGGGCTGCAGGTGCTGGTGGGGCTGCAGACGCTGGTGGGGCTGCAGGCGCTGGTGGGGCTGCAGGCGCTGGTGGGGCTGCAGACGCTGGTGGGGCTGCAGGCCCTGGTCGGGCTGCAGGTGCTGGTGGGGCTGCAGGTGCTGGTGAGGCTGCAGGTGCTGGTGGGGCTGCAGGCACTGTGGGGCTGCAGGTGCTGGTGGGGCTGCAGGCGCTGTGGGGCTGCAGGCGCTGGTGGGGCTGCAGGCGCTGTGGGGCTGCTCTGGTGTCTCCTCTGTGGGAGGGCTGGCAGGGAGGTGCCAGCTCAGATGAATCCTGGTGTCTTCCCAACACACCAGATGCCATCTCCTAAGCAGGTTTGACCACACTCTCCTCCTGCCTGCAGTAGGCTTTGGCTCAGGCCCTCAGCTGCCCTTCCAGAGCAGTCTGTGCCTGCTGCAGAGGTTGCAGCTGGGCTTTACTCACCGTCTGCTGAGCTCCTCGTGTGCCCGCCTGGGCACCAGGGCCTTGGCCAGCTTTATCTCCAGCACCAGGAAGGTTCCTGCCTCATCATATTGCTGTGGAGACAAACATTGCCCCCTCAGAGTCATGCTTCCCAGAGCCCTGACTGGCAGCATGAAAGACTGAGCATGGAGATAGAGATCTGCAGCAGATCCTCTCTGGGGCTGCAGAGAAGGAGCTGCCCTCGGAATGATTTACAGCAGCAGGATGCAGCTGAGGGAAAGCAGCCTGGCACAAAGGAGGGAGCTCAGAGGCTCAATCTGCTCACAGTGAATCCTGCTGTGAGCCAAGCTATCAGAAAATCAGAGATTCAAACAATGGCTTGAGTTGGAAAGGACCTTAAAGACCATCCAGCTCCAGCCCCCTGCCACAGGCAGGGACCCCTCCCACCAGCACAGCTTGCTCAGGGCCTCATCCAGCCTGGCCTTCAGCACCTCCAGGCAGGAGGCAGCCACAGCCTCCCTGGGCAGCCTGTGCCAGAGTCTCCCCAGCCTCACTGCAAGGAATTTCTTCCTCCTCTCCACTCTCAGTCTCCTCTCTCCCAGCTCAAAGCCATTGGCCCTGGGCCTGGCACTCCCAGCCCTTGTCCCAAGTCCCTCCCCAGCTCTCCTGGAGCCCTTCAGGTACTGGAAGGCTGCTCTGAGGTCTCCCTGGAGCCTTCTCTTCTCCTTCCATTAGAAGGAACCCTTTGAACTAACTCCTTGGCTATTTACAGAGACCTTCCAGCCCCATGGCAGGCTGCCCTCCAGCTGGACTTCACTTGGAGAACTCCAGCTCAGCATCTCCATAAAACATCAGCTGCTGACTGACTCTTGAGGGGTTTCATTGTGTGGGAGCCAGCAGCACAGTGCTGGTCTAGCTCCCTTCCCTTTCCTCTTCCCCTTCCTCTCCCCTTCCTCTTCCTCTCCCCTTCTCCTTCCTCTCCCCTTCCCCTTCCCTTTCCCTCCCCCTTCCCCTCCCTTCCCCTTCCCCTTCCCCTTCCTCTTCCCTTCCCTTCCCCTTCCCCTCCTTTCCCTGCTCCACACTCACCTGTCCATCAAGGCTGGCACTGGCCATGCTGTCAGCTTCTGCAGAAGCATCTGACTGGATCTTGGACACAGTGGACATCTGTTACAGCAAAAGAAAAGACTTCTCTTGTTTCAGCTTCAGCAACCCTCACAGCCCCACCAGCAGTGGTTGGACTCCTTGGGTTTAAAGGTCTTTTGCAGCCTAAATGATTCCATCACTCCAAGCTGAGGATGTGAGGTGGGCATTTGCCCAGGCAGCTCATGAGGCTCTCAAGCTGGCAGAGGCTGCATGCCCTCAGTTCCTAGCTCCTGCCCCTGGGAGGTGGCAGTGGAGCAGGGACCTTGTGCTGGGCCCCTCTAGACCTCACCCTTCGGATGAAAGGTTTCTCTCTGTCTTCCTTCTGAGCCTTGCTGGGAGCAGGTCTGGGACTGCCAGTTCCTGAGGTCCATAACCCTTCCTTGCTCAGGCTGAGCTGTGTCCTGAGATCCCTGAAAGCACTCTGCTGCCTTTTGGTCTGGAAAAGAGAAAAGAGGGAACAGAGGGAATCGAGGGCCCAGCTGGGCTGCCCCAGCCCTCCAGCTCAACCTCTGCCATGGCAAAACACATTGCCAGGGTCCTGCATGCATGAAGCAGTTGTGCAGCCTTATCCTCCCCTCCTAGGAGTTCAGCTGCTGGTGCTCAAGGCCAGCTCTGACACCACAGAGCTGTGGAGCCTCAGCTTAGGCTCTCACAGAATCCCAGAATGGTTTGGGTTGCAAAAGCCCTCCCAGAGCCTCCAGAGCAGAGCCTCCAGAGCAGAGCCTCCAGAGCAGAGCCTCCAGAGCAGCCCTCAAGCCAACCCCACCATGGCCACACCCTTCTGGGACACCTCCAGGCATGGGGACTCCACCACCTCCCTGGGCAGCCTCTGCCAGTCCCTGACCACTCTTGCAGCAAAGAAACTGTTTCTGATCTCCAACCTGAACCACCACTGAGCTCCTGCAGCCTGGCCCAGGGAGAAGGGCTGTGACCCACCCAGCTCCTGCAGCCTGGCACTATGGGGGCTGTGGGCAGAGCATGCAGGCTGTGCATCTGCCCTCCTGCAAGAAGCTCAGGCCTGTCGTGGGAGCAGTGTGGGAAAAAGGAGCTGGAAGTGTCTCTGGCAGGAACAGAGAGGGGGAGAGCCAACAAGACAAATAAACCTCCAGTGACAGCTTCTTTGGTGGTTGCCTGGGGAAACACTCCCCTGCCAGAGCCACTGTTTGCTCTTCCCAGCAAGGCAGCTCCTTTGCTGCTGCTCCAGGCTTGGGGGGGGGGGGGGGGGGGGGGGGGGGGGGGGGGGGGGGAGAGGAGCCTGGCCCCAGCCCTCCCTGCTCAGCACCTGGCACAGAAAGCACTGCAGTGAGCTTTGGAGCCTCTCTCGGCCCCCAGAGCTGCTTCTGCACGCTCAAGAATCCTTTGCCCTCGAGAAGTCTGCAGCTGGAGGCTTCTGTGAGCTCCTCCAGCACCAGAAGCTTCAGAGCCAGCCTCCCTGCCTGCTCCCAGCCCCGCTCTGCAGCAGCCCAGGGCTGGACAGAGCCTGCCTCTCTGCTGGTGCTCTCACCTTCTCCAGCACCTCGCTGTCCTGGTAGCTGTGGACAGGGAAAGCTCCTCGGATGCACGTGACCCCAGGGCAGAGCAAAGGCACCACGTTGACATAGGCCACCCCATGGAAGGAGAGCTGCTTGTCCTCATCTCCCTGCAAACACAGAGCAAGGCACTGAGACACTGAGCAGCAGGAAACAAGGTCACTGGTCCCATGAAGAGGAGGCCACACAGCAAACCTGAGGAGCCAGTGGCTCCCTGGCACCCAGCTGAGAAGAGTGGAGCTGTTTGCTGTGGAGGACACCCACTTGATCCCAGTGCCTGCAGGGCAGCTTTCCCAGTGCCCACACTCTGCCAGCCCTCAGGGTGCTCTTTTGGCTGCAGAGCTGCCAATGGTATGGTTAGAAGTCCAAGTGACCCCCACCAGAGCTCTGCAGCTTGGGGCTTGAAGCATGGTACCAAGGAGGTCTGGAGCCCAGGCTAGCAGCACTCTGAGTGTAGGGGGCAAGGATCTCCAGCAGAGATGCAAAACCCTGGCACCAGTGAGGGCTGGAAGGGATTGATCCCAGCTTGTGTTCAGGCTCTGGGGAAACCTCTCTCAGAGAGCTCTACAAGTACCTTGTGCTGCACTACCTCCTCCTGAAGCAGGCAGGGAGGAACTGGGGGGATCTGGGACACAGCTTCACTGCGGATCCAGGTCTTGGCACGAAGGCCACAGCAGTGCTGGGAGGCTGGAAGCCCTCTGCTGGGAGGCCAGGCTGGGAGGGTTGGGGTTGTGCAGCCTGCAGAGAAGGCTCCAGGGAGACCTCCTGGTGGCCTTGCAGTGCTGCAAGAGGCCAGAAGAGAGCTGGGGACAGACTGCTGAGCAGGGCCTGTTGGGGCAGGCCAAGGGGGGATGGTTGGAACTGCAAGAGGGAGACTGAGAGTGGAGAGAAGGGAGAAAGGTTTGGTGCTGAGGGTGGGGAGAGCCTGTGCCAGGCTGCCCAGAGAGCTGGGAGCTGCCCCATGGCTGGCAGCAGTGCAGGGCAGGTTGGTTGTGGCTGGGAGCAGCCTGCTGTGGCTGCAGCTGTCCCTGCTGGCTGCAGGGCTTGCACTGGGTGAGCTTGGAAGGTCCCTTCCAGCCCACCCCAGGCCATGATTCTATAACTTCACCCTGTAACAGCCTAGGAGCTCTCACAATCAGCTGCCAGGAGCAGCACCAAGGGGATGTTTCTCTGTCAGATGACCTCAGCTCATGCACAAAAGCAAAACCTCTTCACACCTCAAGCCAGAAGACACAGGATTCCTTCCAGGTGTTTCAAAATCCCAGCAGCCCAGTGAGTTACTTTACCTCTGAGAAGCACCCTCTCCCAAACCCCTGCCACCCAGCTCCCACAGCCCAGCAGGAAGGAAAGCCTCTGATCCTTTGTCTGCTCAGCAGCTCTGGGAGGCCAGCGAATCCCTTCACAAAGGCTCCAGCTCCCTGACTGCCTTTGGCAGGTTCAAGCCTGGTTGGGTATCACAAAGGCATTGAAAGGAAAATGCTTGGTGACTGACAAGCCAGGCCAGCACATCCCTCCCCTGCTCTCACCTTGTCAGCTTTGCTGCTTTTCCCTTTGCTGGGTGGGGCCAGGGCCACCCTGCAGAGCTCCACAGGCCAGCACCGGCACTCCAGGATCTGCTGCTGCAGGCTGAGGGCACAGGAAAGGCACTGAGAAGAGGCAGGAACCAAGCCTGAGAGCCACCCCAGCCTCCTTTCTGCCCCAGAACATCCCCCACGGGGGTTTGCTCCCACCCAGGCCACCTGAATGTGTGCTTGGGGCAGGCTGGGGAAACACAGCAGAAACTCAGCAGAAACTCCCCCAGCCCAAGCCCTGCTCCAGCAGGGCACCCACAGCACCCTGCCCAGCAGCACAGTGCCCAGGGGGGGTTGGAAGCTCTCCACACCAGGACACTCCACAACCTCTCTGGGCAGCCTGCTCCAGGCCTCCAGCAGCCTCACCCCAAACAACTTTCTCCTCCTGCTCAGCTCCAACCTCCTGCCTGACACTTCCTGCCCCTTGTGCTGGCCCTGGGCAGCACTCAGCAGAGCCTGGCCCCAGCCTCTTGCCCCCCACAGCTCCTTTAGCTCTTGCTGAGCATTGCTCAGCTGCCCTCTGGGGCTGCTCTTCTGCAGGCTCTCAGCCCCAGGGCTCTCAGCCTTTGCTGCTCCCAGAGCTGCTCCAGGCCCCTCAGCAGCTCTGCAGCCTGCCCTGGACTCTCTGCAGCAGTCCTCTCTCTCCTGAGCTGGGGAGCCCAGAACAGTACAGTTTGCTCTCCATCCACACCACTGGGTGCAGTTGTGACACAAACAGCTACAAAGAGCTACTCCCATGCCAGGTGCTTTGTCCCCACCCTGCTGGGAGGGAGCTCCCCTGGTCCCTTACCGGAGCACAGCAGCAGCATCCAGGTACCGACGGCTTTCCGTGTCCCACACAATCCTCCTCCTGCTTTCTGCTTGGGTCCTAAATTCCCTGTCCTGTGAGAAGCAGCAGGTGGTTAGAACCAGGACAACAGTCTCCAGAGCCTGCATCATTCCCAGGTCATCCCTCAGAGTGGTTCCTGGGGAAGAACAGAGGTGTCCAACCCACCACACGGCAAGGCCAAGCACATTAGCAGCCGTCCCTGCAGCCCCAGAGCTTGGCTCACAAGGAGGGAACACAGCTCCAAGCCCAGCAGCTCAGCAGCAGGCAGATTCCTGGGGACCAGAAGCCCTCCAGGGAAGCCTCCTGGGCCTGCTCTCCCAGAGGAACCCTCTCCTTGTCTGAACACTCTGCAGAGAACCCACCCCCCCTCTCCTCCTGCCCTCCCAAGTCTCTGCAGGTCCTCCTCAGCCCCTTCAGAGACCCTCAGAGGTTCTCTTCCAGCCACCTCCCTCACCTCTGGTTTGTTGAGCTCTCCATCCTCATCCTCAAAGGGACCACCTAGGATGAAGGAGCTGGGGATGCTGAGAGCTGCAGGGGCCAGGATGTCATCAAGGGGCCATTTCTTGGGGCGGGGCAGTGGCTCTTTCTCGCCAGCCAGCTTCAGGAGGCCATTCTTGAAGAGCAAGGGGAAGTCCTGCTAGAGACACAGGAGAGGGAAAAGACCTTTCATCTCCAACAGGAGCAGCAGCAAGCACCAGCTGCTCTGAGCTGCACCTAACAAAGCAAAGCAGCAGGGCAAGGGCCTGGCTTGGAAAAGCTGCTCCAGCAGAGAAAACAACGTGGAGAGAAAACAACAACCAAGCCTGGCAGCTGCAAAGCAGAGCTTCAGCTGGGCCACAGCCCATGCCCCAGGGACCCTGAGCACTCACACCCCTGTGCTGGGCACTGCTGAGGCCACACCTGCAGTGCTGGGTTCAGTTCTGGGCCCTCACTGCAAGGACTCTGAGGAGCTGGAGCAGGGCCAGAGAAGGGCAAGAGAGCTGGGGAAGGGTCTGGAGAAGAGGGCTGAGGAGGAGCAGCTGAGGGAGCTGGGGGGGTTGAGGCTGGAGAAGAGGAGGCTGAGGGAGACCTCCTTGCTCTCTGCAGCTCCCTGAGAGGAGGCTGCAGCCAGCTGGGGCTTGGGCTCTGCTCCCAAGGAACAAGGGACAGGACAAGAGGCAATGGCCTCAAGCTGCCCCAGGGCAGGTTTGGGTTGGCCATGAGGAACAATTTCTTCCCCTTGAGGGTTGTCCAGGCCTGGCCCAGGCTGCCCATGCAGTGGTGCAGTCCCCATGCCTGGAGGGGTTCCAGAGCTGTGTGGCTGTGGTGCTGAGGGCCATGGCTCAGTGCTGCCCTGGCAGTGCTGGGGTAAGTGCTGGATGGTCTCAAATGCCTCTCCCAACCTAAACCACTCCATGACTCCCAGGTTCCAAAGGCTGCTGTTGCACAAGTACAGGAGCTGGGCACCCCATGTGCCTGGACACTGTTCCACAGAGGGTAATGTAGGAGAACAATACATTCTGTAGCAGCTAAGCCACTCTCAGCATGCCTGAAGCAGTCCTCACCTCCCCAGCTGCTGGCACTTGCAGACCAGCCACATAGTTCTGCAGGGGTCCTGCTGGGGCAAGAGCTTCAGGGACAGAGTAAGCTGCCTCCAGGGTGATGCTCAGGAGGTTCCCACTGGAAAGCTGGGCTGCAGAAAGCAGGGGCTCTGGGGTGCACACTGTCACTTCAAGGCCACCCTGTGAGAGAAGGATAAAGCAGAGCCAGTAACCATCCAATTAGAACTCTCCTGCTCTTGAGGGAGAAGCTAAGCCAAGGTCAGAACACATCATCCTGTGTTCTTCCTCACCTCAGGTGGAAAAGAGAAGAGAGCAGCACAGGAAAGGAATAGTCATCATCCATTTGTCTGAATTGTGCTGCTTGCCTGCTTGAGGCATGGGATGTGCCCCAAGGGAGTCAGGGGCTCCCAAAAGGAGCCAGAGGGAAAGAGCATCAGGGGTGATGGCAAATGATGATTTTCCTGTGGTGATTCAGAGCTTGCCAAGCTCAGGCCCCATCCTCACAGTCTGTAATTCCCTGTCCCAGCCCTGGCTGGATGGGGTGAGATGCAAAACCAGTGCTCAGCACTTATTACCTCTCCTCCCTAATGAGACACCCCCTGCAACACCTCTTAAACACAGAGGAGTTACTGCCACATCCAGCCCTCCAGCTCCCTCACAGTGCTAACCACAGGCAGGCCAGCAGCAAAACCAGGCACACTGCCCAGCCCCATCCTTCACTCCCTGCTTTATTCCCTGGGGACTCCTCAAGAAGCTGAGTGAATGAGGACCTTGCAGGAGAGGCCATCAGAGCTTGTACAATAAAGGCCTCTGAGAGCTTTGCTGCACAGCAGCCCCATGAAGCAGGGCAAGCAGTGCTGCCTCTGCCTCTTGCTGTGTTTTCAGCAAGATGCTTTCCCCCTCCACTGCTTTTTTCCCCAGGGCTACTTGGTAGCTGCACACATGAACATTTCCCAGCCCCACCTCACCTATCCTAGGTGACCAGGGACAGATGTCAAGAGGAGAAGGAAAGGCCTCCAAGCCCCTAGGACACCTGTGCTGAGTGAGGTGGCTGAGTCACCTTCACCTTCCCAGCGAGGAGCAGCAGAGCCCCAGCCAGGCCCAAACCCCACATACCTTGGCCTGGGGGTGAAGGCTCTCTGAGGGTGAGGTAGGCACTGCATACAAAGGAGCTGAGACCTTCAGTGAGCACTGTCCTGGGAAGACACAGGCATGAGGACAGCATAAATGACAGCATCTAGAGAGAAATCCTGGCCTGACTTCCAACACTGAGCTCCTGGTGCCAACCCCTCTTCACCCAGCCCCGGGGGCTAGGAAGGGCATCTGGTGCAAGGGAGGGAAGTCAGAGTCTGGGGGCCATAAGCAACGGTCAGAAAGAGCCAGGGTGCAAGAAGTGAGGCCAGGGTGGAAGATGTGGTGTGCTCAGCCAGGGCAGATTCCCCTCTGTTAGGAGGCAATCAGATGGTTTACAGCTCCTCTGCTCTAGAGCCATTGAGGTTGGAAAAGACCTCTAAGGTCATCAGGTCCTTCCCGTGAGGCTGGGGAGACTCTGGCACAGGCTGCCCAGGGAGGCTGTGGCTGCCTCCTCCCTGGAGGTGCTCAAGGTCAGGCTGGATGAGGCCTTGAGCAACCTGCTCTGGTGGGAGGTGTCCCTGCACACAGCAGCAGGGTTGGATCTAGACCATCTTTAAGGTCCCTTCTGTGATTGTATGATGGAGGGGAGTAAATCAGGGAGCAAGAAGGGCTTATGGAGGCTGTGGAAGTCAATGTCACACCTTGCAGCAGAGGCAGGAGGTCCACCACAGCTTGGGCAAGAGGCATGGTCTTCTCCTTCTGTTTCTTGTCCTTTGGCAACACTTCTAACACTGTCACTAGAGGGATAAAAAGAGAGAGGAGCTGGAAGAGTTCCTCAGACCAGCAGGTCAGGGCTGCAAAGGATCTGCGCAGCTCTGGCACCCGCTCCCACCTCATCTCCCAAGGCCGACAGGACAGGAGCCAAGGAGCACAGGCCAAGCTGAAAGGAGACTCTTCCAGCTGGCAGGGATGGGGAGAGCAGGGCTGAGATCCCTCAGCAAAGAGCTGCTCCTGAGCTGGTGAGTGGCAGGGCAGGCAGGCAGAGGGGAGGTGCTGGCAGCCTCAGGGACTTACGGAGCAGCGGCTGCTGCGCCAGGTCGTGCGGGGCGACGGGGCCGGCAGGGCTGCACTCCAAGCTGCACTCCAAGCCGTACTCTGCTGTCCCATCTGCTGACACTTCAGCCTTGGAGGAGTCCCCCAGCACGCTCCCCTTGTACTCCACACGCACCAGAGTGGCTGACAGCTCACTTTTGATGGCTCTCTGTCCGGAAAGCAGCAGCTTCAGCAGCTGGCTCCTCAGCGGCAGGCCCAGGATGAAAGCTGCCTCGGGCAGGCAGCTCAGCCTGGCCCAGCCCCAGGAGAAGGGTCACTGCTAGTGAAGAGGAGCAGAGCTTGGCCATGCCCAGACCTCACCCTTCCCCTGTCTTTAGGAGGGAAATTGCCTGCTCAGCATCCTGGGATGCCCCAAGGACACAATCAAGAGATGCAGCAGGGGAGATGGGGAGGTCCAGGCTTCACCCCAGGGAAAGGCAATGAAAGGCACAAGACCCCAGAATCTCAGCAGGCAGGGGCTGGAAGGGAGCTCTGGAGCTCCCCCAGCCCAAGCCCTGCTCCAGCAGGGCACCCACAGCACCCTGCCCAGCAGCACAGTGCCCAGGGGGGGTTGGAAGCTCTCCACACCAGGACACTCCACAACCTCTCTGGGCAGCCTGCTCCAGGCCTCCAGCAGCCTCACCCCAAACAAGTTCCTCCTTATTTTCCTTTTCCCCACATCTAAACCAAATCCCCAAAGCCTCCCATCGACATTCTTGTGCTTCCAGGAAGCCTGAGGCTTGTCACCTCCCAAGAAAGCAGCTCCTGAGCTGCATGGCTGAGCTTCCAGGACACTTGTGCCTATCACCTGGCTGCAGAATGCCTTGAAATCCAAGAGGGGCTCCAGCAAGCTCTGTAGGCAGCTCTGCAATTTCTTACCCCCAGCCTCAACACCTCTTGCTGTAAGCACAGAGAGGATGCTTGCATTTCAAAACAGCTCCACAGAGGGGGTGAAACAAGGACAAAGAGGGCTGGAGAGGGCTGGAGAGTGCTGAGAGTACACTGGGCACCTCCATGGCAGCACAAGAAGTGCTGAGCCAGGCAGACACCAAAGAGCCTCCTGGCAGGAGCAACACAGTTTGCATCTCTGTGCAGGGAAGAGCAGAGGCCACCCCGACCACAGGACTGAGTGCCCAAAGCCAGCCTGTCACTCATCCTGAGCCAAGGGACAGCTGAGCTCCAAGGGCCTCCCCTCCACCTCCCTCTCTCCCTGTCACTGGGCTGATCAGTTCCATGGTGGCTCTTGCACAGGAAGAGCTTGGCTCACTTGGCTTGAATTTGCACAGAATCAGAGAATGCTTTGAAGGGACCTGGGGTTTCCATGTCTCCCATGTACCAGGAGGGTGTCAGATGCTCCACTCTCTCCTCTCATCATACCCTCTATGATGATATCACAGAATAGAATCCCAGGCTGGTTAGGGTTCAAGGGACCTTCCAAGCTCACCCAGAGCAAGCCCTACAGTCCCCAGGGACATCCCCAACCACAGCAGGCTGCTCCCAGCCCCAACCAACCTGCCCTGCACTGCTGCCAGCCATGGGGCAGCTCCCAGCTCTCTGGGCAGCCTGGCACAGGCTCTCCCCACCCTCAGCACCAAACCTTTCTCCCTTCTCTCCACTCTCAGTCTCCCTCTTGCAGTTCCAACCATCCCCCCTTGGCCTGCCCCAACAGGCCCTGCTCAGAAGTCTGTCCCCATCAATTTCCCCTCAGTCCTCCTGACTCTCTCCTTGAGCTACAAGTGGCTAATGAGTGGCTGAACAGAAGACTCCCATTAACCTTTCTCTGTGCCATTAATTATCCCAGACTCCTCTCTCATCCTCCTCTACATCACTTCTAATTAAGCAGATTCCACAGCTCTTACAGCTGGAATGCTTTTTCATGTTGCTGCTATTATTACTGCACTTCTCTACTTCTCTCTCTCCTTCTGCAAAGCCTTTTCCAAGATGGAGCCATCAGATTCAAGCCCCAACATTCCAGAGGCAATCTCTCCTCTGTTTTCCCTCCTCTTACCTTCAGCTGCTCACCTAAGATGCTGTTTGCTGACTCTCAGCATGAGAGGCACTTAAACACAGTTGAAAACCCCAGAAAAGAATCACCCAGACTGCTGCTTCTGTTTGCTTTGTTGCTTTGATTTGGTTTCCTTTTTTTTTTGCTGCTGCAGCAGAGGCAGAGATGTTCATTTTCCCTGCTAGCAGCAGTAGCTGAGCTGCTTCTCCACATTCCCTCCTAAATGCCAGTGCCTCTAGAAGACTCCAAGGGCAGCAGGATGGATCACACAGAACGTGGAAGCAGTCACAGTTTGATCTCAACCAGCTCACCACGGTCTGGCCCTGGAACTGTGCTGCAGCCACTGCCTTTTCAAAGCAGAGCCACACAAATGGTTTCAAGATGACTTAAATCACAGCTGCTGAGATGAAAATCTGACTTTATGGCCCATGTGAGATCTTTGCAGAGGTATTTGTCTCCCTGAGAACACATTTTTGCTATAAAAATCTTGTCAGTGAGGCAGAGAAGGCAGAGAGAGAAAGATGTTCCAACACAGCACCAGTAAAAGAAACCTTATTGTAGAGAAGGACTTGGGGGGTGCAGAGAGCTGGCCAGGAGTGCTGCCAGCCCAGCCCCAGCCTGGCCTGGGCTGAGCCCCAGCAGTGTGGGCAGCAGGGGCAGGGAGGGGATTCTGCCCCTCTGCTGTGCCTGCTGAGACCTCCCCTGCAGGGCTGGGGCAGCTCTGGAGCCCTCAGCACAGCCAGGGAGCTGCTGGAGCAGGGCCAGGGGAGGCCACAGCAGTGCTGGGAGGCTGGAAGCCCTCTGCTGGGAGGCCAGGCTGGGAGGGTTGGGGCTGTGCAGCCTGCAGAGGAGAAGGCTCCAGGGAGACCTCCTGGTGGCCTTGCAGTGCTTCAAGAGGCCAGGAGAGAGCTGGGGACAGACTGCTGAGCAGGGCCTGTTGGGGCAGGCCAAGGGGGGATGGTTGGAACTGCAAGAGGGAGACTGAGAGTGGAGAGAAGGGAGAAAGGTTTGGTGCTGAGGGTGGGGAGAGCCTGTGCCAGGCTGCCCAGAGAGCTGGGAGCTGCCCCATGGCTGGCAGCAGTGCAGGGCAGGTTGGTTGGGGCTGGGAGCAGCCTGCTGTGGCTGCAGCTGTCCCTGCTGGCTGCAGGGCTTGCTCTGGGTGAGCTTGGAAGGTCCCTTCCAGCCCAGCCCAGCCCAAGATCCTGCGGCTCTGCTGCTGCGGTGCTCCTCCAGCCTGGGCTGGCCCTCAGCAGAGAGCACTGAGCTCTCCTCACCACCCCCCACGGCGGGTCAGGAATGGGAGAATCCCCTCTCCGAGCTCACTCACCCAGCAGAGCCTTACCAGCTGCCGAGCCGTGCCCACGGCGATGCGCAGCGGCGGCGGCTGGCTGGGCAGGGCGGCGGCCAGCCCCGCGGACCCCTTCCTGGAACCAGCCTCCATGGTTCTGTAAGACATAGGGATTCAGCCCAACAACCCTGCACCCCCCCAGGCCCCGGGGGAAGGCCTGCAGCCCCTCGCGGCACCTCAACGGACGGCACACCTGACAGCGCGGCAGCGGAGGCAGGATTCGAACCCGCGGCCGTCACCTGCCGCAGCGGAGTTTCCGCGTCGCGTAACCGCGGCGACCAGGCCGCTCGCGGCGAGATCTCGCGACATTGAACGGGATTAAGCGGGACTGGCGCTGAGGCTGCCGCCGCCATGATGGCTGTGGGCAGCCCTTAGTTGCTGCCCGGGACTTGGGCGACTCGTCTCAGTCGTCCTGCGGGGTGGGAAAGCGGGGGGGCATGAATGGCAGAAGGGGGTTCGGAGGACCTCAACGGCAGCACGGAGTCATAGAACTGTTTTGGTTGGCAGAAACCTTTAGAGTCTTGGAGTCCAACCACTAACCCCAGCACTGCCAGGGCAGCACTGAGCCCCGGCCCTCAGCACCACAGCCACACAGCTCTGAACCCCTCCAGGCGTGGGGACTGCACCACTGCCCTGGGCAGCCTGGGCCAGGCCTGGACAGCCCTCAAGGGGAAGAAATTGTTCCTCATGGCCAACCCAAACCTGCCCTGGGGCAGCTTGAGGCCATTGCCTCTTGTCCTGTCCCTTGTTCCTTGGGAGCAGAGCCCTAGCCCCAGCTGGCTGCAGCCTCCTCTCAGGGAGCTGCAGAGAGCAAGGAGGTCTCCCTCAGCCTCCTCTTCTCCAGGCTCAACCCCCCCAGCTCCCTCAGCTGCTCCTCCCCAGCCCTCTTCTCCAGACCCTTCCCCAGCTCTCTTGCCCTTCTCTGGCCCTGCTCCAGCTCCTCTATGCCCTTCTTGAATTGAGGGTCCCAAAACTGAACCCAATATTTGAGCAGTGGCCTCCCCAGTGCTGAGCACAGGAGGACAACCCCTGCCCTGCTCCTGCTGGCCACGTTGTTGATCCAGGCCAGGCTGCTGGTGCCCTTCTTGCCCACCTGGGCACCGCTGGCTCATCTCCAGTCGCTGCTGTCCTTTTCCCCTGGGCGGTTTCCAGCCACTCTGCCCCAAGCCTGCAGCGTTCGTGGGGTTGTTGTGACCCCGGGCAGGACCCAGTCACAGACATTATGTCACCGTGGGCTCCGGGGCGGGTGCCGGACCCCCGAGCGGGTTGGCTGTTCCCTGGGAGGGCAGGACCAGAATAGCTGCGCTATCCGATGCCTGCCGCAGGGGCCGCGGCCGCTCTTTGTCGCTATCATTTCAGGGCTGACATTTGAGCCCAGCCCTCCCTTGCGTGCTGTGGCCACCCTCCATCACCGACCCGTCCGTCCTTCCCTCGGGCACGGCCGGGGAGACGCAGCGGGATGGCCGGCGGGCGGCGGCGTGGCGGCGGCGGGCGGCGCGGCAGACCCCCGCAGCACCGGAGGAACCCTGAGCCCACCCCCGCGCCTGCACCCCTCTCTCCCCCAGCCACTGTGGCCCAGCCAACGGCAGGAGCTGCCCCCAAAAGCAGCTGCCCCAAGAAGCCCACGCAGGAGGCGGCGGCGAGGGCTCCCGACGTGGACTCGCTGGGTTTCCAAGCCATGGAGCTGAACGTGCCGGGGCTGTCCCAAGTCATCCTCCAGAAGCTCAACATGAAGAGCTATGAGGACTACAAGTGAGTGAGCACCCTTAGAATCATAGAACTGTCAGGGTGGAAGGGAGCTCAAGGCTCAGCCAGTTCCAACCCCCCTGCCATGGCCAGGGACACCTCTACACCAGAGCAGATCACTCATAGCCACCTCCAGCCTGGCTGCAAACACCTCCAGGCAGGAGGCTTCCACCACCTCCCTGGGCAACCTGTGCCAGTGTCTCACCACCCTCATGGGGAACAACTTCTCCTCACAGCCAATCTCAATCTCCCCACTTCTAGTTTTGCTTCATCCCCCCCAGTCCTATCCCTCCCTGACACCCTCCAAAGTCCCTCCCCAGCTTTCCTGTAGCCCCCTTCAGATACTGGAAGGCCACCAGAAGGTCTCCTGGGAGCCTTCTCCTCCCCAGCCTGCACAGCCCCAACTCCCTCAGTCTGTCCTCACAGCAGAGCAGCTCCAGCCCTCTGCTCCTCCTCGTGGCCCTTCTCTGGACACCTAGCACCTCCAGATCCTTCCTGGCACAGAGGCTGCAGAACTGGCCCCAGAGCTCCAGCTGTGGTCTCAGCAGAGTGGAGCAGAGGGGCAGAATCCCCTCCCTGCCCTGCTGGCCACACTTCTCTTGCTGCAGCCCAGGCTCTGCTTGGCTCTCTGGGCTGCAAGTGCTCCCTGCTGGCTCCTGCTGAGCTTCTCCTCCCCCAGCACCCCCAGGGCCTGTTCTTCAGGGCTGCTCTCCAGCCAGTTCCTGCCTAGCCTCTATCAGTGCTTGGGATTGCCATGGGGGCACACTTCTCCCCTGCCCCAGGCAGAGCACCCTGTGTGTGTGTCCATGCAGGAGCCTTCTTGGCTCATCCTACCCTTCTGGCTCAGCCCACACACCAGGTGCTCTGCTGTGGCTCCTGGGTACCCCTCCTCCCCCTGCCCATCCCCCAGATTCCTTCGGGGAGCCCAGCCCCACACCCTGGGCCAGGATGCTCTTGGCTGAAGGGAGGACATCAGCTCCGTGGGGGATGGCAGAGCAGGGTGGGCTCGATTCTGCCCGGTGGCACCTGCAGGTCTGCCATGGACGGGAGGAAGCGCGGCAGCGACTTCGGCATCCGGACGTACTTCGACATGTTCCAGAAGATGGAGGACACCTTCAAGTTCTGTGCCGAGTGCAAGAAGCTGCCTGATGCCCTCCCTGACCCCAAAAGCCTCCGGCGATGCAAGAGGTATGGGGGGGGCATGGGGGGGTTGATCTGATGGCATGGGGCTGGATCTGTCCTGCCACTTCCAACCCGCTGGGCAGGGGAGTCTGGCTTCATACCCACCTCCCGCCACCGGGCACCCCCAGAACAGCGACACAGCCCTGGGAGAGGCCGGCAGGGAGCCAGGCTCAGTGGGTTAGATCCTGACCAGCCACCCCTCCACACCATGGCTGGGCACACTGCCTGTCCCCCCAGGTGCCAGAACGTGTACTACTGCAGCGTGGTGTGCCAGCGTGCCAACTGGCCGCTGCACAAGAAGTTCTGCAAGAAGCTGAAGCTGGTGGCCCTGGATCGGCTGGTGGAGTGGCTCGTCTTCACAGGTGGGCAGGGGACACCGTGTGGGGGACAGCACATGGTCCCATGGAGGGATGTGGGGTCCCTTCTCTTGGACCCACCCCCTCCGTCCTGGCCCAGCATCCCCGCAGTCTGAGCCGGGTGGGCACCCCGGGCTGCAAAGCCACCACTGTGACCTCCAACGCCTCCCCCTAGGAGACATCCCCTTCCCCACGGAGCCCTGGACAAAGCCCGCCGGGGAGGTGAGGGGCTGGGAGGACTGGTTCTGCATGCAGGGGCAGCTGGAGGAGAAGCTGGGCAGCATCGTGGCCGGGCGCTACATGAGCCTGCTGTGGGCCAACGCGGGCAAGCCGCGGCCGGAGGACCGGGAGCTGCGCGACTCCGTCCGGCGCCTGGTCACCGACTTCCACTCGCGGCCGCTCACCCTCGGCCTGGGGCTGCGCTTCTTCGGCATCAGCCCCCTGGGCAAGGCCCTCACCGTGCACGTGGTGGGGGCGTCCCACGTGGAGACCCTCAACACGCGCCCCACGGACTACGACGAGCTGGCGCGGATGTTCCCGGGGCTGCGCGGGGTGGAGGTGGTGATGGTGGGGGTGGACGTGGTGGAGGGACCCATCATGAGGCCGCCCCTGGCCACGCCGGCGCCCCCGGGACAGGTCTATCTCAGCAGCTACAAGGGGCTCTACCATGACTTCTGGGAGAGCCACGTGGAGACCAAGCTGGCTGCCCGCCCTGACCTGGTGGTGGGCTTTCACCCAGGTGAGTGCCCACACCAGGAAGGGGCCCAAACCCTCCTCACCCCACTGCCTGGCACGGGACATCCTTGGCTGGGTGCACACAGACCTTGAGCACTCTCAAGCAGTGCCTGGAGCTGAGCCTGTGGTGGCCTGGGACATGCCCAAGGCGTTGCAGTAAGCCACAACAGGCAGAGCAGCCAGGGTGCCACTCTAGGGCTTGTCCCCCAACCCAAACACCCGCATCCTGCCTGTGCCACCCACCTGGTCCCTCCCCAGGCACCCAGCATCCTGCCTGTGCCACCCACCTCGTCCCTCTCCAGGTACCCAGCATCCTGCCTGTGCCACCCACCTTCTCCCCCCACCAGGCACTCAGTGTCCTGCCAATGTCACCCACCTCATCCATCCCCAGGCACCCAGCATCCTGCCTGTGCCACCTACCTTGTCCCTCTCCAGGTACCCAGCATCCTGCCTGTGCCACCCACCTAATCCCCCAACCAGGTACTCAGTGTCCTGCCAGTATCACTCACCTGCTGGTCAGTGGCTGCAAGCAACACACAACGGGGTCCCTGCTTTCGGGTCTTGTGCTGGCTCAGCCCAGGATCCAGAGCTGAGTGTCGCTCACACTGGTGGGCCGTGGGACCTACCTTGCCAAGGGCTTGCCAAACCCTAGCGCCAGCATCACCATGCCCCCTGGAGGTCTCTGGCACGGCACAGGTGCCGTCACCACTGGCTTTCCTCAGCGCTGGAGTGGCACAGGGGGTTGCTGGGACCCTCACCATCCTGTCCCCCCAGGTTTCCATGCCTGCCCAGACCTGCTGGCGGGCTGGCTGCCCACCCTGCTGCTGCTGCGGGACTACCGCCTGCCCGTCCTCTTCACCGTCTACAGGTGAGCTCAGCCCCGCCGCCCGCCGCCTGCGCACGGCCGGCTGCTAACCAGGCCCTGTCCTCTCCTTCTCCTGGCAGTGAGCAGGAGCTGAAGGCCTCCCTGCAGATCCTGGTGGAGCTCGAGATGCACATCCTGGGCTACGCCGCCAACCCCTTCGCCTCGCTGCGACCCGAGCAGGTCTACTCCAGCCCCAACAAGGCCCCGGTCTACTGCAGCTCCCACTTCATTGCCCTGCTGGGGCTGGCAGCGTCGGCTGTGCCAGGGGCTGAGGAGCTGGAGGATGATGATGGTTGAGAGGGAGGGGATGCCAGTGCCACCGGTGTGGCACCCCGGGGTTGGCTAACCTCACGCAGCCAGCAGTGCCCCCACGACGCCTGTCCCAGGACCCAGCCGTCCCTCGTGGCACACATCCAGTCCCAGGGCGGCACCTTTGGTGGCACTAAACAAACCACCATGCCAGCTGGCCACTGTGTCTGGAGCTTTATTTCCTAAAAGGTCTTTGTTTTCCCAAAAATGGGAGGCTGAGCCTGCCCCAGCCCCACCTCTGGAGGGACAGCAAAGGGGACCCCGACTGTAGGACCTGCCGTGCCAGGGTCCCGTGGGGAGCCCCAGCCCAGGACTTGGCTGTCATTGTCACTTGTCACATGTGCTGTGCCCTGCGCCAGTGCCTACCCTGCAGGGTGGTGCTCCAGCATCGCTCACCGTGCCCTGCAGCTCCTCAGACCGGCACCAGTGCCCAGCCCAGCCACAGGCGCTGCCGATCTAGCTCCCGTGGCATCCCTCGATGCTGCCAGGGACCCCTCGAACCGGTCTGGCGTCCCCTCCCTGCACAGCCAGCGGGTCCAGCACAGCGATGGTGACAAGATCCCATGCGGGCACCCGCAGCGCTGCGGGGCGGTCGGGACCGCCCCGGGGCTCCCCGCGCCCCAGCAGCGGGGCCCGCCCTGTGCTCAGCGCCCGCCGGAGGGGCCGCGGGGGCGGCAGGGCTGGCACGGCGTGGCACCGCCGGCGTCACTCGGCACCGGCGCGGTCCCGGGGCAGCGTCAGGCTCTCCGGCGCCGATTTCTTGCGCGGCCGAGCCTTGGGGGGAGCGAGGAACTCGGGGGGCTCGTCGCTGAGCGGGGTGGAGGGGGCGCTGGCGGGGGCCGAGTGCGTGGCGGCGGGCGGTGCCACCTCGCTGACCGAGATGGTTGGTGCCACCAGGCCGACGAGCTCGTTGGTGGCCTCCTGCGTCTCCCGCTCGAAGCGCCGCACGTCCTCCATCGTCATCCCTGCGAGCACAGCCGCGCTGGGGGCCGCTCGGCACGGCCGCGCCGGCACCCCCACACCTGCCCCAGCTGGGGGGCGGCAAGGGGCCGTGGGCAGGAGGCAGGGAGAGGAATGGCCAAACAGGCAGCGCAGGCAGGGGACACGTAGGAAGGAGGGCAGGGCAGGGGGGACACCGCTGCGGGGTGCAGGGGGGGCTCAGCGGGCACCATGCACAAGCCCCTCTGCCTGCACCCACTGCGGGCAGCCTACGGGGGTCCAGGGTCCCTGGCCCCCACAGGCAGCATGCCAGGGTCCAGGGGCCCCATCCCCCACAAGCAGCATGCTGGGGGACAGGGGCCCCATCCCCCACAGGCAGCATTCCTGGGTCCAGGGTCCTTGTCCCCCACAAGCAGCATGCTGGAGGACAAGGACCATGCTGGGGTCCGAGGTCCCCATGCCACACAGGCAGGGCTGCCCACGCAGGGCTAGGGGGGCTGGCTCCCCAACTTTTGGTTTGTAGCCACTTGCATCTGAGTCTCGAAGGCCCGGACCTCTTCCAGGGACATGTCTGGAAGGCAGAGAGCTGCTCGCCGGGACCACCCCGCGCCCGCTGCCAGCCCCTGCTGCCAGCCCCTGCTGCCAGCCCCCACCGAACCCTGGGCTCCCATCCCTGTGCCCACACGTGGCAGCCACCTGCAGCGTGTCTCCCTGCCAGCCCCAGGGTGCAGGCAGCACAGGCAGGGATGTTGGGGCTCACCCTCCCCCCTCTCCCCCAGCCATGCTTCGGGCAAGCCTTGCCCAGGCGGGCAGCGGAGCGGGCAGCACGCGGGCACAGGCAGGTGTGAGGGCAGGGCAAGCGGAGCAGAGCGGGCAGCGGTTGCAGGGAGCCACAGGAAGAGCAGGAGCTGCCCGTGGGGTTAGAGGCATCAGCAGTTAAACCCACGTCGTGTCCCCCTACCCCCTTTTTGGGGGTCCAGGGCCACCCCAGGATCCGTGCCCCCCGGGAACTCACCACACCACTCATCCACCCAGGCGAAGGCCTGCCGGTGCCCGATCAGCAGGATGTCCCGGATCACCTGCACCGCACACCGCAGGCTCAGCAGCTGCCACCGCCCCTCCCTGCAGGCTCCCCCCACCCCGGGCCCCCCCCTCACCTTGTGCACGAACTGCTCCACGCGGGTCTGCAGCCCCCACACCTCGAACTTGACGCTCACCAGTTTGTAGGAGCACATGATGGGCTTGGTGTGCTGGCGCCAGCCCTCCCGCAGGGGGCCCCGGCCCGTCTTGGCCGAGCTGAAGAAGCGAGGGTCCTGGAGAGGAGGAGGGCAGGGAGGGGCCGTGAGCCCCCCCACAGGGGACAGAGTGGCCCCAGGCTGCTCCCCAGCAGCCCCAGCCCTGCTACCTCCAGGCTGCGGTAGTAGCGCTCAGGGATCTCGTCGAAGGCGATGTCCAGGAAGGAGACCTCGTGGTCCCCCAGGATTTTCTCGCTGCGGAAGATCTGGGGAGGGGAGGGAGGGTGAGAGGTGCTGGCCACACAGCTGGTGTGTGCCCCCCAGCCCCGGCAGGAGCTGGCTGTGGCGCCGACTCACGTTCTCGCTGTCCCCGCAGTTGTCCTCGTACTTGGTCTCGATGTAGATGGAGAACTTGGGCAGGAAGGAGCACTGCAGGGAGCGGCCATCAGCTGGCCCTGAGGGATGCCCGCCCCCAGGGACATCCACCCCATGACACACCCACCTGCAGGGACGCCCACCCCCACAGGGTGTCCACCCCCAAGGACACCCACTCTAAGGTATACCCACCCCGAAGGACACCAAGCCCCAGGGGGTGCCAAACCCCAAGGTCACTCATGGCCCAGGGACAGCCAGCTCCAAGCACTCCCACTCCCAAGGGAAGCCCAGCCCCCAGGGACATCCAGCCCAAAGGCACAAGCACCCCAAGGGATGCCTGCTCACAAACACACCCATCCCAAGGCACATCCACCCTCCAGAGGTGCTCAGCCCCAAGGGACATCCACCCCTAAAGATGATGACCCCAAGGGACACCCAAGCCCAGGGGACACCCAGACCCAGGGTCACTCACCCTGCCACAGACACCCATCCCAAGGCACATCCACCCCCAGGAGATGCCCAGGCCCAGGGGACAGCCACCCCTACAGATGCTGACCCCAAGGGATGCCCCCCCCATGGAACACCCACTGCAGTCATGCCAGGTGCCCTCATGCCACCACCTCCTTACCGTGTACTCTGCAGTGGCACCATGGCACATCAGCATCACGGGGTGGCATTGCCAGGTGGCAGCACAGGGGAAAGAGAGTGGTGAGACTGGGGAGTGGCCATGGTTGGACTCTCCCTGCAGCCCACAAGGGAGGGGCAGGGTGCCCATTGATACCCAGCGGTGCCCGTGGCCATGCCCTCACCAGTGATGGTGTAGGGGTAGTAGTTCCAGGCCTTCTCCGTGATGTAGAAGATGCGGGGGGTCACCGCCCGTGCCCAGCTTGGCAGTTTGCTGTGGGGGACAATGCCCAGGGCAGGATATAGCCATTGGGCACAGCCCTGCCCAGTGCCACACAGCCCTGCTCCACTGAATGCACACACACCCCCCCCCCCAGCACAGCCCTGCCTCTGAGACCCCCAGCCCCAGGGGACCTCACCTGATCCCCAGGATCCTCATTTCCACCCCAGAGACTCCCCTCAGGACCTCTGGCACCTTTCCAGAACTCTCATCTGCACCCCAGTATGCCCCCAGAGGCTCCTGACACCTGCCAGGTCCCCAAGACGCTCCCCAGGGACCCTTGGCACCTCCCCAGGAACCTCATCTACACTCCAGAGCGCCTCAAAGGAACCATGCCACCTCCCCAGATCACTCATCTGTACCTCAAGACCACCAAGACACTCCCCCCGCAGAACCACTGCCACCTCCCCAGGCTGTTCACCAGCACCAAGGATCCTTGCCCCCTCCCCAGAACGATCATCTGCACCACTGCCCACTCCAGGGACCCGTGCCACCTCCCCAGGACCTTCACCACCACCCCGGGCACTGCTGCCACCTCCCCAGGGACACTCTCCTCTTCCCCGGTGTCACGACCCCACGGTGCCCCTAGGCAGCCCTGCGCAGCACCCCGCGGCTGCCCACGCTGGCAGCGCAGGATGGGGCCCCGTGGGGGCGGGGGGCGATGAATCGGCAGCGTTCTGAATACCAGCCCCGAGAGGGGATCGTGAGCCGCGCCGCTAAAAATAGCGCAGCTCACGCCAGCGACGCCAGCAGCCCGTGCCCACGCCACAACGTGCCACAGCTGGCAGCGGGGATTCGGGGACAGCTCTGCCGGCTGCCAGCATGTGCCCAACGGATACCCACAGGGACGGGGTGAGCACAGCCTAGGCAGCCCCGCTGAGAGCCACCGGTACCCAGACAAGGGTGCCCACTCTGCCACCCGACCCTGCTCCACGGAGCACAGTCCCGGCTCTGCGACCCCCATCCCCTCCCCAGGGATGCCACTTGCTCCCCGGGACCCTCACCTCCACCTCAGCATCTCCCCACCATGAACCCTCAGACCCAAACCAAGGACTCTCCTAAGGACCCTTGGCACTTCCCCGGGACCCTCATCTGCACCTCAGGGATCTCTTCCACCTCCTCAGGACCATTATCTGCACCCCAGGATCACTACCTGCACCCCAGGACCCCACCAGAGACCCCTGCCACCTCCTCAGGATTCTCATCTCCACCCCAGAGACTCGCCAGGGACCCCTGCCACCTCCTCATGACCCTCATCTACACCTCAGGCTGCACCCCTGCTGATGGGTGCAGCCCCTAGGAGATGGGTGCAGCCCCCAGAGACAGATGCACCCTAGGAGATGAGTTCACCCTGGGGTGCAGCCCCCAGAAGCTGAGTGCAGCCTTCAGAGATGGGTGCACTCCAGGACTTGGGTGCACCCCTGGGAGATGAAGGCACCCCTAGGAGATGGGTGCAACCCCAGAATATGAAGGCACCCCTGGGAGATGGGTGCCCCCCTGGGAGATGGGTACAGTACAGTGGATGCCCCTTAGGAGCTGGAGGCACCCTCGGGCAATGGGCACAGCCACCCTGCAGGGCATCAGGAGCCCTGAGAGGCTGCTCCTCAGGCCTTCGGGAGGGAGGGACGGGGCCAGCCCACTGCCTGCCCACCGCCACCCCCCTCCCCCCGCGGTGCCAGCTTCGGCTGCTGGCAGGCACAGCTCACCTGGAGAGGTGGACTCGCTTCTCGGTGAACTGCCCGGGGCCGTGGACGGGGTCCTCGTGGGGCTCGTTCTTCACCACCTCCACCCCCTCGCCCTTCTCGCTCTCCTGGTGGCTGTGCTTGCTGATGGTGTAGAGCTGCCCCACGCGGTACTGCGCCCACAGCACCAGGGCCTCAGCACCGCCTGCACCCCCTGCCCTGCTGCCCTCCCTGCTGCCCTCCTCTTGGCTGGGCTGAGTGGTTTCCAGCCTCACCGCTGGGAAGTGAGACGGAGGCAGGGCCACAGAGCCCGAGCTGCGCCATGGCACAGAGGTCTCCTGGGACACCCTGCTCCAATCTCTCTTTTCCCAGAGCTGCTCCAGTGCCTGGGTAAGAGGCACAGCCTTGCCCTCCCTGCTCCTCCCCAGGGTATTGCAGAGTGCCCAAAAACCTGCCCTGGGGCGAGCACAAAGCCGGTGCCAAGGCAGGGCTGCACTGCCCGGCATGGGCATTGCCCGGAACAGCTCCCCCCTTCCCGTAATGGCCCTGCTGGCATCGGCTGCTCACAAGTGACCTTTAATCAGGGATGCTGCCAGCCACCAGCTATCACCGTGGCTTGCCAGCCGAGACTCGGGCTCCCTGCCAGAGCAAGGACTGAGCCTGTGCCACCCATCAGAGCGACCATCCCGAGTGCTGTGGTGCCATTGGCACCCTAACCCCTGCTGCCCTTTGCCCACTGGCTCATCCTGTGGTTCCAGGGGTGGGTAACCCTCCAGCAGTCCCCAGTGCTGCCTTTGGCCTCTGTGGCCCAAGGTGATGGTACCCAGGAGTGGGATGTGCCCCCTGCCTGCCCCCCAGAACTTAGCTCAGCACTTGTGTGGAGCACCCTGAGCCCACTGGCTGTGGGCAAAGGACCCCTTGGTGGCTTGGCCAAGGTGCTCACAAAAGGACAGCAAAGGTGACCACCGTGTGACCCAGTCCCTTGCCCAGGCAGGCACCAAACCTCCTGGCACCCTGCTGCTGTGGGTCCCCACCCATCACCCCCTCCATCATCAGGTCCCTGCAGCTGAGCTATGCCTGGCACCCATGGCTGGGGGCTTGGGGCTCCTTTCACCTCTGCACCCCTCTTCCCAACCTACCCACCCCGATCTTGGGGGCACAGGCAGCTCCTCAGTGCCCCCCGAGACCCCTGCACTCACCTCCTCGGTGGTGAGTGGCATGCAGATGCGGTACTCCTTGATGAGCATGGTGGCACGGGCAGGGCGGGGGTCAGGCCGAGGCGGGGGCACAGCTCATTCTGGGAGGAGCCGAGGGTGAGGTTGGGGGGGGGGAGGGCGGTGTTCGGCAGCTGCCACCCTCCCAGCCCATCACCCACGCTGCGGGCGGCAGCCCCGTTCCCGGCACCGGGGACTTCGTGAGCCGTTGCTATGGCACTGGCATGAGGTCACCGGGGCGAGGAGCAGCCTGGGTGTACCCTGCCTGGGGACACCCTGGTACCCCCGGAACCCTCCGTGGTGTTAACCCCTTCCCTGCCAGGCAGACACACACACTCCCCCAGGCAGCACACGTGTGCCCCTCCCACATTCAGTGCCATCCCTTTGGGGTGCTACACCCACCCCCACCCCGTGGTGGCCAGCACAGAGGGCTTCAGGGACACCAGGATGGCATCAGACCTGCTGATGCCCACGGGGACCCACCCCTGGGCACCCACACTCTGGCCTGACCTCAACGAGCACCCAGGTCATGTCACTGGTATGTACATCCTTTCCCTGGGCAGGAACTGGAGCACCCACTCCGGAGGTTTCCCCCAGCACCCATCCCTGCCAGCACCCACCCCTGCCAGCACCCACCCCAGGGCTGCCCCCACAAGCACAGGTCGCAACTGGCACCTGCACCAGGGCTGCTGCCCGGTACCCATCACGGCCAGGACCCACCCCGAAGCTTCATGCCAGCAGCTGTCTCGACCAGTACCTGCCCCAGGGCTGCCTCCCGGCACCCCCCACGGCCAACACCCACTCCAGATGTGCCTCCCAGCACCCATCCCGGCCAGCGCCACTTCCAGGCTGCCCCACTCGCCCCCCACCGTGGCCCTGGCTCCAGCCCGGATGGAAGGTGCTCAGGGTGGGTAAGGGAGCAGCTCAGGGGGCTCCTGGCCGTGAGCCCCAGCCCCAAGGGAGCAGGAAGGGGACATGAGCCCCCCAGGCAGTCATCCTGACCCGGAGACCAGGCCTGGGAGGGGGCAGATGGGGGCTCACAAGGGGTCTTATCTGGGGACAGCTTGTCCAGCTGGGGACACAATGGCATCTCTGGGGGCACTGGGGGACACAAGGGCGTCTCTGAGGGCACAGAGGGACACAGGGTCATCCTTGGGAATACTGGGGGACACAGAGGCACCCTACTGACGGGGAAGGGGGCTGGTGGCTGGTGCCAGGCTGCGGGAAGCCCTAAGCCCCCGCGGCAGCCCTGCGGTGCTTCTCAGCCGGTCCCGGGGCCCCGCGGCAGCCCCGGCATGCGACAGGGTGCGGTGAGGGAGGGGACAACCGAGGGGCACCCCCGGGAGCACCCCGAAACGACCCCGCCCCAGGGGTACCGGGTGCCCTGCTCCAGCCCGGCACCGGGGGAGCTCAGACCAGCCCCGGGGGGTCCGGGACTGCCCCGGCGGGGGCGGACATTCCGTCCGGGGCAGGGATGGGCTCCGGGGCTGCCAGGGAGCTTCAGGCGGCCGTGCCGCCGGGACAACCGGGCGATGTCCAGGTACCGCGGAGCCGGGACCGGCAGCACGGACACCGCTGCCCCCCCGCCCCAGCCCCGGTCTCCACCGCCCCCTCCCCACCCACCTCTCCCCTCCCGCCGGGCCCGGCCCGTTCCTCCGCATCTCCTGTGGGATCGGGGCTCCCCGCAGCCACCCCTCGCCCCGGCCGCACTCACCCGGGCCCGCGGCGGTGCCCGGTGCCCACTCCCCGCCGCCGCCGCCGTGCCCCGGCCGCCCCGGGCCGTGCGTAGGAGCGCACCGCCTCCCGCACCACCTCCCGTGCCGCGGCACACCGACCCCTAGGGGGAGGAATGCACCGGCACCGGGAACGGTACCGTCACCGTCACCGGCAACCTAACGGGACCGGCAACCTAACGGGACCGGCAACCTAACGGGACCGGCACCGACAGCGTAACCGCGTCGCGGCGGAACTGGGACCGGCACCGAGACTGCACCGGTACCTGCAACAGCATCGGCAACGCAAAGCAACCGGGACCCCACCGGGACCGGAACTGCACCGCAACCAGGACCGGCACCACAACGGGACCGGCATTGCACTGGCATCGGGACTGGGACTGCACGGCGCCGGCGTTGCCCTGCCAGGGCACTGGCACCAGTACCACCCGCGCCAGTATCGCATCGGCTCCGCACCGGGACCCGCACCAGCACCGGGACCAGCACCGCGACCGGCACTGGCACTGCACAAGCATCGGGATGGGCACCAGCACCTGTACCAGGACCGAGTCCGGGACCGGCACCGCCCTGGCACTGCACCACACCACATCAGCATTACACTGCACCAGCACCGCACCAGATTGCATCGGTACCGGGACCACATCGACACCACATTGACAATGGCACCGCGCTGGCACCGGACCTGCCCTGGCACCGGGGCTGCCAAGCACGGCACGGCACTGCGAGGCACTCCAGCACGGCACAGACCGGCACCTAGCCTCCCCACACCCAGCGGGGCTCCCCACACCCACCGGCGTCTCGGCTGCTCCCGGGGAGCCTCAGTACCGGGCGATGCCCGGCGGGGATCTCACCCAGTCACAGCCCCACCTTGGCCCAGGTTCTCCCACTGGGCTGCTCCCCCCCAGCCGGATGCAAGGCGCTGGGACCCTCCCCCGACAAGCGTCCCCTGCACCCCCATTGCCCCCTCCCCACTCACCTGCACCCCACCAACCAGCCCCGCACCCCAGCCTCACCGCACCCCATGTGCCAGCGCCGCCCGTGTGCCATCCAGAGCCGAATGTGTTACCGGCACCAAGCGGCGTCACCGCGCGGCCCCTGCCCCTTTCCTCCGGGAATTTCAATCAACCTGGGCACTAAAAATAGCCACGCTGGGGCGCTGGGCAGGGCTGTGCCCGGCCACTGCGGTTTTCCCTTCATTTGCTCCCAAAATTCTGCCCAGGAATTCTGCAGTGAGCAGCTCCGGTGGCACTGCCAGGGTGGGGAAAGGCTGAGCCGTGCTGCTCGCTGCGAGCGTGGCACAGTGGTGTGCTCTGGGTGCAGGGAGGTGGCACATGGGTGCCAGACTGCTGGTCATGGGGTGATGGTCACCACGGGCACATGGACAGGGTGAAGGCAGTGCTGGGACCTGCCACTGTGGCTGCCCTGGAACTTGGCGTGGAGGTCTTACTTGCTTGGGCACCCTGGCACCCATGGGTGCCTAAAGCAGTGCCTAATGCTGGGCCCAAGCTCTTTTGCCACCTTCCCTGGGTGCAGCTGGCCTGTGCTATCTTGTGAAGGGCACTGCCCTCTGGCCTCCAGTAGCCCCAAGGCAGTAGTGATGGACCCCTGAATGCTCCATGGCCCCAGCAGCCCCAAGGTGGTGGAGATGGGTCCTGGCATGGTGCCAACAGCCCTGAGGCATTGGGGCTGGACCTTGGCATGGACTCAATAGCCCCGAGGCAGCATGCCCATGGCACCAGCAGCCCTCAAGTGGTGGTAGCAGCCCCAAGCTGTGGCTAGGGCCAGGGCAAGCAGCAGCAGAGGGTCCAGCACAGTCTGGAGATGGTGGCCCCAAAACCTGCTGGGGTGCCCCATGGGACACCCATCCCACATCCGGGAGTGCTGTGCCAGGATCTCTGCCCGCTGGGCACACCTTAACCTGCCTGCACCTGATCTGCCTGCAACGTTCTGCCACCTTCTTCCTGGTATACCAGCCTGTGGTGCCACCTTCTTCCCAATGACATGTCTGAAAACCCCCCAGCTCTGGTGGCACTGGGTGACAGCCACCCCCCCCTCGTTTGGTGTGCCCCCAAGTAAAGGGATTCACCAGCAGCCCCCAAAGGGTGAAGCAGGAGGCCCAGGGCTCCTGCCAGCAGGACCAAATCCAGCTGGGCTTCCACTAGGGTGGCAGCAGTGGTGACAAGGACCTGGTGGTGCCAGTGAATAGGACACAGCAGATTCTCAGCCTCTCCACCAGCAGCCACATTCCTCTGGAACCCGTTTGGCCAGGTGCTGTGCTGGTGCCAGGGCAAATGCATCTGGGTTGGCTCCTCCTGGTCATGCCCTGCTTCACTCTGGCACAAGTCAACAAGGGGAGAGAGGCTTTGCTGCCCACCCAGTACCCCCTCTGCTGCTGCTGGTGCCTCCCCAGTGCTGCCACTGCCCACCCAGTGCTGCCACTGCCCACCCCAGTGCCGCCAGTGCCCACCCCAGTGCCACCAGTGCTCACCCCAGTGCTACCAATGCCCATCCCAGTGCTGCCACTGCCCACCCCAGTGCTACCAGTGCTTCCCATTTGCCCACCCCCAAGACCCTCCCTGTGCCACTGAGGAGGATTCCACAGAAAGCCGGGGGTGGGGGGAAGAAGGAGGAGGCAGAAGCAAGTGAAAAATGACCCAATTTAATCCCAAATTTCACCCAGCTCCAGGGTTTTGGGAGCACCCTGGTCCCCCCCAGCTGCCCCCCTAAGCCCCGTGGCCAGAAGCACCCCTGGGAGCGTGGGGAGAAGGAGCTCTCCAAGGCATGCAGCCTCTTCCTCAGCTCCACCGGCAGCCCCACTCTGGCAGCCAGCTGCATCCCACCGCCCCTCGCCCCAGCAGGGCCACCCGGGAGCCTTAGGTAGGTGTCCTGATGAAGACCATCCTGGTGGAGTAGACCAGGTCCACCGAGTAGGCGATGAGGTTGAAGATGGTGAGGAAGGTGACCCCCAGGCGCTTGTTCCACAGGCAGTCCTTGCCGCAGGGGTCGGGGCGCTGGCTGTCCTTGAAGCTGTAGAGGGGCCAGAGGATGGTGGCTGTGAGGTACATCAGGAAGGCCAGGCCGTTGTAGCCCACCAGGATCTTCTCCAGCGGGCAGGGCATGTAGCTGAGGCAGCGGCCAATGGTGAAGATGATGATGAGGAGGGTGACGATGAAGCAGATGGAGTAGACAGCCACGCACCACTGCAGGCCGGCGGTGGAGCTGTAGCCATCCAGCAGGGAGAAGATAAGGCAGGCCACGTAGGCTTCAAAGACCTTGAGCAGCCCGGGCACGGTGGAGAGGAAGCTGCTGATGTCCCCCGGCCGGGCACGGCTGAGCCCCACCTCGAGGGCGTAGGCCAGGAAGCAGAGGCAGGAGGCGGCGGTGGCCACGGCCTGCCGGGCGCAGACGCTGCCCCTGCAGGGGCCGCTGATGAAGGTGGAGGGGAAGACCACCGAGGTGGTGAAGACCATCAGGGCTGCCAGCATGGAGAAGGCGGAGGTGAGGTCGTCCCAGGAGAGCGGCAGCAGGGAGCAGAGCTCCAGCAGCTCCGCCAGCAGCACCAGCAGCGTCCCGGCGAAGCAGAGGCACCAGCTGAACATGCACCACGTCCCGTAGGGGTCCCCGAAGCTCCCCGTGGAGGCCACCAGGCTGAAGGCGACGCAGGACAGCAGCACGGCCAGGAGCCGGGCGATGCCCAGCCAGGAGGTGAGGGCACGGAGGTTCAGCGTGGGCACCGCCATGGCCCGGCTCTGCCGCCCGCGCCGTGCCGCACAACGGGTGCTGCCCGCGGCTGCCCTTATCTGCGGCGCTGGCACCCAGGGGTGGGGCACGGGGCAGGGAGCAGCCGGCCCCCTGAGCCGCCCGTGCCGAGGACCCCCGGCTCCGCCACCGCTGCCAGCACCACTGCCAGCAGGCACGGGTCGCTGGGGGGCTGCTGGGGCCGGCAGTGGCGGTGGCAGTGGCACGGGCGGGTGGATCATTAACGTGGGGCGGGGCGGAGGGTGCTGCTGGTGACGCTGAGCCCTGCCGTGGGGCCAGAGGGGGCTGGGAGCTACCACGTGCCACCATCCTGGCAGCGTGCCCTGGCCCTGCCCGTGGAAGGTGGCACAAAGGGGAGCTTTTGAGCACCCCCGGAGTACCTGGGGGGGGGGGCTGCCCTGACTTCCCCAGCCCCACACAGTGCCAGGGCTGGCAGCCAGCAGGCAGCACCCATGGGTCCACCCGAGGGGTTTTGGGGGCTGCACCCACTGCTGGGTGCTCCTGGCAGGGGCATGCCACGGTGGGAAGTGGCTGGGTGTACCCTCCCCACACCCTTATGGGTGGCACCTCCGGCACCTCCACACCTCTCCTGGCACCTTCACTACTGATAAGGGGCTCAAAGTCCAGCTGTGCCAGCTGCTGTCACCAGGCAGGGCAGGTGGGGTGACCACAGGGAGGGGACCTGCACTCTGCCCGCCCTGGCCACCCATGGCACCAGCAGCACCCACCACCACCGGCACCAGGCTCCCTGGCAGCACCAGGCTCCCTGGCAGCACCAGGCTGGGGATGTCTCACCCCATGGCCCCAGTGACCAGAGCAACCAGGAGGGTGGTGGCAGGTCAGAAGCAAGGGATCCAGCAGAGGAGGAGGAGGATGGTGAAGGCTGAAGGCTCCAAGCTGACCTTTAATGCAGTGCAAGGTCCGAGGGGTCTGTGCAGAGCTTGGGGAGGAGGGACCAGGGGGACCCAACCCAGGGCAACTCTTGGGGGGACTCCTCAGCCCAAACTGGCATTGGGCTCCTCACCCAGGCAGGGTCCGGGCACAGCCACGGGGCTCCGGCGGCGGCTCCGGGGTGGCCGTGGCGGCTCAGAGGGCACTGCCAGGCTCGCCCTTGGCGGGCAGCCCGTTGAGGGGGCTCAGTGCCAGGCGGCTGCTCTCGCTGAGCCGCCGGACGCGGTAGCTCTCGTAGTGGACGTTGTGGGTGATGTCCTTCAGGTCCTGCAGGTGTGACCTGCCAGGGAGGAAGGGCATCAAGTCACTACCTTCCTGTCCCTGGCACTGCCCCCGCTAGGGAGCTGCCCCCCCAGCCTGTGCCCTGCTCACCGGATCAGCAGGTCCCTCAGCAGGGGGAACTCGCAGTGCGCAGGGTTCTCCACTGCAAGACAAAGACCGGCGGGCACTGGGCAGGCACAGGGTGCCCAGGGAGCACACCCCGGGGAGCACCAGAGCAATGTGGCTCCATGCCAGCACCGCTCCCCCCAGCGCCCACCCAGGCAGGGATGCACCCGTGGGTGCCCTTCCCCACACCCTCACCAGGTGCCCTGTAGCTGGGGAGGGTTGGGGGTTCCAGGGGCTCCTCTCACCTTCAATGATTCCCCACTTGGTCTTGCGGCCCAGCACCCTCTTGCCATTCACCTGGTGCTCCTGGTCCGCCCCCACCACAGCGAAGGGGATCTTCTCCTGTGGGTGCAGAGGAACGTGCTCACCTAGGGCTGCTGCTGGGCACCCCCTTAGGGCCCTCTCTCCCCTGCCATGGTCCTCAGCGGGTGGCACGCCCAGCGCCAGCACCCTGGTGCCCACCCGGATCCTGTCGTTGAGCGCCCGGTCCTCCGGGTCCTGGTCGAAGTCCTGCTGCGGGTACAGGCTGATGGCGTGGGCCTTCAGGTCCTCCTGGATCTGCGGGAGGTGGGGCTTGAGCCGGGCTCGGGGGGCACGGGGGGCGCCCCGGGAGCCCCTCGGGGACTCGCCCTCACCCGCTGCTTGAACTCTGCTCGCTCCTCCAGGGTGAGGGTGTCTGCCTTGGCGATCACTGGCACCACGTTGACGATCTTGCTGAGCCGCCGCATGAACTCCAGGTCCAGCGGGCGCAGCCTGCCGGGGACCGCCACCACCCCCCCGTGGTCACCCTGCCAGCCTTCACCCTCAGGTGGCCTCACCAACCATCCCCCTCAGGTGGTCCCACCACCCACCCCTGCCAGGCTGACCACACCACCCCGGCCTTGGGGTGACTCACGCCACCAGCATCTCAGGGCGATACCAACCCCCTGGGGTGACCTGTGCCACCATCAAGGGGTAGTGACCCCCACCCCCATGGCTTCAAGGCAACCTACACCACCACCATCCCAAGATAATGCCCCCAGCACCCCAGGATAACCCCCACTTCCATCACCATAGTAAAACCTGCACCACTAACACCCCAGGGTGACCCTACCACCACCACCTCAGGGTGACCACACCACTGTCACTGTGGGGTGACCCACCCCACCATCACCACGGAGAGACATCCTGCACCAATGCCACCCGTCACCTCAAGGTGACCCCATCATCACCAGGGTGACAGAACTGCTCCAAGGTGACCTCACCACCATCCCCCCCGGGGTGACCCACACCACCAAGCAAGGAGCACCCCCGGGTGCTGTGGGTGGGGACTCACCAGTGACCCGTGGGGGGCACAAAGTAGACACATCCATGGACCCTGGTGTCAGGGATCTTCCTCTTGCGGGTGATGAGGACCTCCTCGCGCAGGTACCTCTCGTACTGCTCGTTGATGTATTTGATGATGGGATCCCAGCTGAGGAAGAGGAGTTGGGGGCCGTCAGCTGAGCTCAACCCCCACCCCCCGGGGCCGGGCTGCTGCACCTCCTCACTCTCCTACCAGTTCTCGTTGTTGATCTGGTCCCCGAAGCCCGGGGTGTCCGTCACCGTCAGCTTCATCTTCACACCCTTCTCCTCGATGACTGGGAGGCAGGGATGGGGCTCAGCGGGGACCAAGCCCCCGCAGCCTCAGGCCTGCCCCGGCCGCCGCAGGGCCGGCGGGACGGGAGCTTACCGTGGGTGATGGAGTGCAGCTGCACCGTCTTGGGGATCCTCTCGTCCTGGCCGGGCTGCAAGGCCTTGCGGCTCACCTTGGACTTGAAGAGGGTGTTCACCATCGTCGACTTCCCCAGCCCGCTCTGCCCTGTGGGCACAGCGCCAGCTCCGCTCGGTGCCCCCACGCCACCAAGGGATTCCTTTGGCAGCACCCCAGAGACTGGGCTGGCTCCGGTCTGCCCCCACAGTGAACTCATGCCCCCAGGGTGACAACAGCCCAGTGCCCACCTGGGAGCATCCCAGTGGCTGAATAGCTCCACTTTGTACCCCCCCAGTAAATGTGCACCTCTCAATATCCACCTGGGAGCATCCCAGTGGCTGAATAGCTCCACTTTGTCATCCCCCCCCCAGTAAATGTGCACCTCTCAATGTCCACCTGGGAGCATCCCAGTGGCTGAATAGCTCCACTTTGTCATCCCCCCCCCAGTAAATGTGCACCTCTCAATATCCACCTGGGAGCATCCCAGTGGCTGAATAGCTCCACTTTGTCCCACTGGGTAATTCCCTCAGGGCAATAACACCATCTGGGAGCATCCATCTGGGAGCATCCCAGAGGCTGGGGGAGCTCCAGTTTATCCCCCTGATGAATTTACTCCTGGGTATCCACTCAGGAGCATCCCAGAGGCTGGGGGAGCTCCAATTTGTTCCCTCTAATGAATTCTTCCAAGGGGATTACAGCTCATATCCATGTGGAGCATCCCAGAGCCTGGGATAGCTTCACTTTGTCCCCTCAGATTCATTCCCCCAAGGGGACTGCAGCTCAGTTCCCATCTGGAGCACCCCAGAGGCCAGGATAGCTCAACTCTATTCCCCAGTACATTTATTCCCCAGGCTGATGCCCCCGTGGTGCCCACCTGGCAGCACCCCAACATGTGTGATGAGCTCCTCCATCATCACCATCACCAGGTGCTGGGGTTCAGGATGCTGCTCCCCAACTCATCCTGCTTAAATCCCTCAGGCTCCCTTCAAACCACCATTTGCCCTGGCACACGGGCACGAGAGCCAGGGCTGCCCCCTGCCTGGCAGCAGAGCCCGTGCCCAGTGCTCACCCACGACCATGATGTTGAACTCGAAGCCCATCTTCATGGTTTTGACTTTCATCTGGTCGAGCACAGCTTCAATGCCCACGTAACCGAAGAGCTGGCATCCCGCCGGGCCGGGCCCCGTGCTGAGGGGCAGCTCCTCCTCCTCCTCCTGCTCGGCCACGGCTGGCGGCTCCATGCTGTGCTCCTCGTGCTCCAGGCTGCTCCCTGCATGGTGGGGTGGAGATGGGTGAGCCTGGACCCTCCCCCCAGTGCCCACTCCTCTGCCAGCACTGTTGCCCCAGCAGCAGCCGTCCCGGCGGGCACTCAGCCCCAGTGACATTCCTGGCAGCCGGTGAGGCTTGGCATGGCAACGGGGCATGCCATTCCCCTGGCACCCCACAAGCAGAGGGGGGATGAGAAGGTGCCATAGTGGTGGCCGTGCCACCGGCTAGCGCTGCCCACCCTCTGCAATGCCACCGGTTGCCCTGCAAGGTGCTTGTACTGGGCACCACAGCCACTGCCAGCACCCTTCGCCCAGCTGCCACCCACACCAAGACCACCTCCCGCAGCACCCAGGCGTGGGGCAGGATGTGCCACCCTGCTTCATAACCGGGCACCAGCCCCTGCGAGGGGCACCCCCCTGTGGCCTGGGTAGGGGCAGGCCCCCCCCAGCCCCCGGGGACACGCAGGGTTTGTCTGGGGACTGTGCCCGCAGCGCGCCCCTGCTCGGGGGCCAGCAGAGCCCTGTGCCCGCCCCAGCCTTTTGTGCGCAGCTCAGGGGGCCCCTGAGCTCTTTCTTCCTCCTCCTCCTGCCCACCACCGCCATTGTTCATCTCCTACCTCAGCGATGCCCGCGCTCAGCACCCGGCTCCAGCCGGGGGTGGTGCCCCGAGCCCCACCAGCATCCCCGTCCCCATCAGCGCTGGTGCCCGGCTGCCTCTCCTCCTGCCAGCCCCCGGCTGGCACCAGTCCCGGCTCCAGCGAGGCTGCCGCTCCCACGCATGACCAGCATGGCAATGGCCCTGCCCCCCGTGCAGCCCCCTCCCCACCACAGCGCGAACCCTGCGACAAGCTTGACACATGCCCGCTGGGGTGGGGAAGGCGCCCGCCTGGCTATGCCCACCCAGCACATGGCACTGCTCAACGTCCAGCCAGGCTGACGTGGACAGAGATCACATCCCAGGGCTGCCCTCCCGCCCCATAGCAGCCCCCGCCCCCATGGGTGGCTGTGGTGGCACCAAAGAGGAGCAGGAGTGCCTGGCTGTGGGCACCAACCCGGCTGGCACTCACCGGTTCCTTGGCACTGGAGGTCACCTGGCACCATGCCCCCCTCAAGCAACACCCACGGGTGGCATGGGCACGGCAGGGTGAGGTGAGGGGTGCTGGCCCTGCCATGCACCCCACTGCCGCAGTGCCCCACGGCGCCTGCGTGCCCCACGCCGCAGCCTCCCCACCTGCCACATATGTGCCAGCCTGTTCCCGGCGTTGGCGAGGCGTGAGCAGCAGCTTGCTGGTGGCTGGGGAGCTGAGCCACCCTGCCATGTGCCATGTGCCACGCAGCCTGGGCACAAGGGACGTGTGGGCACGGTCCAGCCCGGGCCAGCCCTGGGGTACCAGGAGATGATGGAGCGGAACGTGCCCACCAGCATGGCAACAGCACCCTGGGTAGGGGCACCCAGCACCCTGTGCCCACTGGTGGTGATGGTGGGATGCCCAGAGAGAGGGTGGGGGTGGGGACAGCAGAGCTGTGTGTGCCAGCTACCCTCACATCCTCCAGGCAGGGTGTCCCTCGGAAGTGGTGAACCAGCTGGGCACTTCCTGGTGACAGCTGTGACACAGGAATGACCAGGGGCACACAGGGTGCCCGCCCTTGTGGGGACCCACCCACTCTGCAGGCAGATGGGGAGGTGGGATCCCCTCGATGCCCACCTGCCCATGCCAGTGCCCCTGGACACTGCTGCTGCCCCTGCCCCAGTCTCTGCCAGCACCAGTGGCTGGCTGCCAGGATGGATCCAAAGCCAAGTGATGGAGCTGCTGCCACCCAGGGTGCCAACCCCCACGGCAGCAGGGTGTGGTGCTTGCACCCCCCCCCTCACCCCACCCCCCCAGCTCCCTGGGGTGCATCACCTGCACAGGGGCTCAGCCATCACCCACGACCTCCTACCACGCCATGCTGTGCCATGCTGTGCCAGCGGTGCTGCCAAGCAGACACAAACAGCTGGAGGGGTGATGGGTGGAGCCATGGGGGGTGTGCCAGCCCTGGGTGCTTCACCCACACCCGCGGGGCCAGAATCGCTCCCCAGTGCCCCTGCCCTCGCTGCTGAAAGCCAATGGCAGGGGCTGGCGGCAGGGCAGCCACCTGGGAGCTCTCGGGCATCCCCGTGGCACCTCCAGGGCTGATGGCTCCTGCAGCCAGACCTGTTCCGGGCCGGCAGAGATGCTGCTGCTTGCCAGGCAGGGCCCAGCAGTCCATCGGCTCCTCCTGGCTTTAATTACTGCTGCAGGACTAATTGGCTTCTCCCTGGGGACGCCTGCAATCAGGCTGCTGGCAGGGAGGGTGCTGGGAGAGGGTGGTCTGGGACAGAGTGCCCAGCCTGGCTGCCGAGCTGGGCATCGGAAGGGGTGACCCCGAGTCAGGTGGGCACGACGGAGCTGAGCCCTCTGGCCAAGGGATGGAGCAGCTGGGGGATGCAGAGGGAGAGGCTTTCATGGTGGCAGTGAGGAGCTCACCACAGCTCCATCCACCCTGACCCAGAAACGCCAGCGCCCCTCCTGGCACCCAGTGCCACCCACGGGGACAATGGTGGGTCCCACCCCTGGCCAGACCCAGTGCCACCCTGCCCAGCTGGCTGTGGTGCAGGCAGGAGCCACAGCTTGGGGCTGGGGGATGAGGAGTGCTGGTGCTGAGCAGAAGCAGAAGCGAGCCGCTGGGTGAAACCCTGTGCCTGCCCGCAGGGTACCGAGAGGTCACCCCCTGCCCTGGTGGCAGCACCCCCTGCCCACCCCCTGCCCTGCCCGCTGCCCCTGGCCATCCCTACCTGGGTGAGCGGCTGGAGCCGGGGCTGCTGTCGCCGAGTGCTGGTCACCAGGGCCAAATGGCTCCTGGGGTGCAAGGGCAGGGAGGGTGGCTGCAGCCCACGGCTCCTCCTCTGCTCCTCCTCCTCCTCCTTGCCCGGGGCCCTGCGTGGGCGACCCAGGCGTGGAAGTGAAAGGCAGAGTGGAAGTGAGAGGCGGCGGCTGAGGGCTGGCTTGGTGCTTCCTCCCACGGGGCATGGGATGGCCACCCACGGGTGTCACTGGCTGGGGGCCAGGGTGGCCTCCCGGGGGAGGAAATGGCACATCCCCACCTCTTCCTGGCAGAGATCACTGTGCCCGAGCAGTGTCTGCCAGTCCCGTGCCATCTGCAGAGCAGCCGGTGCCCACAGGCTGCCCGCTGCTCGTGCCTCACTCTGGTTCAGCTGCCCTGCCAGCAGCCCAGCCTGCCCCTGGTCACCATGCCCATGTCCCTGGCACCTTGGCTACACCCCGAGCACCATTCCCCACGGACCCCAGCACCCTGGCACTGTGCCTGTGTCCCCAGCACCCCAATTTGGCCCTGAGCACTGTCCCCATGATCCAAATTTGGCCCTGAGCACTGACTTCATGTCCCCATCACCCTGGCTCACCCCAACCACTGTCCCCATGTCCCCATGACCCAAATTTGGCCCTGAGCACTGACTTCATGTCCCCATCACCCTGGCTCACCTCAACCACTGTTCCCACGTCCCAACCACTCCAGCTCAGCCCCAGGCACTGTCCCCGTGTCCCCCAGCACCCCAGGGTCAGCAGGGCGGGCAGGCCAGCTGGGCAGCAGTCCGGGGGCATTGCTGGGGCATGATTCACCCCAGCTGGATGGATGCCTGCCCAGCGTCAGCACTTAGCGCCCGGCGCCGCGGCTGCGGGGACAGGCAGCCAGGAGCCCCGAGCGCCCAAACAGGGAGCACCGGCAGCGGCGGCCGGCTCCCGGGCCCCCAGCGCCCTGCAGCCTGCCCGGAGCGGCAGACGCTGGGAATTCCCCACCCGCCGCCTGGGGATGGGCATGGGCTTGGCGGTGCCCGCACCGACAGAGTGGGAGCCGAGGGCACCGCCGTGCCCCGCGTCGCTCCCCCAGGAGCAAGGCGCACGCCCGAGCGCACCTTGGCACCCTGCCACCTCCTGTGTCCCCCGGGGGCAGGGAGGCACAGCACCGTCCCCGTGCCAGGGCAAGGAGGGCTGGGGGCGGGGGGAGCAACCCCTGGACGCGGGACAAGATCGCGGCGATAGGCGGCACGCGCGGGGCCCCGGCGCCTGGCACGGCCCCGGGGGGGCACACGGGGCCCGACCTGCCCGTGCCCGCGGAAAGACTGCGGAGCTGGGGCGGCGCGGGAAGCTCGCCAGGCGCCCCGGGGCCGGCTGGGCCGGGAGTGCTGCCAGCACCGCGCTCAGCACCGTGCCGCACAGGCCCCCTGCCACGCGCCACGCTGTGCCGGGTGGCGCCCGGCGCCCCCCGCGCCCCGCAGTGGGGAGCAGTGAGCTGGTGGGGCTCACGCTGTGCCCAGCGCCATTGTCACCCTGCACCAACGGTCACCTTGGCATTGACAGTGCCAGGGTGGCTGGAGGTAACAGGGGCCGCTGTGGGGGGGTGTGTGGCAACGCTGTGCCCAGCAAGGAGGTCCTGCAGCGTGGGGGGAGGGGCTCGGAGCGAGTCCTACCGTGCTCTGGTGTCACTGCAGCCCAGTCGCCATCCACAGCCTCGCTGGGAGACGCTGCCACCGTGCAGGGTCCTTGTGGCCCCACCAGCCTGGCGCTCGGGGAGTTCATCCCAGCTCCACGGGGCATTGTCAGGGTCCCCAGGGCTGGCACCAGCACCAGCCCCCCGAGGAAGGCAGGCTGGGAGCTCACTTGCACTGTCTGTGGCTGGGACACCAGCTTGAAGGGGGCTGCTTGGGGGGCTGGCGGCAGCCCCTCAGCCCTGCCTGCAGAAGGGGCAGCGGGGCCCAGGGCTGCCTCCCCCAGGCCCCGGGGCATTGGTGGGGGCCGGTGAGCCAGGCTGGGGCTGGCACTAAGGCTGACATCGAGGCTGACCCTCAGCTGCGGTTGGGGGAGCATTTGGGGGGCTGTGTCCCACCCCCGTGGCCCCTCGGTGGGCCTGGGCAGCCCTGGGGCGGCCTCGGTGCCATCGTATGGGGAGGAGGAGGAGGAGGAGGAGGAGGAGGAGGAGGAAGGCTGGCGGGTTCGAGGGAGGGTCACAGGGCTCTGGGTGCCCCAGGGCGGGGGCTGCGGTGGGGATGTGCCCATGCCCGGCTCCTCAGCGATGTGCAGGTCCAGCACGGGCACGGCGCCGGGGCCAGCCCCACAGAGGGCACTCTCCAGCTCCACCGGGCAGACGCTGCCATGGGGCGGGACCCGCGCCAGGCCCGGGCTGGCGGCCGGCAGCAGCGGGGGCCCGGCGGGCGCCGGGCTCTCCAGGCTGGAGGATGAGCTGCGGAGGCTCTCGCCGTCGCTGCCCGGCCCCGCCGCGGAGCCCTGGCGAGACGGGAAGGAGGCGACGCGGGCGACGGCGCTGCCGGCGGTGCCCTTGGCTCGGCTGAGGGAGAGGCTGCGCGGCGTGGGGCTGGGGCTGGCGGCAGTGCCCGCGCGTGGCAGGTGGCCAAGCTGCAGGGACAGGTGGCTCTCGGTGGTGCCCAGGGGGGACGCCGGTGCGGATCCGGGCACCTCACTGCCATCCTCTGCCTCAAAGGACTTCTTGAGCGCTGGGGACAGAGACAGACAGATGGTGGCATGAGAGCGGCATCCGAGGCACCCCTGGCCAGGCACCTGCTGGGCGCTGCCCCTTCCCCAGCTGACCTCATGGTGAGCCCTGGGCACAGCCCCAGCTGTGCCACGCCGGTACTCAAGGTGCCCCCCTCACCAGAGGGCTGCCTGCGATGCCACCCTGCATGGGAACGCAGCGGAGCGCCAGCGGCTCGGGGCACTGCTGCTTTGTTTCGCCCTCACTCTCCTCGCCGCGGCTGTGCCCGGCGGTGCCGCTGCACAGTGCCCGCTTTATTCCCCCTGTAAGGGATCCGGCCCCGAGTAACCAGATCCCCCCAGCCCACCCCTCTCCCCCTGCTCCATCCCTGCTGGGAAGGCTTCCTGCCCCCTTGCGTGGTGTTAACCCTGAAGCCTACTGACGGGGAGGCAGCCCGGGTCTGACAGGCCCTGCAGGGGGCTGGTGGCACTGCCAACCTGCCCCCACAGAAGGACACCCCCCCAGCACCCTTCTCTGGGCATCCCTGCAAGCCTCTTGCCGTGCTCTGCCAGCTCTGCCAAAGGGGCACCGTGTGGTGCCCACCGTTGGCTCCCCAGCCCCTGAGGAGAGCGCAGGGGGTCCATGCCCCACCCCCCAGGCAGCCTTCCTTGCTCCACTGCCAGGCAGTGGGTGGCTGCCTCCAGCAGGTAGCTAGAGAGGGGCTGCCCACGCTGCGCCCCTTCATCCCTGCTGTGCCAGCACATGTGCCAGCCTGCCCTGGCATGGCACCCACTGGCATGAAGCTGCCTTCACCCTCCTCTTCCTCAGCCCCAAGGCTGCTGCCTGGGCTCAGCCGCAGTGCTGGGGGCAGCGGGGGGTGGGGGTCATGCCCTGTGCCCTCCCCAGCTCAGCTCTGTGCCCGGGGCTGGGCAGGGGTCAGGGGTCGGGGGGGGAGGGGGTGCTGCTAATCACAGCTCTGCCCGGGGCAGGTATTTCTGTGGCCGGGTGGGGGCCAAGAGGTCATGGGCGTGGGGGGCGTGGGGCTGCTGTCCCCCCCCACCATCCATCTCACTGCTGCAGGCCAAAATGCCTCTTTTCACCCCAAACCTGCCCCCGGCTCCAGCCTCACCCAGACTCCAGATCTGTCCGGGGGTGGGGAGGGGGTGCAGGGCAAAAGGGAGTCTGAGGGGGGGGTCAGAGGAGTTGGGGAGGGGGGGATGGGGGTGTGGAGGTGTGGTGAGGAGTTTGGGGGGAGTGTGGGAGAGGATGTGAGGAGGGCAGGGGGTGGGGGAGGGCAGGGGTTGAGGGGGTGGCAGGGGTCGGGGGCTTGGCAGGGGGTTTAGAGGAGTCGGGGGGTGTATAGGAGGGTAATTGGGGAGGTGGCAGAGGGCGGGGGGGGCTTGCAGGGAGTAGGAGGGTGGCAGGGAATTTGGAAGGGGGGGGATGGGAGGGATGGGAGAGATGTAGGGTGTGTGTGTGGGGAGATGGTAAGGATGGAGGGGGGTCCATGGGGTGGGGGCAGCCCGGCAGCGGCGGGGTTAAGGTGCCCGGGGTAGATGCACGCATTCCTCCCCGGCGAGGGCAGCAGCAGCCCCGGGGTCGGGTTTCGCCACCCCCCACCCCCCGCCCCACCTCAACCCCTCCCGGCCCCTGCCCAGCCCCGGTCCCTCCCGCCCCAGCCTCCAGGAAGCGGCTGCGGCTCATCGCGGTCGGGAGAAGCTCAGCCCCGGACGGGCGGGAGCCCCCCCGCAGCCCAACACCCCCCGGCCAGCCTTGGGGGGAGCGGGGGGGCACGGCTGCAGCATGCAGCGCGCACACGGGGGCTGCACACGCAGCCCCCACCCCCACTGGAGCACTTTGAACCCCCCAAGCCCTCCTACCCCCCCCCCGGTCACACCCCACCCTGAGGCACCCACACCGCTCCTCATCGGCGCAACTCGTCCTGGGGGGGGGGGGCACCCCACGATGCGCAGCCCCCGAAGTGTGGGGGAAACGACCACCCAATATGCTTAGTGGGGTGAGGGGTAGCGCAGCCCCTCCAAGATGCCCACTTCGGGGGGGAGGTCATCGCCATGTTCCCTCGGCGGTAATCCCACCCGCCCCCCCCCCAGGACGAAATCCTACCTCCAGGTGGGGGAGTAGCGCAGCCCCCCACGAACCTGGGCCCTTTTGGGAGGCATCCCGCACCCGCTCACCCCTCCTTTCTCCCCTCCCCCCCCATCCTCAGGACGCTCAGTCCCAGCATCATCCTCCCCCCAACTCCCCTGCCCAGCCCCGAGCTGGGGGCGCATCCCTCTGGGGGGTGCATAACTCCCCCCAGTTACCCAGACCTGAGGGTGTGGAGCGCAGTCCCCTACGATGCTGAGCCCCGGAGGTGGGGGGGGGGGGACGGGACGGGGGCGGTATGTCAGCCCCCCCTCCCCCCCCCCCAGCTGCAGCAGCAACCCCCCCCCCGATACCCAGCCATGAGGGGAGGTCGAAGCCCCCCCCGCCGGTTACCCAGCCCACGGGGCTTGGAGCCGAGCCCCCCGCCGATGGGAAGTGATCCCAACCCCCAGTCTCCAGCCCCGAGCGGGGGTCGCAGCCCCCGGGGCCGGGGGACTCAGCCCTGCTCGGGGGTGGGAGGCGGGGGAGTTCCCGCGGCCGCGGGCGCACCTTCGAAGTCGGAGAGGATCCCATCCAAGTGCTCCTTGACCGAGAGCCGAGCCATGCCGGGCGGGGAGGGCTGCTGGCGGCTGCTTCCCACCCGCGGCTCCCGCATGGAGCGGCGGTGCTGGGGGGAGCGCAGCGGAGCCGCCGAGCCCCGGCACGGGACGGGACGGCGCCGGTTGCCCTCGGCGGGCAAGGGAAGGAGGAGGGGAGCAGGGCCGGGGGAGGGAAGGAGGGGAGGGAGGAGGCGCTGCCCCCGCTCCCGCCCCGCTCCGGATCCCCCCCGCCCCCCGGTCCGGCCCCCCGCCGCCAGCCCCCTCCCACGGGCCCCGCTGCTCTGCGTCCGCCCCCACCCCCGTGTCCCCCGGGCGCTGGGATGCTGCAGCCTGGCCGGGACCGCACCAAAGGGCAGTGGGGGAGGATGGACACCGCCCCCCCGCCGCCCCTGGAGCCCTGCGGAGGCTGAGAGCGATGGTCCGAACCGAGGCCCCCACGGCCCCTGCACAGGGCCAGGTAGGGTTCCCCTGCCTGCCCCCCACCATGGGGCTCCCCCTTGCTGGGGTGCACCCAGCAGCTGCCTTGGTGCTCCTCGCTGCGGGGGCTGCCTGGGAAGCGTGGCTGGTGGGGGCAAGGCTGGGGAGGCTCCTGCTCAGGCTGGGGGTGCTGGCCAGGGTGGGGTGCCCTGTCAGCATGGGGTGTCCTGGCCAGGCTGTGAGGCCCTGGACAGACTGAGGGGCCCCAGGAAGAACAGGGGGTCCTGGCCAGGCTGGGGGTCCCAGTTAGACTGGGGGTTCCCTGGCAGGCTGTACCTCACCAGCTCTGCTTCCCCCAGGATTTCCACCCTGGAGCAAGAGGAGTGCAGTCAGGGCTGCCTCTCACTGCTCTGGGGGGGGTGGGGGATGGGGTGTTTGTGTTGGTGTTAGGGTCCCCAGGTGTGGCTCTCCCTGATTGGGCTCCTGTCCCACCCCTGAGCTCTGGGAGCATCCCTGGGGACCAGCTGCAAGGGATTGAGCACCCTGGGAGCATCCCTGGTCCCCAGCTCCAGCTCTGCTCCCTGCCCCTCCAGCTGCCCCTGCGAGTAAACAGCCTCTGCTGGAGCACATTCCCGTGCCAGGCCTGGGCTGGGGGCACAGCTGGGGCACAGCCCCCGGGGGCCTGCCAGATGTGGCCCTGCTGCTGCATCCTGGGACCTGGTCATGGTGGTCTTGGTCATGACCAGGTTCAGAATTTGGCCAGGTTTGGGTAGGGGGAGACCTCCACGATCATCGAGTCCAGACCTTAACCCAGCAGTGCCAGCTCAGCCCCCACATTTTGGGGGGCACTCAGCGGTGTGCCCCTGGGAGAGGGGCTGGATGGGCTCTCACCAGCTGCTTTCCAGTTCCATCAGAGCGCTGCTGCCCTTGGGGCCAGGGCTAGAGCCAGGCTGAGCCGGGGAAGAGCAGCTCTGCTCTGCTCTCCCACGGAGGCTGGGAGCAAGGAGCAGGCAGCCTGACCCCAGGGCTGGGGGTGGTTGGGCTCCCCAGCACCACAGCCAGAGGCCAACCCTTGCTTAGTGCCCACTGGTTTCCCCCAGCCTAGAGCACCCCACCGTGAAGGAGGCAGAAGCTGAGGCTCTTTGGTGGCTTTTAGAGCAGCACTCCAGCAGCAGCTCAGCTTCCCTGAGGAGCTCTGGAGCCACCCAAGCTCCACAAACCTCTTGCAAAGATCTTTCTTGAAGTGGATTTCATTTGCTTTCCCTAATAACTGGTAACTCCCAGCCCCCCCCCCCCCCCCCCCAGCTGCTCCAAGGCTTGCTAGCATGGTGCCAGAGCACCACAGGAATGGGGAAGAGTGAGCTGGAGCAGCTCCAGGGAAGTTTGCCTTCCAGTTCTGGAGATGTTCTGAAGGCCACAGAGATCTTCAGAGCTTTTCTGGAGCAGCTTTGAAGAGGATGGGAGAAGCTACAAGGCTTTGAGAGACCTTTTCAGAGGGTGTGCAGAAGAGCTCAAGAGCTTCTGAGCAGCTCCAAATACTTTTGGATGGGTCCCGGAGCAGCAGGGAGAGGTTTCAGGGCCGCTCACAGCCTCTTTGGTGTCCGTCGGAGGGGCGTGGGGGTGGGGCTCAAGCTGTTTGGGGAAGCCTGGGGACGGTCCTGAGGAGTTTCGCTGGAGAGGTCCACTGGGAAGGTCCAAGAGGCCTTTCAGAGGGGGTTGGAGCACTTGAGGCATTTCACAACCCTGCAGAGGAGGCTTGGAGTGCTTCAGAGCTGCTACATCATCTCTTTTTATGACCCATTTGGAGCCGTTTCAAGGAGTTTGAGAAGAGTTTAGAGGACTTTAAAGAGCTACTTGGAGCAGTTGTAGCATCTGGGAGCCTTTCAGGGCTGCTCGGAGGAGCCTGAGAGCTATTTGAGCAATTCAAGTGCTTCAGTGCTGCCTCGAGGTCCCTCCTTCCACAGCTCCAGGCTGTTCAGGGGTGGTTCACAGCTCCTGGGAGTGACCCAGCACCAGCACCCCCAGAGCTGGGTACTTCACCCCTTTTGTGGAGCAGCTTCGGACTGCTGGAGGCTCAGAGGTGCAGGGGGATTCTTAAGGGGCTGCTGAGAGGTGTTTAGGGAAACCTTGCTGTGCACTGGAGCTGCTCAGGAGGGTGGAAAGCAGCTTGGGGCTTTACAGAGGTGGTTTAGAGATGGTCAGAGGCAGTTCAGAGCAGCTCAGGGGTGGTTGGAAGCAGCTCAGGGATAGTTTGGGAGCAGCTCAGGGATGATTGGGAGTAGCCCAGAGATGCTTGAGAACAACCCAGAGATATTGGAAGCAGCTCAGGGATAGCTCAGAGCAGCTCAGGGGTGGTTCAGAGCAGCTCAGAGCAGGGTGTTTGGAATCACTGTGGGTGTCTCAGAGAGCTCAGGGTGTGTTAGAGGCACTTCCCAGCACGTAGAGGCACCCTGAGCTCTTTGCAGCAGCTTGTGGTGCTCCAGGGCTGCTCCAAGGAGTTCAGAGCAGCAGTTTGGAGTTATCCAAAGGCACTCTGAGACCTGAGAGTTTCTTTTGCACGTTCAAGCCCTTTGGGGAGGCTGGGAGGGCTGGGAGGAGGCGTGGGGAAGCTTAGAGGGGCGTGGAGCAGCTTAGCAGGGTGCTTTAGAGCGTTTAAGGGATTTTTGGAGCGGTTCAGAGCAGCTCAGTGCTCCGAGGGGTTTAGCAGAGTGTGGCACAGACAAGGGGAAGCCTCCATGGCCTCACCTGAAGCAGATCCAAGCAAGTCCTTGCTGGTGCTAAGCCACAGCTTGGCCCCATCCCAGCCTCCCCAAGCCCTGGGTGGGGTGACAGGTCCAGCTCTGGATGTCCCTCACCCAGCCTGGAGGCCACCAGGGACGTGCAGGGTGAAGACCACCCACGTCCCACCTGTGGGGAGCCCCACAGCCAACCAGGTCTGTCCTCCCCCATCCTTACCACAGAATCCTAGAATGGTTTGGGTTGGAACAGCCCTCCCAGATCACCCAGGCCAACACCAACCCAACCCCACCATGGCCACTAAAATATATCCCCAAGGGCCATGGCCACAGGTTTCTGGAGCACCTCCAGGCATGGGGACTCCACCTCCTCCCTGGGCAGCCTCTGCCAGGCCCTGACCACTCTTGCAGCAAAGACATTTCCCTCCTCTCCAACCTAACCCTCCCCTGGCACAGTTTCAGGACACTTCTGTCCCCTGAGCCTAGGGAGCAGAGCCCAAGCCCCAGCTGGCTGCAGCCTCCTCTCAGGGAGCTGCAGAGAGCAAGGAGGTCTCCCTCAGCCTCCTCTTCTCCAGGCTCACCACCCCCAGCTCCCTCAGCTGCTCCTCCCCAGCCCTCTTCCCCAGACCCTTCCCCAGCTCTCTTGCCCTTCTCTGGCCCTGCCCCAGCTCCTCAAGGCCCTTCCTGGGGTGAGGGCTGCTGCTGAAGTTCAAACCCCCATAGGAAATGTGGGGTTGGTGCTGCCAGACTGCTCCTGCTGAGCTTCTCCTCGGAGGCAGCAGTGCTTCTCCCATGGCATGGCAGAGTGGAGCTGGTGTCTGGTGCTCAGGGGGGTGGGACACCACTGAAGGACCCAGCAGCAGGCCAGCTCCAGCAGCCTGAAGCTGCAAAAGCCATCTGAGTGCTGGGCCTGAGGCCATGGCTGGGCAGCAGGCAGGTGCCCAGGGCTGGCTGGGCTGAGGCAGGGTCTGAGACCTTGCTGCTGTGCTCAGGGTGTGCCATGGCCCTGCTGGCACAGCCAGGCTGTCCTGGTGGGGCTCTGTGTTTTGCACTCTCCATGACTCCCTCTGGGACACCCAGCTGTGTGCTGCTGTGCTGGAGTCCCTGCTGGGGAGGCTTTCCCCTGGCAGCTGCAGCACAGCTGCTTGCTTTGCCAGCCACACCAAGCCTGCAAGGCACTCAGCTCCTCCAGCTGCTGGAGGCCAGCAGAGCCCCCAGAGCTCCTCTCAGCCTTCACCTTCACTTGAAAAGCTTTGCATTTCCATTCCCTTTCCAGTATGAGCTTTGAAGAGGATGCTCTCCATGACTTCCCCTGCTTGGTTTGCCCTTCCCTAGACCCGCTCCAGTAGGTCCTTCTTCGATGCCAGGAGCTGAGCTGTGGCCTCCCCCCACGCCGACAATCCCTGCCCAGCCCTGGGCGCTCCTGGGGGCAGAGGCATCCCCCACTGCCACCCTCCCCTGCCTGGCTGCTCCCAGGCTTGGGATGCTCCATCCCTGTGCAAAGAAGGTCTGCAGGCAGCAATGGTAACAGCTTTTAATCCCACGAGAATCGACACATCATCGCAGACAACACTGGCCTCGCCTCTTGGATTTGAGGAGGGGGTTTGGGGGGGGGGGGGGGGGGAAAATTCCTTTACCTCTCAGGCTGGGGGGGGGGAGGGGAAAAAAAAAGAACCTTTGGGGGGAAATGACAATTTTATTTTATTAAATAATCTTCTCTTTCATTTTTCCCCTTCCAGAGAGCCTCTAGAGAGTGCTGGGTGTGCAAGTCAGTGCTTGGCTGGGCTGAAAAGCTCTTGGTTGGTTGGGATCTCTTCTCCTTCCCTGGTGCTTATTTACAGTTACAGTACCTCTTGGGGAGGGGGGGAGGAGGGGGAGGGGGGGGGGACCATAGAAAGAAAAGCTCCCAAGCCCCAGGAGATGATTGTTTGAGGCCTGGGGATCCAGGATCCTGAGGCTACAAAGGCAGATGGCAGATATTTATAGATTTATACAGCTATATATAGATGCTTTGAGATACATTTCTCTCTTCTTTGAAAGTATTAAAAAAATGAGCAACCTCCCTTCTATAAAAATACCTAAACTCTACAAGGTAGAAAAAATGTTCCCTCTCCAACTTTACAACTGATTTACACCCAAAAGGCTTCGCTGCTGCTGTACAGGGAGCCGGCGGCGCCCCCGGGGGGCTCAGGGCGGGGGGAAGCCGGCAGGGGGAGAGGGCTGGGCCCCTCCGCCCCCCTTGGCCAAGGCTTGGGCTGGTTGGGGTTGGGTTGGGTTGATTTGCTCTGCTTTGTTTGGTTGGTGGTTGGTTTTGCTGAGTGTTGCTCTGCTGGGTGCTGCTCTGTGTTGTGTTGCTCTGCTGAGTGCTGCTCTGCTGAGTGCTGCTCTGCTGAGTGTTACTCTGCTGAGTGTTGCTTTGCTGAGTGCTGCTGTGTTGTGTTGCTCTGTGTAGTGTTGCTCTGCTGAGTGCTGCTGTGTTGTGTTGCTCTGTGTAGTGTTGCTCTGCTGAGTGCTGCTTTGCTGAGTGCTGCTGGTTGCTCTGCTGAGTGCTGCTTTGCTGAGTGTTACTCTGCTGAGTGTTGCTTTGCTGGGTGCTGCTCTGTGTTGTGTTGCTCTGCTGAGTGCTGCTCTGTGTTGTGTTGCTGTGCTGGGTGTTGCTCTGCTGAGTTGCTCTGCTGAGTGTTGCTCTGCTGTGTTGCTCTGCTGAGTGTTGCTTTGCTGAGTGTTGCTCTGTAGTGTTGCTCTGCTGAGTGCTGCTTTGCTGAGTGTTACTCTGCTGAGTGTTGCTTTGCTGGGTGCTGCTCTGTGTTGTGTTGCTCTGCTGAGTGCTGCTCTGTGTTGTGTTGCTGTGCTGGGTGTTGCTCTGCTGAGTTGCTCTGCTGAGTGTTGCTCTGCTGTGTTGCTCTGCTGAGTGTTGCTTTGCTGAGTGTTGCTCTGCTGTGTTGCTCTGCTGAGTGTGGCTCTGCTGAGTGTTGCTGTGTTGTGTTGCTCTGCTGAGTGTTGCTCCGCTGTGTGTTGCTCCACTGAGTGTTGCTCTGCTGAGTGTTGCTCTGTGTTGTGTTGCTTTGCTGAGTGTGGCTCTGCTGAGTGTTGCTGTGTTGTGTTGCTCTGTGTAGTGTTGCTCTGTGTTGCTCTGTGGAGTGTGGCTCTGCTGAGTGTTGCTCTGTGTTGTGTTGCTTTGCTGAGTGTGGCTCTGCTGAGTGTTGCTCTGTGTTGTGTTGCTTTGCTGAGTGTGGCTCTGCTGAGTGTTGCTCTGTGTTGTGTTGCTCTGCTGTGTGTTGCTCTGCTGAGTGTTGCTCTGTGTAGTGTTGCTTTGCTGAGTGTGGCTCTGTGCTGCCTGGTTCCTGGGGGTCTTGCCCACCCTGCTGCCCCCTCAAGGCCACAGGAGGTGTGGAAGAAGGAGGCTGATGGAAGAGGCTTGGCTGTCTCTGGGGTTTGGTTGATGGCCCCTGGGACCTGTAAGCCACCAGGGACCTCCCTCCCCCCAAGCAGGGTGTAAGGCTGTGGCAGCTGCCACCCCTCCCAGCTGCCCCCTGGGGACCATGGGGGAGCTGGCTGCTGGGCCACCATGGGGACAGAGAGAGGTGCCACCATGGGAGATGAGGTGCCACCATGGGAGATGAGGTGCCACCCACATGGGAGTGTTCTGGGGAGGTGCAGGCACCCACCCCCCACCCCAGCCCCGTGGCCAAGGGATCGCTGTGGCTTCTGCTCCAGGCCTCTGTGGCATGGCCCCAGCCTGCCTGGCAGGAAGCAGAGGCGCTCCTGAGGGCCTGGCAGAGCTGCATCCTTGGCACTGTGCTGGCCATGGGCTCCCGGAGCAGGGTGGTGATGTGGTGGCTCCCCGGTGCCAGCGAGCCAGAAGCTCTCTGACGTCCTCCTGGCTTTGGGCTCCCAGGGAGCTGCTCTGCTGCTCCCTGCTCTGCTCTGCCCTGTAGCACAGAGGGTTCAACCCAGGCGGCCGGGGCAGGCTCTCCCTCCAGGCCCGCAGCTATCACGGGCAGAGCCCTGCTCCAGCTGGCAGTGGCACTGGTGGCTGTCCCCAGGGACCCCGGGGTGCGGGGTGGGGATCTCAGGCGGCCCCGCTGCCGCTCGTCGCCACGCTGGGCTCGGGGCTGGGGCTGCAGCGAAGCGGCAGAGTCCCTGCGGGCTGGACAGCTCCGTGCGCCCGCAGCGGCGGCCCCGGGGGACCGCAGCCCCCGGAGCCGGCCCGGCTCAGGCACCCACAGCCCCGCTGGCAGCCACAAACACCACGGCGTGCCGGGGAGCGAGCCAGGACAGCACAACTAAGGAGGCAGGCGGCAAAGTGTGTCCCCGGGGCGGCTGCTGCCCTGCCCCTCGCTGCCAGGCCGGGCAGCCGGCCTGCCCTGCACCCCCAGCAGCAGGCAGCGGCTGTGCCAGCTGAGGACCTCTGCAGCGAGCTCAGAATGCCAAAACAGCGACCAACAAAGCACAACCCAAACCCAAACCCTGGCCGAGGCCAGGCCTCTGTCCCTGCCAGCCCTGCCCCAGGGAGTTGTGTGTCAGGGACACTTTGGCAAAGCAGGTACTGGGCAGGGCAGATTCCTTCTCCATCCCTTAGCCTGCAGTTTGGAGACCACCCCCCCAGCTTCTCTTCAGAGCCCCCCTGAGGCGGCAAGCTCCTGCTCCCAGCCCAGCAGGGGCCGGAGGAGCCGCCGGGACAGCTCCCAGCCCAGCAGGGGCCGGAGGAGCCGCCGGGACAGCTCCCAGCCCAGCAGGGGCCGGAGGAGCCGCCGGGACAGCTCCCCGCCGCAGGGGCAGCCTCCTCCCGCCGCCGGCTGCTGCCTTTCTCTCTCCAGGTTCCCTTCCAGCCCTGGCAGCCAGGAGGGCTTCGAAACAAGAGTCAGGCAGCAGAGCCTGGCTGCTGGTCGCCAGAGGGACCCCCTGGGGGGGCCTTGCTGCAGCCCCTGGAGTGCCGAGATGCTTCCTTGTGCCTTCATCAAGAGCAAAGACGTTTCCAGGCCCTCTTCATCCTCTCAGACACCAAACCCGCACGGGTGGGCGGCTCCGGGCCGCCCCTGCCCCCTACTTGACCTCCAGGATGGAGGGGTTGGTCTCCATGATGGCCACGATGATCCTGTCGATGTAGTCCTGCAGGCGGTAGTTGATCTCCTCCTGCTTCTGGATGGCTTCCATCAGCTGCACCACAGAGCACACAGGCACTGAGACACCCCTGCCCAGGGACACCGGGGGGACTGCCTCCCCCCCGGGCTGCCTCCCACCCTGACTGCCACCCACCCGGGCTGCCTCCCACCCGGGCTGCCTCCCACCCTGACTGCCACCCACCCGGGCTGCCTCCCCCCCGGGCTGCCTCCCACCCGGGCTGCCTCCCCCCCGGGCTGCCTCCCCCCCGGGCTGCCACCCACCCGGGCTGCCTCCCACCCGGGCAGCCTCCCACCCGGGCTGCCTCCCCCCCGGGCTGCCTCCCACCCGGGCTGCCTCCCCCCCGGGCTGCCTCCCCCCCGGGCTGCCACCCACCCGGGCTGCCTCCCACCCGGGCAGCCTCCCACCCGGGCTGCCTCCCACCCTGACTGCCACCCACCCGGGCAGCCTCCCACCCGGGCTGCCTCCCACCCTGGCTGCCTCCCCCCCGGGCTGCCTCCCCCCCGGGCTGCCTCCCACCCTGACTGCCTCCCCCCCGGGCTGCCTCCCATCCGGGCTGCCTTCCACCCGGGCTGCCTCCCACCCTGACTGCCACCCACCCGGGCAGCCTCCCACCCGGGCTGCCTCCCACCCTGACTGCCTCCCACCCTGACTGCCACCCACCCGGGCTGCCTCCCACCCGGGCTGACTGCCACCCACCCGGGCTGACTGCCACCCACCCGGGCTGCCTCCCCCCCCGGGCTGCCTCCCCTGCTTCACAGCATCATTTTGGTTGGAAAAGACCTTTCAGAGCATGGAGTCCACTCCAACCAGGCTGCTGCTCAGGGATGGCTGGGGGCAGCTCAGGGATGGCTGGGGGCAGCTCAGGGAAGGCTGGGGGCAGCTCAGGGATGGCTGGGGGCAGCTCAGGGAAGGCTGGGGGCAGCTCAGGGATGGCTGGGGGCAGCTCAGGGAAGGCTGGGGGCAGCTCAGGGAAGGCTGGGGGCAGCTCAGGGAAGGCTGGGGGCAGCTCAGGGATGGCTGGGGGCAGCTCAGGGATGTTTCAGAGTTGGCCAGAGGAGGGTGGAGCAGTTTGGAATCATTTGGGGTGTTTCAGGGAGCTCAGGGTGTGTTAGAGGCGCTTCCCAGCACGGCCCTCAGCACATCTCTGTGTCTTTTAAACCCCTCCAGGGCTGGGAATCCAAGCACCTCCCTGGGCAGCCTGGGCCAGGCTTTCAGAACCCTTTCAGTGAAGGAGTTTCTTCTCATGCCCAACCTGAACCTCCCCTGGGGCAACCTGAGGCCATTTCACTCTGGCCTGGGATGATCCTGGCCAAGGGAAATGGCCAGAGCTGCTGGCTCTGCTCCTTCCTGCCCTCCCCCAAGTCCTCAAGCAGATGGGACCCTGGAGAAGGCAAGGAGCAGCACACCTCCCCTTGGTGTTTCCCCACTCCTTGGCCTCTGAAAGGTTTAGTCCTGATGCTTAGGTGGAGCCAGGGAGCAGGGAGATGCCAACATCTCCAGGGGTGATGTCCTCCCAGCAACCTGGGGTTTGAAGTCAGCTCCAGACAGAAGACAGACCACCCCCCCATGCTGGCTGTGGGGAGAGAGCTGCACCACAGCCAGGGCCAGGGGAGCTCTTCCCAGGCCCTCACCTGGGGGAGAAGGGAGAGGAGGAAAGGGGGAGAGAAGGAGAGGAGAGAGGGGAGGGGAGGAGAGGGGAAGAGGTTTGGAGAGGTTAAGGAGAGGAGAGGTTCAGAGAGGAGAGGGTCAGAGAGGAGAGGAGAGGTTCAGAGAGGAGAGGGTCAGAGAGGAGAGGAGAGGTTCAGAGAGGAGAGGAGAGGGTCAGAGAGGAGAGGAGAGGGTCAGAGAGGAGAGGAGAGGTTCGGAGAGGAGAGGGTCAGAGAGGAGAGGAGAGGTTCGGAGAGGAGAGGGTCAGAGAGGAGAGGAGAGGTTCAGAGAGGAGAGGGTCAGAGAGGTTCAGAGAGGTTCAGAGAGGAGAGGAGAGGGTCAGAGAGGAGAGGAGAGGTTCGGAGAGGAGAGGTTCAGAGAGGAGAGGTTCGGAGAGGAGAGGTTCGGAGAGGAGAGGTTCGGAGAGGTTCGGAGAGGAGAGGTTCGGAGAGGAGAGGTTCGGAGAGGTTCGGAGAGGAGAGGTTCGGAGAGGAGAGGTTCAGAGAGGTTCAGAGAGGAGAGGTTCAGAGAGGAGAGGTTCGGAGAGGAGAGGTTCAGAGAGGAGAGGTTCAGAGAGGAGAGGTTCGGAGAGGAGAGGTTCGGAGAGGAGAGGTTCGGAGAGGAGAGGTTCGGAGAGGAGAGGAGAGGTTCAGAGAGGAGAGGAGAGGTTCAGAGAGGAGAGGTTCAGAGAGGAGAGGTTCAGAGAGGAGAGGTTCGGAGAGGAGAGGTTCAGAGAGGAGAGGTTCGGAGAGGAGAGGTTCGGAGAGGAGAGGTTCGGAGAGGTTCGGAGAGGAGAGGTTCGGAGAGGAGAGGTTCGGAGAGGAGAGGTTCAGAGGAGAGGAGAGGTTTGGAGAGGAGAGGAGAGGAGAGGTTTGGAGAGGAGAGGAGAGGAGAGGTTCGGAGAGGAGAGGTTCGGAGAGGAGAGGTTCAGAGAGGAGAGGTTCGGAGAGGAGAGGTTCGGAGAGGAGAGGTTCGGAGAGGAGAGGAGAGGTTTGGAGAGGAGAGGAGAGGAGAGGTTCGGAGAGGAGAGGTTCGGAGAGGTTCGGAGAGGAGAGGTTCAGAGAGGAGAGGTTCGGAGAGGAGAGGTTCGGAGAGGAGAGGTTCGGAGAGGAGAGGTTCGGAGAGGAGAGGTTCGGAGAGGAGAGGTTCAGAGGAGAGGAGAGGTTCAGAGAGGAGAGGTTCGGAGAGGAGAGGTTCGGAGAGGAGAGGTTCGGAGAGGAGAGGTTCAGAGGAGAGGAGAGGTTTGGAGAGGTTCGGAGAGGAGAGGTTCGGAGAGGAGAGGTTCAGAGAGGAGAGGTTCAGAGAGGAGAGGTTCAGAGAGGTTCAGAGGAGAGGAGAGGTTCAGAGAGGAGAGGTTCGGAGAGGTTCGGAGAGGAGAGGAAAGGAGAGGTTCAGAGAGGTTCGGTTCGGAGAGGCACCCTGGGCAGAGGTGCTCTGAGGTGAGGAGCTGCCATGGCACTCACCTCGTCTCTGGAGACTGAGCTGATCTCTGCTGCCAGGGACTCGGAGAAGGAGGCTGAGAAGAGGTTCTTGGCTCCCTGGATGCTGAGGTTGATGATCTGCCCATTCAGTTCATCGTTCTGCTCCTTCAGGGTCCTGTTGTCCTGTTGGCAACAGACAGGCTGAAGCAGGTGGTGCCCCAGAGCAGAGCCACGGGGGCGGCGCAGGGCACTCTGCCTCCCCCAGCAGCTCACAGTGCTGGGAGCTGCACGGGGGCTCCTGAGCCTGGAGACAGGTGGGATGTGAGTCTGTGAAGGGGTGTGCTGGGGAGACCCAGGGACACACAGAGAGGGGCTCTGGGGTGCTCCTGCTGCCCTGCAGGAGGAGCCAAGCTCTCCTGTCCCAGCAGAGGTGTAAGCACCGGGCCGCTGGCTCAGCCCCCTGGCACGGGGCCCCCAGGGAGCGCTGCTGGCTGGCAGATGGAGCAGGCAGACCACCTCCCTCCCTGCCCAGCCCTTCCTACCTGCTTGAGCTGCTTGATCTCCTGCTCCAGCTCCGTCTCCCGCGTCCTGCTGTGGTACTCCTGCAGCCCCAGGCTGCTGCTCCTGCCCCGGCGCTGCTCAGCCTCCAGCTTGAAGAGCTGCAGGTGCTCCAGCTGCTTCCTCAGGTCCTCGATGAGCTGCAGCAGGAGGCAGGAGCACAGCTGGGTGCCACACGCCCTGGCAGCCCCAGCTGCTGTGACAGATGGGGGACAAGCCCTGCTGCAGCCTCCAGCCAAGGGGAGAGGGGCAGCTGCTCACACTCAGGAGAGCAGCCCTGGAGGCCAAGGTCTTTTGCCCCAGCTGAGGCCACAGCAGGAGTCCTGGGGCCACTTCTGGGCCCCTCACTGCAAGAAGGACACTGAGAAGCTGTGCCAGGGCCAGAGAAGGGCAACAAAGCTGGGGAAGGGTCTGGAGAACAGGGCTGGGGAGAATCCCACCCCAGCCTTGACTTGGCTCTGGGGCTGCTGCAGCATCAGCCCCCCCAGCAAGGTGAGTAACTCCCTCCTGCCTCAGTGCTGGGAGTGCCTGGATCAGCCCAGTGCTCCCAGCACCCAGTGACAGCCATGCCCACCTTGAGGCTCCTTCCCCACCACAGCACTGAGCCTGGCTCAAGCTTCCAGCTGGGATCTCCAGTCACTGATGCCTGGTGGGGGCTAGGAGGGGGCTGGGGGCTGTGTTTCTGCCCCCAGGCACACAGGAGCTGGCAGCTCCCACCCAAACAACCTCTGCTCCCTCTCCTCCTGCCTGCTGGTCCCATGTGCCATTGTCACCAGGCTTCTGCCACCTTTCCTCTGCTGCAGAGGTAGAAGCAGCCCTGTGGGCAGGCCCGGGTTTGCAGCTGCAGAAGAGCTCAGGTGAGTTTTCATGCAGGTGTTACACAGTGAAGCTTCTGTGCAGCCCTCACACAATCACAGGCTGGCAGGGCTTGGAAGGGACCCCTGGAGACCATCCAGCCCAACCCCCTGCCAGAGCAGGGCCACCCAGAGCAGGTCACTCAGGAACCATCCAGGGGGGGCTGGAAGCTCTCCAGAGACTCCAGCACCTCCCTGGGCAGCCTGCTCCAGGCCTCCAGCACCCTTCAGTTACAGCAGTTCCTCCCCATGCTCAGATGGACCTTCTGCTGTGCCAGTTTGTGCCCAGTGCCCCTTGTCCTGTCTCTGGGCACTGCTGACAGTAGCCTGGTGCCACCCTCCTGACAGCCACCCTTGAAGCATTGATCAGATCCCCTCAGGCTGCTCTTCTGCAGACCAAGCAGCCCCAGGGCTCTCAGCCCTTCCCCATCACAGAGGTGCTCAGTCCCTAAGCCCTGTGCCAGGCAGGCCCAGGTGCTGCAGCTCCAGCTGCACCTGGAGAGCACTGAAGGCAGCAGCCCCACACAGCCCCAGCCTGGGCAGCAGGCCTCTGCTCACCTCCTGGGTCGACTCCTTCTCCTTCTGGAACTGGTGCCTCTCCTGGCTCAGCTTGTCCCCCATCCTCCTCCTCTTCTCCTGCTCCTCCCTCAGCTGCACACTGAGCTCCTCCATCTCATCCAGCAGCTTCTGCTTCTCCTGCAGGGAGAGGACACAGGAGGCTCACAGGGGCTGCCAGGGCCCCTCCTGCTCATGTGCTGGCACAGCAGTGTGGAAGGCTCCTGGGGGTGGGGAGGAAGGCTCCTGGGGGTGGGGAGGAAGGCTCATCTTCAAGAGGAAGGGTCCTCTCAAGGAGGAAGACTCCTGTCAGTGTGGGGAGGAAGGCTCCTCTGGAGGAGGGAGGCCCCTCTGGCATGGCCCTGGCTGCATGGAGCCTGCAGGGCTGTGGCAGGGGTGAGAGGAGCCCCAGACCAAAGCAGTGCTGCCAGCAGGGAGGGGCCAGGAGGGGACTCAGCTGCCTCCCCCTCTCTGGGCAGGTGGTGCTGGCATGGGGCATGGCTGGGAGGCACAGGGCCAGCAGTGGGGCTGCAGGCCAAGGACAGGCACTGGAGCAGAAGGCTGCCCAGGACCGAGTGCTGCAGCAGCCAGGAGTCCAAGGTCTTTGGCCCCTGCTGAGGCCACAGCTGGAGTCCTGGGCCCACTTCTGGGCCCCTCACTGCAAGAAGGACACTGAGAGGCTGTGCCAGGGCCAGCTGGGGAAGGGTCTGGAGAACAGGGCTGGGGAGAATCCCACCCCAGCCTTGACTCCTGAGCAAGGGGAGAGGGCAGAGCATCTGGGAGCCCCCACGGTGCTTTGAAGACTCAGCTCAGATCCCAGCAAGGCCTTATCTGCCCAGGCAGGACTTGCAGATGAAGCAGGGCTGCTCCTCTTCCTCCCCTGCAGTGCTGTCCCTGCAGGGATGGGGACAAGCTTCCACAAGAGGGCAGAGTGCCCTCCTGAGCCAGCACAGGGCTGGCACTGCTGCTGCTGGGGCTTCCTGCAGCCTGCACTGTCACAGCCTGATGTGGGATGGGTGAGAATCATGGACTGGGCTGGAAGGCACCTTCCAAGCTCACCCAGAGCAAGCCCTGCAGCCAGCAGGGACAGCTGCAGCCACAGCAGGCTGCTCCCAGCCCCAACCAACCTGCCCTGCACTGCTGCCAGCCATGGGGCAGCTCCCAGCTCTCTGGGCAGCCTGGCACAGGCTCTCCCCACCCTCAGCACCAAACCTTTCTCCCTTCTCTCCACTCTCAGTCTCCCTCTTGCAGTTCCAACCATCCCCCCTTGGCCTGTCCCAACAGGCCCTGCTCAGCAGTCTGTCCCCAGCTCTCTTCTGTCCCCTTGAAGGCCACCAGGAGGTCTCCCTGGAGCCTTCTCCTCTCCAGGCTGCACAACTCCAACCCTCCCAGCCTGGTCCCACAGCAATGACCATTTCTGTGGCTTCCTCTGGAGCTGAGTTTCTTAATCTCAGCTTCCAGAGACTGGGAACCTGCCTGACCAGGGGTATGTGCCAGCTGTGGTGCCAGGTGAGGTGTGCAGGGCCTGGCAGGCAGTGCTTTGAGCCCTGAGGAGCTGAACTGCAGGCAGGGGAGCAGGGGGCAGGGGGCAGCAGGCAGGGGGGCAGGGGGGCAGGGGAGCAGGGGGCAGGGGGGCAGAGGAGCAGGGGGGCAGAGGAGCAGGGGGGCAGAGGAGCAGGGGGCGGGGGGCAGGGGGGCAGGGGAGCAGGGGAGCAAGGGGGCAGGGGAGCAAGGGGAGCAGGGGAGCAAGGGGAGCAGGGGAGCAAGGGGGCAGGGGGCAGGGGAGCAGGGGGACAGGGGGAGGGGCAGCAGGGGCAGGGGCAGCAGGGGCAGCAGGGGGCAGGGAGCAGGGGGCAGGGAGCAGGGGCAGCAGGGGGCAGGGGCAGCAGGGGGCAGGGGGCAGGGGCAGCAGGGGGCAGGGGCAGCAGGGGGCAGGGGCAGCAGGGGCAGCAGGGGGCAGGGGGCAGGGGCAGCAGGGGGCAGGGGCAGGGGCAGCAGGGGCAGGGGCAGCAGGGGGCAGGGAGCAGGGGGCAGGGGCAGCAGGGGGCAGGGAGCAGGGGGCAGGGGCAGCAGGGGGCAGGGGCAGCAGGGGCAGCAGGGGGCAGGGGGCAGGGGCAGCAGGGGCAGCAGGGGCAGCAGGGGCAGCAGGGGCAGGGGCAGCAGGGGCAGGGGCAGCAGGGGCAGCAGGGGCAGCAGGGGCAGCAGGGGGCAGGGAGCAGGGGCAGCAGGGGGCAGGGGCAGCAGGGGCAGGGGCAGCAGGGGGCAGGGGCAGCAGGGCCTGGCAGTGCTCACCTCCTCCAGCCGCTCGATGCTGGCCCTCAGGCAGGGCACGCAGGACCTCAGCTCCCCGTTCTCATCATCCAGCTGCTGCAGCCTGCAGGCACACACAGCCCATCAGCAGCTCTCCCAGCTCAGCACCCTGGGCTGCAGCACCACCAGCAGGGCCCAGCCAGCAGCTGCTGCAGGCAAGCCAGCAGGGACTGAACCTTCACCTCCGGTGTGCTGCAAGGGCTGAGCCAAGCAGAACCCAGGCCGCAGAGGCAGCACCCAAACCATGGCAGGCAGGAGAAACCTCTCCCACATCTCCCTCTGGAAGCCAACAGGAAGCTCCCTGCCTGGGCCACTGCCTGGGCCTCTGCCTTTGGACAGCTCTTCCTTCCAGGCCTCTTTCATGAATCACAGAATGGGCTGGGAAGGACCTTAAAGGTCATCCACGGGCAGCTGGAGCACATCTGAACAGCAACCGCACTCCCATGGGCCAGGTGTGGGCACCAGGGGTGCCAAGCCAGCTGCCCACTGACAGGTGGGGCAGGGCATGGGCAGCAGGGGAAGGCAGAGTCTGAGCCTGGCATCCCTCAGGGGGCTGGCCTGGGAGTGAAGGCTGGAGCTGCAGCCAGGCTCAGGGTTGCTCATCACCTTGGTCACCTTCAGCCACGTTCAGCCTCCACACCTTGTGTGCCCCAAGGCTGGAGCTGCACAGCAGCAGCCTGTGCTGGGGCCCAGCTGCTGTGGGTGGCTCCAGCAGCCCTGCTGCCAGCCAGCCCTGCCCCAGCCCCACCTGGCCTGCAGGTTCTCTATCTCAATGCTCTTCTCCCTTTCCATTTTGCTCAGCAGCTCCCTCTGCTTCTTGATCTCCTCCAGGAGCGTTTGGTCAGCCCTCAGCTCCTGCTCCTTCAGCTGTTCCTCGAGAGCATTTGCCCTGGGGAGAGGAAAGAGAGAGGATTAACCCATCCTGATGGCTCACCCTGCACGATGCCCCCCCGGCAGGGATCAGACTCCTCCCAGCTCCCCTCCCACCACCGGAGAGCTGGGAGAAGACTGCACCAGAGCAAGCTTTGAGGGGAAGCTCCTCCAGCAGCAGCAGCACAGGGGCTCACTCCAGCCCCGTGGGAGAGGGACACGGCCCAGGGAACCCCCAGGACACTACTGGGGCCCAACAGGCAGCCAAAGAAAGTGCCCAGGTGGCAGCTAGTGAGCAAGCTGGGCTGGAGGGAGGTGTCCCTGCCCAGGGCAGGGGGTTGGAACTGGCTGATCTTGAAGGTCCCTTCCAGCCCAGCCCATTCTGTGGCTCTAGGGCATTGTCCCTGTACAGTTCTAAGGCTCCAAGCAACATCAAACTCCTTCAGGGGGAGACCAACAAGGGACTGAGGTAAAGGCACAGCAATCATTTTGTAAACCACAGCCTGTGGGGCACAGAGTGCCAGCATGTGGGGAAGGGAGCTCTGGAGCTCCCCCAGCCCAAGCCCTGCCCCAGCAGGGCACCCACAGCACCCTGCCCAGCACAGTGCCCAGGGGGGGTTGGAAGCTCTCCACACCAGGACACTCCACAACCTCTCTGGGCAGCCTGCTCCAGGCCTCCAGCAGCCTCACCCCAAACAACTTTCTCCTCCTGCTCAGCTCCAACCTCCTGCCTGACACTTGCTGCCCCTTGCCCCTTGTGCTGGCCCTGGGCAGCACTCAGCAGAGCCTGGCCCCAGCCTCTTGCCCCCCACAGCTCCTTTAGCTCTTGCTGAGCATTGCTCAGCTGCCCTCTGGGGCTGCTCTTCTGCAGGCTCTCAGCCCCAGGGCTCTCAGCCTTTGCTGCTCCCAGAGCTGCTCCAGGCCCCTCAGCAGCTCTGCAGCCTGCCCTGGACTCTCTCCAGCAGTTCCCTGACTCTCCTGACCTGGGGAGCCCAGAGCTGGACCCTGGACTCCACATATCAGAGCCTCCCCCAGAACAAGCTCCTTCATCAGCATCTCACAGAATCTTCTAGGTTGGAGAAGACTTCTGAGAGCATTGAATCCAATGATAACCCCCAGGGCTGTGCTTTCACTGCTAGTGGCCATGGCAGGGAAATTCTCCTTCAGCCTCTTCTAGCATTTTGGGTTCTTTTCTCTGCCCTTACCCAGACCTGCTGCCCAGGGGCAGGAAGCTCACAGCCCCAACCTCTCAATCTCACATCCCCTGGATAAAATCATCACAGAGTCACAGGATGGCTCAGGCTGGAAGGGACCTCAGAGCTCATCTACCCTAACCCCCTGCCATGCCCAGGGGCAGCTCTCAGCTAGACTCAGCTGCTCAGGGCCTCATCCAGCCTGGCCTTCAGCACCCCCAGGCAGGAGGCAGCCACAGCCTCCCTGGGCAGCCTGGGCCAGAGGCTCCCCAGCCTCACACTCAACAACTTCTTCCTCAGCTCCACTCTAACCCTGCTCTGCCTCAGCTCCAAACCCTTCCCCCTTGGCCTGGCTCAGACCCCCTCAGCCAAAGTTCCTCTGCAGCCTTCCTGCAGGATCCCTTCAGGTGCTGGCAGCAGCTCTGAGGAGCCCCTGGAGCCTTCTCCTCTGCAGGCTGCACAGCCCCAGCTCCCTCAGCCTGTGCTCCCAGCAGAGCTGCTCCAGCCCTGGCAGCATCTCTGTGGCCTCCTCTGGCCTCTCTGCAGCAGCTCTGTGTCCTTCTGCTGCTGGGGCCAGCAGAGCTGGAGGCAGGGTTGGAGGTGAGGTCTGAGCAGAGCAGAGCCCAGGGGCAGAATCCCCTCTCTCTGGCAGAGGCAGGTGAGGGAGGCTCTTGCCAGCTGAAGCTATTCTTCACCCAGCAAGGAGAAGACTCAGGGCTTTACCTGCTTAGGAGCTGAGTGATGCCTCTGTGCCAAGCTGCTCAAGTGAAACCATTTCCCTGGCTGCAGAGGTCAGCAGGGCTGTGTTGGAAGGGCTCTGTCCCCTGCCCTGCCTGTTACCTAACAGCCTTACAGCCCTAAAGATAAACTCTGCTGCCTTTATCTGCAGGGCAAGCACTCTGCTGGCAGATTAGTGGAGACACTGATCACATCAAACAGGAGCCAAAGGGCTGCCACAGGACCAGGGCTGGTCACAGGGAGGGTGGAGGTGGGCAGCAGGGACCCTGCTGCAGCTTCCAGCTACAGCTGACAGGGAAAGGAGAGCCAGAGAGAGCCCAGGCAGAGCGAGCACCAAGGGCACAGAATCATGAGATCACAGGGTGTCAGGAGCTGGAAGGGACCTCCAGAGACCATGCAGCCCAGGATGTGGAGGGGAGAGGGCAAGCAGGGAGGTGCAGCTCTTGCCGCAGCACTGGGCCCCACCTGTGCACCAGCTGCAGGTTCTCCTGGCGCAGGCGGCTGTGCTGCTCGCCGTTGGCAGCTGTGTCCTTCTCCAGCTCTGTCACTCTCTGCTCCAGGAACACCACCTGGGGATGCCACAGGGCACATCAGCACCACCCCCCCTGCCAGCACCCAGCCCAGCCACACAGCCGCAGCTCACCCCCCAGCACCGCTGCTCGGCCGCCGCCACCCAAGCGGCACTCAGCACCGCTGCCAGGTGGCTTTGAACCCCTCCAGGGCTGGGGACTCCACCAAATGTCCTTTTGCTCCTTGGTTCCCAGGTTTTCATGTGCCCCAGGTACCTACAGGGGCCCAGCTCCCTCCTTTCTTCGTGCCCTTCATGATGCTATTGCAGAATGGAATCACTGAGCAGGCTGGGTAGGAAGGGACCTTCCAAGCTCACCCAGAGCAAGCCCTGCAGCCAGCAGGGACAGCTGCAGCCACAGCAGGCTGCTCCCAGCCCCAACCAACCTGCCCTGCACTGCTGCCAGCCATGGGGCAGCTCCCAGCTCTCTGGGCAGCCTGGCACAGGCTCTCCCCACCCTCAGCACCAAACCTTTCTCCCTTCTCTCCACTCTCAGTCTCCCTCTTGCAGTTCCAACCATCCCCCCTTGGCCTGCCCCAACAGGCCCTGCTCAGCAGTCTGTCCCCAGCTCTCTCCTGGCCTCTTGAAGCCCTGCAAGGCCACCAGGAGGTCTCCCTGGAGCCTGCCCTGGTGTGCCCCGTGGGAGCTGTGCAGGACCCCAGGCTGAGGCTGTCAGGCAGCCCGGCACAGCCTGGCACAGTGCAGCCCGGCGCAGCCCGGCACAGCGCAGCCCGGCACAGCCTGGCACAGCCTGGCACAGTGCAGCCCAGCACAGCCTGGCACAGTGCAGCCTGGCACAGCCCGGCACAGCCTGGCACAGTGCAGCCCGGCACAGCCTGGCACAGTGCAGCCCGGCGCAGCCTGGCACAGCCTGGCACAGTGCAGCCCGGCACAGCCTGGCGCAGCCCAGCCCGGCATAGCCCGGCGCAGCCCGGCGCAGCCTGGCACACCGCAGCCCGGCACAGCCTGGCACAGTGCAGCCCGGCACAGCCCGGCGCAGCCTGGCACACCGCAGCCCGGCACAGCCTGGCACAGTGCAGCCCGGCACAGCCCGGCGCAGCCTGGCACACCGCAGCCCGGCACAGCCTGGCACAGTGCAGCCCGGCACAGCCCAGCCCGGCATAGCCCGGCGCAGCCCGGCGCAGCCCGGCACAGCCTGGTACACCGCAGCCCGGCACAGCCTGGCACAGTGCAGCCCGGCACAGCCCGGCACAGCCCGGCGCAGCCCGGCGCAGCCCGGCCCGGCACAGCCCGGCACAGCCCGGCACAGCCTGGCACAGCCTGGCACAGCCCGGCGCGGCCCGGCGCGGCCCGGCGCCGCTCTCACCTTGTCGGTGATGTCCTCCTCGGCGCAGTCCAGGGCCCCGCGGTAGGCGTCCTCCATGGCGGCCAGCGCGCTGGTCTGGTGCAGCTGCCTGTAGCAGAGACAGCCCACCCCCAGCCACAGCAGCCCCAGGGTCAGCGACACGGCCATGGCGCACTGGGACTCGGGCGCACAGCAGCTCTGCCCGGCTCCGCCGCCCGCCCTCCCCTCCTCGGCCGCCAGCTCCTTCTGCAGGGGGCTGAGGAGCACTGCCCACTGCCGGGCTGCCAGGTTTGCGGCCGAGGCCAGCGCGGGCAGGGGCCCCGGCGCAGCAGCGCTCATCGCCGCCGAGCTCTGCTCCTCACCGGCAGGCTCCCCAGCGCGCAGCGCCGAGCCCAGGCGCCCGGCACGGACACTGCGCTCCTGCTCTTTGGAAGGGGCAGAGATAAGAGCCTGCTCTTCTCACTTTCCATCTTTAGGAGCCTCCCAAGGCCAGGCGTTATCCAGCCAGGGACAGAGTACTCTGCTCGAGCTGCTGATAAGGTCCCTAAGAAGCGGGAGGCAGCCGGAGGAAGGGTTGGGAGGGGAGAACGGCTCCTGGGGCTGTTGTGAAACAGCTCAGGACACCTCCCTGCGCTGCTGGGGCAGCCAAGGCCGAGCTAATCATCAGCCAGGCCTCAGCACGGCGGTGCGCACAGCCTGCTGCTGAGCCAAAGGACCTGCACGGGGCCTGAGCTGTGCTCCAGCCCCCTGCCATGGGCAGGGACACCTCCCACCAGCACAGGTTGCCCAAGGCCTCATCCAGCCTGGCCCTGAACACCTCCAGGGAAGTGGCATCCACAGCCTCCCTTAGCTCCATCATGCTGCACCCCGGGAAACCACCACTGCCACGTGGAGGGCTGGTGATCAGCTGTGTGCCACGCACTGCCAGAAGGACACTGAGGAGCTGGAGCAGGGCCAGGGAAGGGCAATAAAACTGGGGAAGGGTCTGGAGAAGAGGGCTGGGGAGGAGCAGCTGAGGGAGCTGGGGGGGTTGAGGCTGGAGAAGAGGAGGCTGAGGGAGACCTCCTTGCTCTCTGCAGCTCCCTGAGAGGAGGCTGCAGCCAGCTGGGGCTTGGGCTCTGCTCCCTAGGAACAAGGGACAGGACAAGAGGCAATGGCCTCAAGCTGCCCCAGGGCAGGTTTAGGTTGGCCATGAGGAACAATTTCTTCCCCTTGAGGGTTGTCCAGGCCTGGCCCAGGCTGCCCAGGGAGGTGGCTGAATCCACATCCCAGGAGGGGTTTCAGAGAGGCAGAGCTGATTGGTTAGCCCCAGCCCTGGGGCAGGGTGGTTGGAATCAGTGCCCTCAGAGGGCTTCAAGAACCCAACCAATTCTATGACTCTATTGCAGATGCTGCCTGCAGACAAACCACTCTGCCCTGGCACCTAACCCAGACAAGGAGCAGCCTCAGCTACCTCTGCAGCCACTGCTGCTCCCAGCAGGGGATGAGCAGGAAGTCCACAGCTCTCCTTGAACCTCTCCTGGTGTTCTCCTGGAATCTGTGACATGGGCTCTCAGATCCTCCCTGACTCACAATATGCTCTTGCAAGTATTCATGAAGCACCACTGGCTCCACCAAAGGCACCACAGCCTGCTTTCCAGCCTCACCTTCAGCCTGTGCTTAGATGCTCAAGCCCTGGGCACACCTAGATATCATCCAGAGGGATCTTGACAGGCCTGAGAAGTGAGCCAGGGCCAGCTGCAGGAGGTGCAGCAAGACCCAGGGCAAGGTCCTGCAGCTGGACCAGGCCAACCCCAGGCACAAGTCCAGGCTGGGTGCAGAGTGGGTTGAGAGCAGCCCTGAAGAAAGAGCCTTGGGGGTGCTGGGTGCTGAGCAGCTCCCCAGGAGCCAGCAGTGCCTCCTGCAGCCCTCAGGCAGCTGTGTGCTGGCTGCAGCCACAGCAGGGTGGGCAGAGGGCAGCAGAGGGGATCCTGCCCCTGGGCTCTGCTCTGCTCAGACCTCACCTCCAACCCTGCCTCCAGCTCTGCTGTCCCCAGCAGCAGAAGGACACAGAGCTGCTGCAGAGAGGCCAGAGGAGGCCACAGAGATGCTGCCAGGGCTGGAGCAGCTCTGCTGGGAGCACAGGCTGAGGGAGCTGGGGCTGTGCAGCCTGCAGAGGAGAAGGCTCCAGGGGCTCCTCAGAGCTGCTGCCAGCACCTGAAGGGATCCTGCAGGAAGGCTGCAGAGGAACTTTTGCTGAGGGGGTCTGAGCCAGGCCAAGGGGGAAGGGTTTGGAGCTGAGGCAGAGCAGGGTTAGAGTGGAGCTGAGGAAGAAGTTGTTGAGTGTGAGGCTGGGGAGCCTCTGGCCCAGGCTGCCCAGGGAGGCTGTGGCTGCCTCCTGCCTGGGGGTGCTGAAGGCCAGGCTGGATGAGGCCTTGAGCAGCTGAGTCCAGCTGAGAGCTGCCCCTGGGCATGGCAGGGGGTTAGGGTAGATGAACTCTGAGGTCCCTTCCATGCTGGGGTTCTATAACTGGCTCCACACCCTGGGGTTCCCATCCTCACCCCTCAGCCTACACTGAGCTGCCCAGGCCTTGGGCACATTTGTCACTGAAATGCTGCCAAGCACATCAGGGCCTCAGCAGCTGAGGTTCTGGGCAGGAGCAGAACCTGCAGAACCAAGAAAGAAACCCGAGGGAAGAGCCCTCAGCACCCTCAGCTCCACTGGCTGAAGGCAAAGGTTTGGGTGACCACAGCCTGAGGCACACAGGGCTTCCCCCAGGCTGTGCTGAGGGTCCTGCTCAGCTCTCAGCAGACCCTGTTCTCTCTCTCTTGTTATCACAGACTCAACTGGATTGCTCCCAAATGAACCAGTGTTTGCCTAACCCCACGAGGCCTGCTCTGCCAAAAGCATCTCCTCAAAGCCAGGGGCCAGAAGGATCAATCCCCCACGGGACAGGGCAGCTCCAGCCCCACACGGACTCAGAGTCTCTCTAAACTGGCTTTGACAGACTCAGGACCAAAGGCAGTGGTGAAACAGGAAGCTGGGGCCAGGCTGCTCCCTCCAACCTCCTTTCCTGTTGGTGTTTGGGACACAGCTCTGGAAGGCAGAAGGCTGGAAGCAGGAAATGTACTATCAAGGAGCTGCTTCCTCGCCAGGAGGGGACATGGTGCCAGGGCAGATCTGCTGAGCACAGGGAAAGATCTGAGAGCAGAGCCAGGAGCTGCTGGGGTCACTGCAGGCAGCAGCAGCAAGTGCCAGGGCACAGGGCTGCCAGCAACACCCAGAGCCAGCTGCCTGCTGCCCTGCTCAGCTACCAGCAGGGAGCAAACCAACCACTGAGAGGGCAACAGGGGCAGCAGGGTGGAGGTCAGGCTGGGTATGGAGTCAGGGAATTGCTTAGGTTGGAAAAGGCCTTTGAGCTCATGGAGTCCAAGCCTTACCCCAGCACTGCCAGGGCAGCACTGAGCCCTGGCCCTCAGCACCACAGCCACACAGCTCTGAAACCCCTCCAGGCATGGGGACCGCACCACTGCCCTGGGCCAGGCCTGGACAACCCTGAAGGGGAAGGAATTGTTCCTCATGGCCAACCCAAACCTGCCCTGGGGTAGCTTGAGGCCATTGCCTCTTGTCCTGTCCCTTGTTCCTTGGGAGCAGAGCCCAAGCCCCAGCTGGCTGCAGCCTCCTCTCAGGGAGCTGCAGAGAGCAAGGAGGTCTCCCTCAGCCTCCTCTTCTCCAGGCTCAACCCCCCCAGCTCCCTCAGCTGCTCCTCCCCAGCCCTCTTCCCCAGACCCTTCCCCAGCTCTCTTGCCCTTCTCTGGCCCTGCTCCAGCTCCCCAAGGTCCTTCTGGCAGTGAGGAGCCCAGAGCTGAACCCAGCACTCAAGCTGTGGCCTCCCCAGTGCCCAGCCCAGGGGCACCATCCCTGCCCTGCTCCTGCTGCCACCCCAGTGCTGCTCCAGGCCAGGCTGCTGCTGCCCTTCTTGCCCCCCTGGGCACCCCCTGGCTCATATCCTTACAAGCCTGGTGGCAGGAGGGCATGGAATGGAATAATGAGCACCAGGGCTGTGGGAAGGGGCTGGACCCTCCACCCCAACAGCTCAGACCAAACTCTGCAGCTCTCCCTGTGCAGCCCCCAGGGGAGGGTGCCTGGAACCCCAGGACCATCCCATGGGACAGAAGCAGCACAGCGCCCCCCGGAGGGGCTTAGCTGCAGCCAGCCCTCAGGAGCTCCCCACAGCTGTGATGGAGCAGGGAGAGCTGCAAGGCCAGGGGCTGAGGGTGGCACTGAGCAATGCCAAACACAACCCAGAGAGATGCCTGAGGTTGCTGGGGTGCTGCAGAAGTCCCTCTGAGTGGCTGTGCTGTCATCTAAAACCCTCCACAGGGACAGCAGGGAGGGGACAGCCTGGCCAAGCAGGACAGAGGGACATGGCCTCCTGGAGACTCCTGCCCCACTCCACATGCCCTCTGCTGGGGCACTGGCAGGAAGGAGGGCAGAAGCAGCCCTGGTCTTACCCTGGCAGCAGTCAGGGTGAGAGCCTGTGAGAACATCCCCACCTCAGAGGAGCAGCCCCTGCAGCCCTGCTCTTCCCAGCACCTCCAGAAGGACAACCCTGGACTTCTTCTGCCAGCCCTCCTCCCCTGGGCACAGCAGCTGGCACAGGCACCCCCCTGCCCAAGCAGCCCCAGAGCATGAGCTTACCTTGCTACCTTCTTGCTGGACAGCCTCTTGTTTGGACTGCAAAAAATGAAGGAAAAACAGGAAAGAGTTAGGAGAGCTGAGAGTGGGGAGAGGGAGAGAGGAAACTGGGAGCAGCCCGGGGCACGTCCTCTGCCATGGCAGCGCCCCTGGCATGCAGAGCCCAGGGCAAAGGCAGGGGTGAGGAAGCCCCTGCTGCCCTGAGCCTCCAGGAACCCCTCCTGCCCTGAGCCTCCAGGAATCCTCTTCCAGCCCTGCCCCAGCAGGAACCCCTCCTGCCCTGCCCCACAGGGTGAGAATGAAGCCAGGGGAGGAAGCCCACAGCTCACCACCTCTGCTGTCTGCTCCCTGGCCTGAAAGCTGAGCCCCAAGGAGAAGTGCTAATAATAACCTCATGGGCCACAGCCTGGCACTGCTGAGCTACAGCTCCTGCACCCCACAGCACCCAGGCCTCCCCCCCTGCCCTGCCAGCCCCACAGCACCCCTGCCCAGGGGCTGGGGCACTGGGAGCTCCTCCAGCCCTCTTTGTGCTTCTCACGAGGGTTGTTTGGCTCCGGATGGGCAGAGAGCTGCTGCTGACTTGTGGCCTGGAGACCGGAGGGGCTGCTGCTGGTGTCCTGCCTGGCTGTGAGGCAGGGGAGGGCTGGGAGCCCTGCACAGCCAACACCAAGCTCAGCCCTGGCTCTGAGCCAGCTGCCACCATGCCACAGCGGTCAGGGCTGAGCTCCTGCTCAGCCTGAGCCATGGCACAACTGCCAAGGGCTGAGCTACCCTGGCACTGCCCCTCCTGGGTGAGGGGTGCAGGCTCTACCTGCAGGGATGGCTTCTGGGCTGCCCCTGCCAGCCCTGTGGGTGGTGACTGTGGCAGTGCAGCCAGCAGGGCTGGGGCCTCACTCCTCACTTCCCACCCAAGGAGATGCCACCAGGGGACTCCTCTCTGACACTCGACCACCACCGGAGGGTGGAAGCAAACCCAGCTCCAGCCCAAGCTGAGGGGCAGCAGCTGCATTCCCCAGGGCTTAGCTCAGCCTGAAGAGAAAGCCAACAAACAAAGGCCCCAGGAGCCCACTCCTGCCTCAGGCTCCAAGAGCAGTTCTTAGAAGGAGGAATCAAAAATAGCTGAGCAGCGTTTCCCTTCCCAAAGAACAATGCCCAGCCAGGGGCTCCTCTGTCCAAAGGGCAGCCTGACCCCCAGCCTCCTGCTGAGGAGCCCAGGGGCTGCTGCTGGCCATGCTTCAAGGCCACTCAGCACCACCCCAGGGCAGCAGGTCAGGGCTCATGCTCCCAGCAGCACTCAGCATGTCCTCAGCAGCTGAGGAGGACAAATATTGTTCCTGGGCACACAGCCTGCTGCAGGGCCTCAGGAGGGGCTGGGCCCCCCCACTGCTGCTTCAAGGGCACCAAAACAGAGCCTGCTGGCCCCAAACAGGCTCATCCCAAGCTCCTGGTGGATTTCTTCCTGCTCTCCTGTGCTGTGGGCTCCAGCAGCAGTGCCCTGGTGCCAGGATTAGGCTCCTCCTGTTCCTCCAAGCACAAAGCACCAGACCTACACCCACAGCCCTTAAGAGCCAGGCTGTGGTGGCCTGGGCTTCACCCCAGCTGCTGGCACCTTCTGCAGTGGTGTCTTCAGCCTTCCCCTCCCAGGCACAGGCTCAGGCTGCTTGGCCCAGATTGGGTCCAGCTGCTGCTGCTCTCTTCAGCTGCACTCCAGGTCTCAGCCCCTGCACCGAGGGCCTCACACTGCTGGTGGTGCTGGGAGCACACAGGCCCTGCCAGGTCCCCCCTGCTGCCTGGCACACCTCACACTGCCACTGCACACAGGGGCTGGGGGGATGGCCCTTCCAGCAGGACCCCTGGCACAGATTCCCAGCAGGTTTGTGCATGGGAAGCCCCAGACAGCAGTGGAGGAACCTGAAGAACTGCCCCTGAGCCCAAGCAGTCCCTGTTCAACCACAGCCCATGGACCTCCCAGCAGGGAAGCCTCCTCTGGCAATCCCACCCACCCCAGGGGGCTCTGAGATGTTGGCTCAGCTCTGCAGGTAGCACTGGTGGAGGAAGCCTCAAAGGCAGAGGGGCTGCTGCTGTGTGCAGAGCTGTCCAGAGTGCTCCTCACTGACTGCACAGCCTGAGAGCCACCCCTCACACCTAGCCCTGACCCCCAGAGCACCACTGACCACCAAGGCCTCCCACAGCCATTGAGCCAGGGAGGAGAGAGGGAGGGGAGGGCTTGGCCTAGTTAAAAGCTCAAGGGCAGGTTCCTCTCTGCTTTGCAGTTCTCTTCCCACCAGCCCAGCAGAGCTCCCAGGGCACACTGCCCTGGAGAGGCCATGAGCTGGGCTTGAAGAAGCACAGCAGGCAGAAGAACAATCACCAGAGGCACCAGCCCTGAGGCCAGGGGGCTGGGAAGAGGGCTGGGACAAGCAAGGGGCTGCTAGGAGTCCCTCCCCACTGCCAAAGCCACAAGGCCAGCTGCTGGCTGGAGGGTCTCAGCTGCTGCCTTTGGATCTCAGGAGATCCAAAGCTCCTGCAGCTCCTATGCCAAGGCCCTGGCACCCATCACATCTCCCCAGCTGGTGGTGGCACCTGGCTGGGCAGGCAGCTGGGGAAGCTGGGTGGAAGCAGATTTTGTTGCTGCAAAGCAAGAGAGTTGAGAAGAGAGGTGGCAGGGCACAGAGAGGAGCAAGCTGCTGTGTCCAGGGCACTGCTGCAGCAGGACAGGCTGGGGCTGCCCTGCCAGGCTGGCCCAGCAGGGAGGAGTGCTCCTGGCCAGAGGAGCTGGCAGCCTGCTCCTTGGGGACAGAGGTGCTGTACACAGTCAGCTGAAGGCTCCCAGGACAAGGAGTGTGGAGGAGCACTCAGCAGGACATGCAAAGAGGCTGCCCAGAGCAGCAGGGAAGGCTCTCACTGTCTGCCAGGCTTCATGGAAACCTCCAGAACATCAGCACAGCCTTCAGCACCTGGAGTGGCTCAGCTGGCTGCTGGGATGCAGCAAAGAACCCCAGCATGGGTTGGGTTGGAAAGGACCTTCAACACCATCTAGCTCCAGCCCCCTGCCCTGGGCAGGGACCCCTCCCACCAGCACAGGCTGCTCAGGGCCTCATCCAGCCTGGTCCTCAACACCTCCAGGCAGGAGGCAGCCACAGCCTCCCTGGGCAGCCTGTGCCAGAGTCTCCCCAGCCTCACTGCAAACAATTCCTTCCTCCTCTCCACTCTCAGTCTCCTCTCTCCCAGCTCAAAGCCATTGGCCCTGGGCCTGGCACTCCCAGCCCTTGTCCCAAGTCCCTCCCCAGCTCTCCTGGAGCCCCTTCAGGTACTGGGAGGCTGCTCTGAGGCCTGCCTGGAGCCTCTTCTTCTCCAGCAGCCCCAACTCTCCCAGCCTGTGCCCACAGTGGAGGCTCTGCAGCCCTCTGGGAAGACCCCAACCAAAGCAAAGGTGAGGCAGCCAAGGGGAGCCTTGCCCTGCAGAGCACGGCTCCAGCAGCGAAGCAGGCAGGGCAGGAGCCCCCCTGGCAGGGCAGGAGCCCCCCTGGCAGGGCAGGAGCCCCTCTCATCATTACCTATTCATCTCAAGGTCAGAGAGGCGAGCAGAGAGGTCCTCCAGGCGGTTGATCTGTTTGTGGCACTGGCTACAGTAAAACTCAACAGCTTCGTCTGCCAGCACGCTGCGCAGCCTGGCAGCCAGAGGGTTGCAGCTGGAGAGATCAGAAGGGTCAGTTGGAGAGGACAGAACAAGACAGGGCTGCTGCTCAGCTGTGGCTTCCACATGGGATCATAGCATCCTGCAACTGGCTGGAAAAGCCCTCTGAGATCACCCAGCCCAAGCGGCGGCCCAGCACCTGCATGGTGCTGAACCCCTGGGGGAGGGCAGCTTTTGGGGGGCAGCCATGGGGGTGGACTGGGTGAGCTCCCCCCCCTTGATTGCAGAAGCCCAATCACAGCCAGTGTGGAGCTGCTGTAAATCAGCACCACTCATCCCCCTCTGCCCACAGACCTTGGCCAACCCCACCTGAGCCAGGCCCTGCCAGGGGGCAGTGCCTCCTGCTTTGCCCAGGGCTGGGAACACCTCAGAAGCTTCCTTCCCATGGCAGCAGCCAGCAGTGAAGTGCTCACAGAAATCACAGAGTGCTCTGGGCTGGGAGGGAGCTCCAGAGCTCACCCAGCCCAACCCCCTGCACTCAGCAGGGACAGCCTCCACCAGCTCAGGCTGCCCAGAGCCCTCTCCAGCCTCACCTGGAACCTCTCCAGGCATGGAGCCTCAGCCCCCTCCCTGGGCAGCCTGCTGCAGTGCTCCAGCAGCCTCCTGCTGCACAACTTGCTCCTCACATCCAATCTGCTCTGCTCTCATCTCAAACCATTGCCTCTGGTCCTCTCCCTGCAGGCCTTTGGGAACAGTCCCTCTGCAGCCTGCTTGGAGCCCTTCAGGTACTGGAGGCTGCTCTGAGGTCTCTCTGGAGCCTTCTCTTCTCCAGGCTGCACAGCCCCAGCTCCCTCACCTGTCCTCCTTTCCAGACAAGCAGACCTCACACCCAGAAACTTCACCTGAGTTGTGACACAGGATAAAATACTCCTGCCAAGAGATGCTGATGGGACCCAGGGTGTTGGTGGGACCCAAGGTGTTGGTGGGACCCAGGGTGTTGATGGGACCCAAGGTGTTGATGGGACCCAAGGTGTTGATGGGACTCAAGGTGTTGGTGGGACCCAGGGTGTTGGTGGGACCCAGGGTGTTGGTGGGACCCAAGGTGTTGGTGGGACCCAGGGTGTTGGTGGGACCCAGGGTGTTGGTGGGACCCAGGGTGTTGGTGGGGCCTAAGCTCATCTATATCTCCATGGCCTATGTTTCCATGCCTGCAGAAGACCCCCAAGAGCCTGGGGCAGCCTTCTGGGATGGTTTAAGCCACAGACCTCAACAAGAGCTATGGCACAGCTCACATCTGACTAAGAAGAATCTTTGCTTTCCTTTTTACCCCAGCTGTAGCTCCTGGCTGGAAGGCAGAGCCCCAACTGTCACACCCTCCCCAAACCTGCATGGCTACCAAGTTCATTTTGCACCACCACTGGCACAGATGCATGCAATGGGTTGGGTGGGAGGGGACCCCAAAGCTCAGCCAGTTCCAAGCCCCTGCCATGGGCAGGGACACCTCCCACCAGCACAGCTTGCTCAAGGCCTCATCCAGCCTGGCCTGGCCATCCACAACCTCTCTGAGCAACCTGTCTGAGAGGCCCTGGGAATGGTCCTGGTGTGCCTCAGTGCAGACCCTGGGCTGGGCACCCTGAGCCTGCTCCTTGCCTGGGTCCCAGTGAGATGCTTTAGGAAGAGAGCAGCTGTGGTGCTGTGAGGCACAGGGTCAGATCTTCACTGCAGAGAGCTCTGAAGCTGAGCTCACAAAGGTGCTTGGGATTCCTCCTCTGCCTCCTACCAAGCAGAGCACAGAGAGGTGGAAGCAGCAGCTCTGTCTCCAGGGAACCTCCCCTGGCAAGGGGCCATGGGGGTCTCCAGGACACTCAGCAGCCTGGGGAGCTCCTGAGGCCTATCCACACTTCATTGTTGGCTGCTGCCATGGAAAGCAAACTTCTGAGGCACTCACCCACGCCCAGCAAAGCAGGGAGCCTGCCCCCTGGCCACCTGACAGGGCCTGGGCAGGATGGAGTTTGGCCAAGGGGGGCTGACCAGCAGGGCCTGGGTTCCTTTAGGGTCCTGCAGAAGAGCCACACACCTGGAAGCCACAGCCTGCAGTGCAAGAAAGGTTCAGAGTGAGAAACCAGAGCAGGTCAGGAGAGACAGGTCAGCTGTGAGCAAGGACAGGCAAGCTGAACCCCAGCTGGCAGCTGGCAGGGCCACCCAGCCCCATGGCACAGGCACACAGGTGAGGCCTGGCCCGGGAGGTGCTGCCTCAGAGGTGCCTTTGCTGAACCCCTCAGTGATGGTCTTGGGGGCAGAGGGGTGCCAGCAGCCCATCACCCCCAGGGCCAGCAGCCCATCACCCTTGGAGGCTGTGCTGTCTGTGCAGCATTTCCCAGCCCCCTCAGGACAGGCAGCTGGCAATGCCCAGAACTGTTCAATTCTTCCCATTCCTGGAAAAGGAAAACCTAACTGGAGCTCATCCTCCCTGCCCTCTGGGGCAGGCTTGGACCCAGGCTCATCATCCTTCAGCAGCAGCCAGGCTCTGAGCAGGGGGAGAGGAGCTCTGTGGCAGCTGCAGAAGTGCTGTGGCCCCTGCTGGGCTCTGTGCCTGGCTGAGCAGGAGCCCTGTCTGGAGGGTCCCACAGGCAGAACCACCTCACCCTGCTCCTGGGCTCCCCTGGGTGAGCTACCCAGAACCCAAGGCAGCAGGAAGGCAAATGGCAGCTGAAGCATGCAGAAGCCAGGGCCAGGCTGTGTGGAAGATAGGTGGCCCCTGGCTGTGTTGGTTGGTTGCCCACTGAGTGGGTGAGAGCCCAACCACACTGCAGCCTGGGGCACCCCCACCTACCCCCGTGGCAAGCTGCCATCCCCTGCAGCCTTCCTGCCTGCTCACTCCAGCTCAGGACAGCACAGCCCTGCAGCCATCCACTGCTGCCTCTGTGCTGCTCTGAGCCAGAGCACAGCTGATCTGCTCAGTGCTGTCCCTGCCCACCTCAGCCCCTGCTCACTGAGGCTCCTGCAGCTCAGGGCAGCTTGGCACAGCCAGGGGCTGCTGCCAGCAGGGAGGAGCCGATGGGCAGAGCTCCTGCCAAGGGCTGGGGGGCAGAAGGGCTCTGCCTGAGACTTGCTCCTGGCACACCAAGGGCACTGCCACAGCTTGTGCCACACCTTGGGGGGCAGGAGGTGGCAGCTGTGGGGAGGAGCAGGCAGCACAGGGGACCCTCAGCTGCCCACCAAGGGACTGCAGCCTGTGGAGGGCATCTTCAGGAGAGAGCTGAGGGATCCCCAGGGCCAAGCCTCTTCTTCAGTGATCAGTGTCCCAGGAGGGCTCTGAATCTTCTGCCCAACCCATGAGCTCCTGAGTCTGGTTCCCCTCTGGTGCTGGATCCATTCTGGGACTTGCCCAGTGCCTGCCCCCAGCATCAGTGGTGCCAGTGGTGCCATCAGGGCTTGGGTTCTGTACTGGTTTGTGTCTCTGTCTCTATCCCATGGCATTGTTCTTCTTCCCATCCCAGCTGCTCCAGTTTCTTTCCCACCCCCCCAGTCTCATTCCCTTTCTCTTCCCTTTGGGAAGGCAGAGGGCTTCATGGAGAGCCTCTGGCAGCCCCTTGGTGCCCAGCCCAGCCCCAAGCCATGGCAGCTCACTGCCACAGCAGCTGGCAGCAGAGGCAGGGGGTGTGAGGAGCTCTTCTTTCATCTCCCACCGAGTGCTGCAGGAAGGCTTCTCCTGCCAGGTGGCTGTGCAGGGAGGGGATGGAAAGCCAGGAGAAGGGGCCACAAGCACCCCTGGTGGCCTTGCACTGCTGGGCTGAAGGTTGGGCTGTGTGGGGCTTGCACCAGTCCTCTGGTGAAGGTCTGGAGCTGTGAGGAAATCCTCCTTCCAGACACAGCCACGGTCCTTGCTCAGGGGCCTTGGTCTGCAGCCAGCCCCAGCAGTGAGTGTCCAGCACAGACCACCAGGAGCTGCATGGCCAAGTGCTCAGCAAGCTGCTCCTGGCAGAGGGAAGCTGCTGCAGGACAGCAGCTCCTGGGAGAGATGCAGACAGAGCAGTGCTGGGGACAGGGTGCCCTGAGAGAGCAGGAGCTGGAGATGGGGAGAGCAGAGGAGCGAGGAGCTGCAGCCTGGGGGCAGAGGAGATGCTGAGCTGAGCACAGAGCCCCATCAGCTGAAGACTCTCCTTGCCAGGTGCCTGCTGGGCCAGCTTGGAGGCCACCCCTCAGAGAGCAGCTCCACAGGAACACCAAGGCTGGCTCTTCATCGTAGGGCACCTCCCTCACTGCAGCACCAGGGCCCCCAGCAGCACTGGGCACCCCTGGGCAGTGCCAGCAGGCATGGATGAGCACCATGGCCCTCACTGCAGGGAACCAGCACAGTGCCCATCACACCCAGCTGCCAGCAGTGAGCCCACAGTGCCCATCACACCCAGCTGTGAGCACTGAGCCCACAGTGCCCATCACACCCAGCTGCCAGCAGTGAGCCCACAGTGCCCATCACACCCAGCTGCCAGCAGTGAGCCCACAGTGCCCATCACACCCAGCTGTCAGCACTGGGCACCCCTGGGCAGTGCCAGCAGGCATGGATGAGCACCATGGCCCTCACTGCAGGGAACCAGCACAGTGCCCATCACACCCAGCTGTCAGCACTGGGCCCCCAGTGCCCATCACACCCAGCTGTCAGCACTGAGCCCACAGTGCCCATCACACCCAGCTGTCAGCAGTGAGCCCACAGTGCCCATCACACCCAGCTGTCAGCACTGAGCACCCAGTGCCCATCACACCCAGCTGTGAGCAGTGAGCCCACAGTGCCCATCACACCCAGCTGTCAGCACTGGGCCCCCAGTGCCCATCACACCCAGCTGCCAGCAGTGAGCCCACAGTGCCCATCACACCCAGCTGTCAGCACTGAACCCACAGTGCCCATCACACCCAGCTGTCAGCACTGAGCACCCAGTGCCCATCACACCCAGCTGTGAGCACTGGGCCCCCAGTGCCCATCACACCCAGCTGTCAGCACTGGGCCCCCAGTGCCCATCACACCCAGCTGTCAGTACTGGGCCCCCAGTGCCCATCACACCCAGCTGTCAGCATTGAGCCCCCAGTGCCCATCACACCCAGCTTTGGGTCACTGCTCTCCTGAAGCCACAGCTTGGTGATGCTGAGTGGCAGCACCAAGCCCAGAGTGATGCCTGAGCTGCCCCAAGCCCACGTGTGGAGGTCTGAGAGCAGCTCTTCCCCATCAGCCCTGAGCAGCCAGAACTGCCCAACTCCAGGCAGGGCTTTGGGAAGCTGGTGGGAAACCCACAGCCAGCAGAAGGAAGTGGTGCCAAGGTGGCACTGCTCAGGAATCTGAGCTGTGGGATCACCCCATGGGGAGAAGGCAGCTCTTGGCTTCTCCACCACGAGTGGCTGGCAGGGACACTCTGCCTGGCATGAAGCTGCACTGCTTGGTGCAGGACCTTGTCCCTGCCACTGTCCTGTCCTTCAGAGAGCTCTGTGTGCTGCAGCAGAGGGGCATCACTCCAGCCTGGCCTTCTCTTCCTTAGGCAGCTGGTGGTGGCTGGCTTTGGGCTGTCACAGCAGCTCCTTCCTCCACCCAGCCTCTGCCTGCTCTCAGGCCCCAGTGCAAGGAGGGCAGCAAATGCCACAACCTGCTCCTTGCTCCACAGGTCCCTGGGGCTTCACAGGAGCCGTGGCAGCCACCCAGGAGCCGTGGCAGCCACGCAGGAGCCGTGGCAGCCACCCAGGAGCCGTGGCAGCCACCCAGGCGTCCCAGCAAAGCCAGAGATACAGCAGGAGAGGGACCAGACTCAGGCAAGCAGTCACCAGCTGCAGAGGGGAAAGCTGGACAAGGGCTTCCCCAGCAGAGGGGAGCAGGGCTGGGATGCACCTCCCCAGAGAGGCCAGGCTCTGGGGCCCTGGCGGGGAGGACGGGCACCGCGCCGGGGAAGGAAGGAGCGAGGGAGGCAGCTCCCCGTCCGCCCCCGAGCTGCTCACCCCACTGCACCCAAGGGAAACAGCCTGCAGGGAGGCCACTCAGCAGCTCAGAGGCCGTGTGGGCATTACCTGGGCGAGAGGAAGGAGCTGCCAAAGCTGCTTTCCCCGTTGCACAGCCCCTCTGGGAAGAGCTCTGCCTCGTGGCCTTCGCCATAGTCCTCGAAGTGCTCCTCGCCGCGCAGCGCCGTCACCAGCGGGCCCAGCGCCGAGCCCAGCGCCAGCTCCTGCCCGTGGGACCTGGGGGGACACAGGGGGAGGGCTCAGAGGGACACCACTGCAGCAAACCAGGCCATGGGGACATCACAGGAGCACAGCATTGTCCTGCTTGGAAGAGAACTCAAAGCTCATCCAGTCCGACACCAACCCAACCCCACCGTGGACACCGAACCCTGGCCCCAGCTGCCATGGCCACAGGGCTCTGGGACACCTCCAGGCATGGGGACTCCACCACCTCCATGGGCAGCCTGTGCCAGGCCCTGACCACTCCTGCAGCAAAGACATTTTGCCTCCTCTCCAACCTAACCCTCCCCTGGCACAGTTTCAGGCCATTGCCTCTCCTTCTGTCCCCTGAGCCTAGGGAGCAGAGCCCAAGCCCCAGCTGGCTGCAGCCTCCTCTCAGGGAGCTGCAGAGAGCAAGGAGGTCTCCCTCAGCCTCCTCTTCTCCAGCCTCAACCCCCCCAGCTCCCTCAGCTGCTCCTCCCCAGCCCTCTTCCCCAGCCCCTTCCCCAGCTTTATGGTGACACCAGAGGGGGTTCAGTGGCCATGATGGGGTTAGGCTGATGGTTGGACTCAAAGATCTTGGAGGTCTTTCCCAACCAAAACTCTTCTATGACTCTAACTGCACCCAGCACATCCACTTCCCAAGTCATGTCTCCCACCTGTGCAGAGCAGTTCTGCCTCCCAGCACAGCCCACCCTGTGCCCTGAGTGCTGAAGGTGCAGCCCAGGCTCCTCTCTCACTTTGCAGCAGGTTTTCTTCAGGACACCTCAAGGCTTTGCCACATGAGCTCCCCTGGGCAGCTGCAACAGCCTGGGGAGGAGAAGGCTCCAGGCAGACCTTAGGGGCAGCCTCCCAGTACCTGAAGGGCTCCAGGAGAGCTGGGGAGGGACTCTGGACAAGGGCTGGGAGTGCCAGGCCCAGGGACAATGGCTTTGAGCTGGGAGAGAGGAGACTGAGAGTGGAGAGGAGGAAGAAATCCTTTGCAGTGAGGCTGGGGAGACTCTGGCACAGGCTGCCCAGGGAGGCTGTGGCTGCCTCCTGCCTGGAGGTGCTGAAGGCCAGGCTGGATGAGGCCTTGAGCAGCCTGTGCTGGTGGGAGGGGTCCCTGCCCATGGCAGGGGCCTGGAGCTGGATGGTCTTGGAGGTCCCTTCCAACCTAAGCCAGCCTGGGGCTCTCTGCAAGGGCTATGCAAGGAGCAGGCTGTGGCAGCAGCCCCCACGTCTGTGAGCCACAGCTAAGTGCCTGGGGGTGGGGGGTGGGGGGGACTGGCACCATTCTTGCCTCCAAAAGTCAGTGTTAACCCCCTCCCCCCCAGCCCTGCTGCCTGAGGCTGGGGCCCATCCTGCTGCTGAGGCTTGACTGCTCTAAGGCAGGCAGCAAAAGAGCTTGCAGAGAAGCCTTTTGTGCCCCAAACCTGAAGGATCTGCCCTGCTGCTGCCCCTCCACAAGGCCTGTCAGCCCTGCCAGCCAAGCCAGCAGCCCAGCCAGCCCCACTGCAGCCTGGGGGCACCTGCAGGTCCTGCAGGAGGAGCAGGAGCCAGCAGCCTCCCACCCAGCCTGCCGGCAGTGAGTCACAGCCCCCAGCAGCAGGAAGCTCTCCAGGAATAGCAGGCAGGGGGTGGGATTGGCAACTCACAGCCAAACACCAACCCCCCCCCAGCTCTCTAAATCTGGGGCTGTGCTTTGACAAGCACCATCCAGAAGCAGATCTGGTGAGGCACCTGGAAGCCCCCAGCCAGGGATGCTTCAGGCAATCAATGCTGAGAGTACTTCATAGAAGCACAGCAGGGGGGGGTTGGAAGGGACCTCCAGAGGTCATCCAGCCAGGGCAGGGCACAGAGGAATGCATCCAGGTGGCTCTGGGAGCTCTCCAGAGAAGGAGACTCCACAACCTCTCTGGGCAGCCTGCTCCTGGCCTCCAGCAGCCTCACAGTGAAAAGGTTTTCCTCATGTGGAGGTGGAACCTCCTGGGCCCCAGCTTGTGGCCACTGCCCCTCACTGGGCACCAGCAAACAGAGCCTGGACCCTTCACCTTGCCCCCCACCCCTCAGATGTTTATAGATACTGATCAGATCCCCTCTCAGCCTTCCTTTCTCCACACAAAACAGCCCCAGGGCTGGTGGGGCTCTTGTGGTTTCAGGATCCAGGATCACAGCTCACAGGGTGTCAGGGGTTGGAAGGGACCCAAAGAGACCATCGAGTCCAGCCCCTGCCAGAGCAGGAGCACAGAACCCAGCTCAGGTCACACAGAGCACATCCAGACAGGGCTGGGAAGGCCCCAGAGAAGGAGACTCTAAAACCCTTCTGGGCAGCCTGCTCCAGGGCTCTGGGAGCCTCACACTGCAGAAGTTCCTCCTCCTGTTGAGGTGGAACCTCCTGGGCTGCAGCCTCCATCCATTGCTCCTTGGCCTATCCCAGGCTGCAACTGAGCAGAGCCTGGCCCTGTCCCCTGCCTCCTGACCCCCAGCCCTCAGCTATTGATAGACATTGATCAGATCCCTCTTAGTCTTCTCCTCTCCAGACTGAACAGCCCCAGGGCCCTCAGCCTCTCCTCCCCAGGCAGTGCTGCAGTCCTCTAATCATCCTCATAGCCCTCCCTTGGACTCTTTCCAGCAGATCCCTGTCCCTCCTGAACTGGGGAGCCCAGCACTGAGCACAGTACTCAAGATGAGGTCTCAGCAGGGCAGAGGAGAGGGGGAGGAGAACCTCCCTGGCTGTGCTGGACACCCTGCTCTGAATGCAGCCCAGGGCCCCCTTGGCCTTCTTGGCCCCCAGGGCACATTGCTGCCCCATGCAGAACTTCTTGTCCACCAGCACTCCCAGAACCCCTCTGGTCCTTACTGCACACAGGCTCAAGAACCACTGAGCCCCAACCACTGAGCCCCAACCACTGAACCCCAACCACTGAACCCCAACCACTGAGCCACTGAGCCCCAACCACTCAGCCCCAACCACTGAGCCCCAACCACTGAGCCCCAACCACTGAACCCCAACCACTGAGCCACTGAGCCCCAACCACTGAGCCCCAACCACTGAACCCCAACCACTGAGCCCCAACCACTGAGCCCCAACCACTGAACCCCAACCACTGAGCCCCAACTTCTGAACCCCAACCACTGAGCCCCAACCACTCAGCCCCAACCACTGAGCCCCAACCACTGAACCCCAACCACTGAGCCCCAACCACTGAGCCCCAACTTCTGAACCCCAACCACTCAGCCCCAACCACTCAGCCCCAACCACTGAACCCCAACCACTGAACCCCAACCACTGACCTCCAATTTCTGAACCCCAACCACTGAGCCCCAACCACTCAGCCCCAACCACTGAGCCCCAACCACTGAGCCCCAACCACTGAACCCCAACCACTGAGCCACTGAGCCCCAACCACTGAGCCCCAACCACTGAACCCCAACCACTGAGCCCCAACCACTGAGCCCCAACCACTGAACCCCAACCACTGAGCCCCAACTTCTGAACCCCAACCACTGAGCCCCAACCACTCAGCCCCAACCACTGAGCCCCAACCACTGAACCCCAACCACTGAGCCCCAACCACTGAGCCCCAACTTCTGAACCCCAACCACTCAGCCCCAACCACTCAGCCCCAACCACTGAACCCCAACCACTGAACCCCAACCACTGACCTCCAATTTCTGAACCCCAACCACTGAGCCCCAACCACTCAGCCCCAACCACTGAGCCCCAACCACTGAACCCCAACCACTGAGCCCCAACCACTGAGCCCCAACTTCTGAACCCCAACCACTGAGCCCCAACCACTGAGCTCCAACCACTGAGCCCCAACCACTGACCTCCAGCCACCTACTGCATGCTGATCCTGGAGAGCTCCTGAGGAGCAGGCTTGGTGCTGTGAGGCAGCCTCCAGCCACACTGCTTGGCTGCCACCACTGTCCCCTGCCAGGGCTCTGAGTCCTGCTGGGCTCCGGTAGCTCCCAGCCCGGACACCGACAGCTTGGCAGGAGAGTTCCAGATGCTTCCAGCCCAAGCTTTCCAAACCTCTAAGCCCAATGAACTATTTTTCCCCCTTGCTTCTTTTCCTTTTACAGCTTGGGCAGGCAATGTGAGGAGCTTGCATCCCACACTTCCCAGACCTTGGAGGCCAATCAACCTCTTCCCTTCTGCTCTTTCCTTTTGTTTTCCTTTCCTGCAGCTTGGGAAGGCAATTCCAGAGGCTTCCATCCCAACCTTTTGAAACCTTTGGGCCAAAGGAAGACTTTTCCTTGATATTTTGCAGCCTGGGAAGGGAATCCCAGATGTTTCCATCCCAAAGCCTCCCAATCCTGAGGCCAGGTCAGCCCTGTCCCTGCCCTGCTGCCCTGCCGGGCCGGGCTCCGTGCAAGCGGCAGCGCAGCCGGCAGGCTCCGCAGCCCAAAGGCCCCCAGAGCACCTGCCCAACCCCCCCTGGCAGCAGCAGGCATGCCAGGAGCCCCCTCCCCAAGCAGAGCTGATACCTACAGGCAGGTGAGTGGGAGGCAGGGCACGGTGGGCAGCAGGTGGGCAGGCAGGCAGGCGGCCATGGCCCCAGGCAGGCGCCTGGGCAGCGGCCCCGCGGCTCAGCGCCGATTAGCTCCGGAGCCCAGGGTCACTGGGCACAGGCTGCCTGGGCCAGCACAGCACAGCCACCTAAGCTCATTTCTCCCCTAATCCACAGCACCCTTTCAGCCCCAGAGCTGAGCAGCCAGCAGTGTGCCTACAGGCACAGAACCAGGGAGCGGTTGGGGGTGGCAAAGCCCTCCCAGAGCACCCAGTCCGACCCAACCCCACCATGGGCACCAACCCCTGGCCCCAGCTGCCATGGCCACACTGTCTGGAACCCCTCCAGGCATGGGGACTGCACCACCTCCCTGGGCTGTCTCTTCCAATCCCTGACCACTGGCAGCAAAGACATTTTTCCTTATGTCCAACCCAAACCTGCCCTGGGGCAGCTTGAGGCCATTGCCTCTTGTCCTGTCCCTTGTTCCTTGGGAGAGAGCCCAAGCCCCAGCTGGCTGCAGCCTCCTCTCAGGGAGCTGCAGAGAGCAAGGAGGTCTCCCTCAGCCTCCTCTTCTCCAGGCTCAGCACCCCCAGCTCCCTCACTGCTCCTCATAAGCACTGCTGATCACTCACTGCATCTCTGATGTCCCAGGTGTGCCTCTGGGCTGGAGCTGACCCCTGGTGCTTTCCAGAGGCACAGGGCTGTGAGTGCTCACCTGAGCACCAGGCCTGGGGGTGCTCATGGCCCAGGGCAGTGTGTGTGACATGGAACAATGATGGCTGCAGAGGCTTTACAGCAGATTGGTGCTCATGGCTCACACACTCACAGAATGGGTTGGGAGACACCTTCAAGATCCCCCAGGGCACAGGGGCTCAGGGCCTCATCCAGCCTGGTCCTCAACACCTCCAGGCAGGAGGCAGCCACAGCCTCCCTGGGCAGCCTGTGCCAGAGTCTCCCCAGCCTCACTGCAAGGAATTTCTTCCTCCTCTCCACTCTCAGTCTCCTCTCTCCCAGCTCAAAGCCATTGGCCCTGGGCCTGGCACTCCCAGCCCTTGTCCCAGGTCCCTCCCCAGCTCTCCTGGAGCCCTTCAGGTACTGGGAGGCTGCTCTGAGGTCTGCCTGCAGCCTTCTCTTCTGCAGGCTGCACAGCCCCAGCTCTCCCAGCCTGTCCATCTTGGTGGCCCTCCTCTGCTCCTCTCTCACAGAGCCATGTCCTTCCCCTGCTGGGTCACTGTTACAGGAGCTGTTCTCCCCTCTCTTGCCTCCCAACATCCCAGCTTCACCTTGAGGACACAAAAGCACACAGCTCAGGAAGCGAGGTGCAGGAGCAGTTTTGCCAGCAGCAGTTCAGAGATGGGGACAAAGAGCTTAGCTCACACTTGAGTGCTCCAGGCAGCGTTTTCAAACCAGTTCTCACAGGAGGTGGTTGCACATCAAAGGCTGCAGCCTTGTTTAGCCAAAACAAGCTCAGGGGGAGCTCCCCTCCCCGGTGGCAAATTGCCTGGTGTGTGTGCTGGCTGAGACACTGGGAGCAGCCCTGGGCGTGAGGCTCGTCCCAGAGCTGAGCTGGGAGGGGAGGGATGCTGATGAGGGTACAGAAGTTCTCCCAAGGCAAGGAAAGATTAACTCAAAGAGATTGCCAGGCCCAGCTCCAGGGGCAGCCCACGTGTGGTGCAGGCTAATTATCATCATTACAAAGAAGCTATTTTGGTCCTGCGTGGAGCTACCACCACACACAACAAAGCAACCAGTCCCAGCAAGACACTCAGCCCACTGCAGCTGGGCTGCTCAGCCTCTGGCTCCCTCACTCCCAGGTTGCTCCCAGTTTGCCCTGCAAATTGGGTTATGCTCCTGAATTCTGAGGGTAGGCTCTGCAGGGGCCCCTGGCCAGGCTGCAGCCTTGGCTGAGGCCAAGGGGATGAGGATCAACCAGGCCAAGGGCTGGGTCCTGCCCTTGGGGCACAACCACCCCAGGAAGGCTCCAGGGTGGGGGCAGAGGGGCTGCAAAGTGCCCAGCAGAGAAGGCCCTGGGGGTGCTGGGTGCCAGCAGCTGGAGAGGAGCCAGGGGGTGCCCAGGGGGGCAAGAAGGGCAGCAGCAGCCTGGGCTGCAGCAGCACTGGGGTGGCAGCAGGAGCAGGGCAGGGATGGTGCCCCTGGGCTGGGCACTGGGGAGGCCACAGCTTGAGTGCTGGGTTCAGCTCTGGGCTCCTCACTGCCAGAAGGACCTTGAGGAGCTGGAGCAGGGCCAGAGAAGGGCAGCAGAGCTGGGGAAGGGTCTGGGGAAGAGGGCTGGGGAGGAGCAGCTGAGGGAGCTGGGGGGGTTGAGGCTGGAGAAGAGGAGGCTGAGGGAGACCTCCTTGCTCTCTGCAGCTCCCTGAGAGGAGGCTGCAGCCAGCTGGGGCTTGGGCTCTGCTCCCTAGGCTCAGGGGATAGGAGGAGAGGCAATGGCCTGAAACTGTGCCAGGGGAGGGTTAGGTTGGAGAGGAGGCAAAATGTCTTTGGTGGCAGAGTGGTCAGGGCCTGGCAGAGGCTGCCCAGGGGAGGTTTGGGTTGGACATGAGAAGAAGCTTCTTCCCTGGAGGGGTTCTCAAGCCCTGGCCCAGGCTGCCAGGGAGCTGGCTGCATCCTCACCCCTGCAGGTGCTTCAGAGGGGCAGAGCCGTGGTGCTGAGGGCCATGGCTCAGCCCCAGCCTGGGCAGAGCTGCAGCAGGGCTGGGCTGGAGGGTGCTGAGGGCTGTGCCAGGCAGGGCAGCTGGGAGCCCATCCCCACTCACCCCTGCTCGGGCTCCTCGCCGGGGTCGGTGAGCTCGGAGGGCACGGCCGAGTCGATGGCGCTGTCGGTCTCCACCTCGTCCTGCAGCTCCTGCTGCACCAGGGTGCTGCTGTCCTCGTCTGTGAAGGTCTCACACTCGCTGTAGGTGCTCTCCGAGCCCATGTAGGCACTGTCTGTCACCTCATTGGCCTGGGGACACAGGGAGCACAGCAGGTCAGCCCCAGGGCTCAGGGTCGGCTCCAGGGCTCAGGGAGAGCTCCGGGGCTCAGGGTTGGCTCCAGGGCTCAGGGTTGGCTCCGGGGCTCAGGGTTGGCTCCATGGCTCAGGGAGAGCTCCAGGGCTCAGGGTTGGCTCCGGGGCTCAGGGTCGGCTCCAGGGCTCAGGGTCGGCTCCGGGGCTCAGGGAGAGCTCCAGGGCTCAGGGAGAGCTCCAGGGCTCAGGGTTGGCTCCGGGGCTCAGGGTTGGCTCCACGGCTCAGGGAGAGCTCCTGGGCTCAGGGTTGGCTCCAGGACTCAGGGTCAGCTCCAGGGCTCAGGGTCAGCTCCAGGGCTCAGGGAGAGCTCCAGGGCTCAGGGTCGGCTCCAGGGCTCAGGGTCGGCTCCAGGGCTCAGGGTCAGCTCCAGGGCTCAGGGTTGGCTCCAGGGCTCAGGGAGAGCTCCAGGGCTCAGGGAGAGCTCCAGGGCTCAGGGTCAGCTCCAGGGCTCAGGGTTGGCTCCGGGGCTCAGGGAGAGTTCCAGGGCTCAGGGTTGGCTCCAGGGCTTACCTCCCAGCAGCAGCAAATGCTTTGGGGCAGCTATTGATGCCTGTGGGCAGAAATCCAACTCCTCAGAGCAGGGAGAGCTGCACCACACAGCTGGGTGCTGCTTTGACCACAGGCCCAAGGCCTCACCACTACAAGAGGGACAGAGAACTACTGCATAGAGTTCAGTGGACAGCTGTGAGGGTGGTGAGGGGCCTGGAGCAGCTCTGGGAGCAGCAAAGGCTGAGAGCCCTGGGGCTGAGAGCCTGCAGAAGAGCAGCCCCAGAGGGCAGCTGAGCAATGCTCAGCAAGAGCTAAAGGAGCTGTGGGGGGCAAGAGGCTGGGGCCAGGCTCTGCTGAGTGCTGCCCAGGGCCAGCACAAGGGGCAAGGGGCAGCAAGTGTCAGGCAGGAGGTTGGAGCTGAGCAGGAGGAGAAAGTTGTTTGGGGTGAGGCTGCTGGAGGCCTGGAGCAGGCTGCCCAGAGAGGTTGTGGAGTGTCCTGGTGTGGAGAGCTTCCAACCCCATGTGGCCACGTTCCTGTGTGACCTGCCCTAAGGGGTCCTGCTTTGCTGGGGGGCTGGACTCAATGACCTGTGGAGGCCCTTCCAACCCCTAATATTCTGTGATTCTATGACCACAGAATGATAGAAATGAAACAGTTGGAAGAGACATCCAAGCTCACCCAGTCCAACACCAGCCCAGCCCCACCATGGCCACCAAACCCTGGCCCCAGGTGCCATGGCCACAGGGTTCTGCAACCCCTCCAGGCATGGGGACTCCACCACCTCCCTGGGCAGCCTCTGCCAGGCCCTGACCACTCCTGCAGCAAAGACATTTTGCCTCCTCTCCAACCTGAACCTCCCCTGGGGCAGCTTGAGGCCATTGCCTCTTGTCCTGTCCCTTGTTCCCTGGGAGCAGAGCCCAAGCCCCAGCTGGCTGCAGCCTCCTCTCAGGGAGCTGCAGAGAGCAAGGAGGTCTCCCTCAGCCTCCTCTTCTCCAGGCTCCCCACCCCCAGCTCCCTCACTGCTCCTGCCCAGCCCTCTTCTCCAGACCCTTCCCCAGCTCTGTGGCCCTTCCCTGGCCCTGCTCCAGCCTCTCAATGCTCTTCTCAGAGTCAGCACTTCTGTATAATTTCTCAGCCCCTCATTTTGTTTCACCCATGGCTGCCTCCACACACCTGAGACCAGAGGAGATTGCAAGACTCTGGGCAGAAGCTCTGAAAGCCTTGGAGGGAGGGATGGAGAAGTGGTTTCTAAGCTACCTCAGTGCTGGGGAGCAGAGCAAGCAGTCAGCAGCTTGGCTTTGCTCCCAGCCAGGAGCTCTCATCAATTGCCCCCAGCACAGGAAGGACATGGAACTGTTGGAGAGGGTCTAGAGATCAGAGGGCTGCAGAACCTCCCCTGTGGGGACAGGCTGGGAGAGCTGGGGCTGCACAAAAGAATGCTCCAGGGAGACCTCAGAGCAGCCTCCCAGTGCCTGAAGGGCTCCAGGAGAGCTGGGGAGGGACTTGGGACCAGGGCTGGGAGTGCCAGGCCCAGGGACAATGGCTTTGAGCTGGGAGATTGAGACTGGGGAGGAAGGTCCCTTCCAACCTAAACCACTCTGTGAATCTATGAATAAAGCCCTGGCCCAGGGCAGTGGTGCAGTCCCCATCCCTGGAGGGGTTCCAGAGCTGTGTGGCTATGGTGCTGAGGGCCAGGGCTCAGTGGTGCTGAGGGCCAGGGCTCAGTGGTGCTGAGGGCCAGGGCTCAGTGGTGCTGAGGACCAGGGCTCAGGGGTGCTGAGGGCCAGGGCTCAGGGGTGCCCTGGCAGTGCTGGGGTAAGGCTTGGACTCTGCCATCTTAAAGGTCCTTTCCATCCCAAACCATTCCATGATGCCAAGGAGCACACAGTGAACACAACTGCTGCCAAGAGCCCAAAGAGATAACCCCAAAGCACTCCAGGCATCATGATGAAGCCCCTGCTGTGGCTGCCTTTGCTGAGGGGAGCACTGCCAGGAGCAGCACAGCTCAGGGCACCAGTGGGATGAGGCAGCTGAGTGCTGGGCTGCAGCCAGAGCAGGGTGGGCAGAGGGCAGCAGAGGGGATTCTGCCCCTGGGCTCTGCTCTGCTCAGACCTCACCTCCAACCCTGCCTCCAGCTCTGCTGGCCCCAGCAGCAGAAGGACACAGAGCTGCTGCAGAGAGGCCAGAGGAGGCCCCAGAGATGCTGCCAGGGCTGGAGCAGCTCTGCTGGGAGCACAGGCTGAGGGAGCTGGGGCTGTGCAGCCTGCAGAGGAGAAGGCTCCAGGGGCTCCTCAGAGCTGCTGCCAGCACCTGAAGGGATCCTGCAGGAAGGCTGCAGAGGAACTTTTGCTGAGGGGGTCTGAGCCAGGCCAAGGGGGAAGGGTTTGGAGCTGAGGCAGAGCAGGGTTAGAGTGGAGCTGAGGAAGAAGTTGTGGAGTGTGAGGCTGGGGAGCCTCTGGCCCAGGCTGCCCAGGGAGGCTGTGGCTGCCTCCTGCCTGGGGGTGCTGAAGGCCAGGCCGGATGAGGCCCTGAGCAGCTGAGTCCAGCTGAGAGCTGCCCCTGGGCATGGCAGGGGTTTAGGGTAGATGAGCTCTGAGGTCCCTTCCAAGCTGAGCCACTCCAGGATTTATCCATCTAATGCTTACCAAGCAGTTTATGGAGGGGCATGACCTGGTGTGGAGAGGTTGGCTGAGCCTTCCCCAGGCAGCTGCTGTGCTGAGGCTCTAGCCAAGGGACCAGGCTTCAGCTGCTGACCCTCCAGCCAGCTTTGCCCACGGGCTTGTCTCACATGCACAGCCCAAAGCCATCCAGCCATGGCAGCAGGCAGCCCTGCTCATAGTCTTGGACCTACTGACCCTGTCCATGCACCTCCAGAGGTAGGGGTGGCTGTCACAGGGTGGGTTGGGCTGGCTTTGAACCCTCTGCCTTTGGCTGTGGCTCTGAGCCTGTGCCTGCAGCCAGCAAACATGGAATCAGCCCCCAGGGGCAGTGGTGGATGGCACTTTGAAGCCTCAGCTTGGCAGGCTGCTGGGCCAGCTCATTTCAACTCCATCACCTAGAAAGCTTGCACCAGATGAGCCCTGGGGTCCCCTCCAAGCTGTGATCAGCCCTTCAGAGCCTGAAGCAGGCAGCAGAGGAGCCCAGGAGCCACCCTCCTGCAGGCACAGCAGGCATGGGCTGGGATTTGCTTCTGGTCTGGAGCACAGATGGCAAAACTTTCCTGGTGTCCAGCGAAGGAAACCAGTTCCTCTCCTGCCAAAGCAGCCTGGGCTGAGAGCTGCCCCAGCAGAGCCCAATGAACTTCAGCCCCTCTGGTCAGTGAGTGCAGAGGCAGCTGAAGCTGCAAACAAAGGCCTCCTCCTGAGCAGCAGCCTGGAGACCTTTGCTTTGCATTTCAGCACAGGTTAAGCAACCAAAGCCCGAGGGAAGGTGCAAGGAGGACGGAGGCACAAGAAGGGGACTGCAGGGAGGGAGCAAGGCCAAGCTCCTGTGCAAAGGAGCAGCCACAAACCCTCTCTGCTGGCCTCAGGAGCAGGTGGTTTGTGCTCTGACCCTCTCCCCCCCTCTGCCTCCTCTCCCCAGGTTTGCTGCTCTGTGCCACTTCTTCCAGGTGGAAGCCCTCCAGGAACACTTCAGGCCACTGGGGGGCTTGGGCACAGCTGCCCCAGAGGCCTTGCCAGGAACACAGAGCCACAGAGTGGCAGTGGTTGGAAGGGACCTCTAGAGCCCATCCAGCCCAATGCCCCTGCCAGAGCAGGGCAGCCAGGGCAGGGCACACAGCAACCATCCAGGGGGGGTTGGAATGGCTCAGATGGAGACTCCAGCACCGCTCTGGGCAGCCTGCTCCAGGCCTCCAGCACCCTTCAGTTCCTCCCCATGCTCAGATGGACCTTCTGCTGTGCCAGTTTGTGCCCAGTGCCCCTTGTCCTGTCTCTGGGCACCGCTGACAGCAGCCTGGTGCCACCCTCCTGCCACCCACCCTTGAAGCATTGATCAGCTCTGATCAGCTCTGATCAGCTCCTCTCAGGCTGCTCTTCTCCAGGCTCAGCAGCCCCAGGGCTCTCAGCCTCTCCTCACAGGAGAGGAAGGTTCAGAGTGGGGTTGGTGGCAGCAGCAGCCAAACAAAACAGCCCCTGAGATGCTTCAGGCAAACTTCAGACCTTAAAAGGGGGACACAGACAGAGCCTGAACTGAACCCAGGTCATGGCTTGACTGAAGACTCCAAGCCCCCACAAAGCCTCTCCCCCAGGACCAGGCCTGCTGGCCCTCCTGGGCAGGATGTTGCCCACCTCAGCCTGCCCTGAGGTGCCCAGGGATTTGGAGCCCACCCCATGCCCTTCTTCCTCCACAAGGAGATGAGTGGATGAAAGCAACAGAGAGGTGACACAAAGTGCCCTGATGGAGCAGGGGTGGTGGTGGAGCACTTCTGGGAGACTTCAGCAGCAGCTCCTCTGCCCTGGGATTGCTCCACACTGCAGCAGGGACCAAGGGAGTGAATGTCCTCAGTGCTGTAAAGCCCAAACTGATCCACAGGCTCACAGCTGCTCAGCATGCTCTGGGCTGGAAGGGACCTTCAAGCTCCTCCAGCTCCAGCCCCTGCCATGGGCAGGGACCCCTCCCACCAGCACAGGCTGCTCAAGGCCTCATCGAGCCTGGTTCTCAGCACCTCCAGGCAGGAGGCAGCCACAGCCTCCCTGGGCAGCCTGTGCCAGAGTCTCCCCAGCCTCACTGCAAGGAATTTCTTCCTCCTCTCCACTCTCAGTCTCCTCTCTCCCAGCTCAAAGCCATTGGCCCTGGGCCTGGCACTCCCAGCCCTTGTCCCAAGTCCCTCCCCAGCTCTCCTGGAGCCCTTCAGGTCCTGGGAGGCTGCTCTGAGGTCTGCCTGCAGCCTTCTCTTCTGCAGGCTGCACAGCCCCAGCTCTGCCAGCCTGCCCCCACAGGAGAGGATCTCCAGATCACCTTGGTGGCCTCCTCTGGCCCCTCTCCAGCAGCTCCAGGTCCTTCCTGTGCTGGGGGCCCCAGAGCTGGAGGCAGTGCTGCAGGTGGGGTCTCAGCAGAGCAGAGCAGAGGGGCAGAATCCCCTCCCTGTGCTGCTGCTCACAACCCACTTGAGTATGAGCAGAGGGCAGAAGACTGCTGAGGTCCAGGCAGGGACAAGCTAAACTTTGACCTGTGATGGTCAGAAGCTTCTCAGCCCAAGCTCTGGTGAGCTGTTGCCTTGGAGAGAAGAGCAAAGTCTGGCTCCAGAGAAGGGGTTTATTTTGTACAGGGCTGGTCCCCAGCTCATGCCCAGAGCTGTCCCAGCTTCCTGCAGCTCTGCTGTCCTTGGCCCCAAATGCTTGGAAGCTCAGGAAGGGAAGTGGGAGGGGAGGGAAAAGGAAGAGCAGCTCTGCTTTCCCAGCAAGCAGGACAGCCCTGGGGGTGCACACAGCACAGGCAGGGGACAGGAGCTGGGGACAGCAGCCCTGCCCCAGGGACAGCCTGGCAGCACTGCCCTGCCCATGCCCTGCACAGGCAGGGGACAGGAGCTGGGGACAGCAGCCCTGCCCCAGGGACAGCCTGGCAGCACTGCCCTGCCCATGCCCTGCACAGGCAGGGGACAGGAGCTGGGGACAGCAGCCCTGCCCCAGGGACAGCCTGGCAGCACTGCCCTGCCCATGCCCTGCACAGGCAGGGGACAGGAGCTGGGGACAGCAGCCCTGCCCCAGGGACAGCCTGGCAGTGCTGCCCTGGCCATGCCCAGGGAGCTGCACAGGCTCCATGCAGAGCAGAAGGGATGAGGAGCAGCCCCCCCAACCTGCTGGGGCAGCATCCCCCTCCCTGGGGCTGTTCAAGGCCAGGCTGGATGAGGCCCTGAGCAGCCTGGGCTGGGGGGAGGGGTCCCTGCCCACGGCAGGGGGGTGGCACTGGGGGATCTTGAAGCTCCCTTCCAACCCAAACCACTGCAGGATTCCCTGATCCTGGCTCAGAGAGGCAGCCCAGCCAGAGGCACCGGCCCAGCACAGCTCTGGTGCCATCAGGTGCTGGGGACACCTGCCTGAGAGGCTCTGTGCTCTAAAGTGGCTTTAGCCCCCTTGGAAGCCCAGGAGAAGGCAGCTGGGTTGTGTTCCTGGTGCCACCTGAGTCTGCTCTAACACACCCACCCCCAAAGCTCTGCAACCAGAGGGAGCTCTGGAGCTCCCCCAGCCCAAGCCCTGCCCCAGCAGGGCACCCACAGCACCCTGCCCAGCAGCACAGTGCCCAGGGGGGTTGGAAGCTCTCCACACCAGGACACTCCACAACCTCTCTGGGCAGCCTGCTCCAGGCCTCCAGCAGCCTCACCCCAAACAACTTTCTCCTCCTGCTCAGCTCCAACCTCCTGCCTGACACTTGCTGCCCCTTGCCCCTTGTGCTGGCCCTGGGCAGCACTCAGCAGAGCCTGGCCCCAGCCCCTTGCCCCCCACAGCTCCTTTAGCTCTTGCTGAGCATTGCTCAGCTCCCTTGGGGCTGCTCTTCTGCAGGCTCAGCAGTGCCCCATGGCAGCTCAGCCACTGGGTGCCAGCAGCAATCCCCCCCTGGGGCTCATCACCAGCACAAGGCTCTGGCTTCTCAGCTGCTGTATTTGCCTCATGCCTCTGTCAGTGCTCTGTTCACCTCTCAGAGAAGCCAGGAGCCTGTGCTGGGCCTCAGCTGAAGGCAACTTTGACAACACAGTTCCCAAAGCTGGGCTTAGAGGCCTTGATCTAGAATCACAGGATGGTTTGGGTGGGAAGAGGCCATTGAGTCCAACCTTCAGCCTGAGGCCACCATGGCCATGAGACCATGTCCCAGAGTGCTAACATCCCTCCCATCTGGGTAGGAGAAATGTGCTGCAGACATCCACTCCCCCCAGGAAAAGCAAACCAACAGCCAGCTCTCTGGACACCAGAGCTGGCAGACTGTCCTCACCACCCCAAAAGCTGGCAGCCACCACTCCTTCCAGTGCAGCTCCCTCAGGAAGAGCCAGGCAGGGAGGATGATGAAGTTCCCATGGGCTACAGGGGGGGAAGGTTGTTCCTAAGTGAGCTGCACAACATCAACCCAGCAGGGAAACAGCAAGTGGCTGTTTGGGTGGATCCCACCCTGCCCCTTCCCAGCACCTCCAGACCTGAGAGCCCCCCTGGGAGCATGGATCTGCCACCCTCCACAAGCCCAACCACAGCATGGCTCAGAGCTCAGCCCCTGCCATGCCCAGGGGCAGCTCTCAGCTGGACTCAGCTGCCCAGGGCCTCATCCAGCCTGGCCTTCAGCACCCCCAGGCAGGAGGCAGCCACAGCCTCCCTGGGCAGCCTGGGCCAGAGGCTCCCCAGCCTCACACTCAACAACTTCTTCCTCAGCTCCACTCTAACCCTGCTCTGCCTCAGCTCCAAACCCTTCCCCCTTGGCCTGGCTCAGACCCCCTCAGCAAAAGTTCCTCTGCAGCCTTCCTGCAGGATCCCTTCAGGTGCTGGCAGCAGCTCTGAGGAGCCCCTGGAGCCTTCTCCTCTGCAGGCTGCACAGCCCCAGCTCCCTCAGCCTGTGCTCCCAGCAGAGCTGCTCCAGCCCTGTTTCCCCCTGCTGTGCCCTCAGACCCACCTGTGGGCACACTGCCCCTAGCTGGGCACTGCAGCTCCAGGAGCAGCTCCTGCAGGCAGCAGGGAAGCAAAGTCCAGGGCAGGCTCCCAACACAGCTCCTTTTGTCCCGTGATAAGGAGAGGGGAGAGCCAGGCTGGCAGCATGGCCCTCCCTGCCAGGCCACTGCCTGCAGAGCTCCACCCAGTGCCAGCCCTGCTCCTTGGAGCTGTTGTGGCTGGGCAAGACCTTGAAGATCATCAGGTTCAGCCCTTCTGCAGCTCTGCAAGGCTGGGGCTGAGCCCTGGCCCTCAGCACCACAGCTCTGCCTCTGGGAGACACCTCCAGGGCTGGGCGCTCAGCCACCCCCCTGGCAGCCTGGGCCAGGCACTGAGAACCCTTCCAGGGAAGAAGTTTCTTCTCCTGTCCAACCTGAGCCTCCCTGGGTGCAAGCTGTGCAGATGTCTCCAGGGCTTACCTCACCCTCCTGGTAGCTCTGGTGAATATTCAAGCACCACCTGACAAGCCTCTTCCTTATGGGCACAGAGAGGAAGCTGAATTCCCCTCGCCTCACCCCCCAGGGATCACCCCCAGGGGCCACAGCCAGCAGTGGGTGGCTCAGGCAGCAGCCTGGGGAGGGCAGGGTGCTGGCTGAGCAGCCCCAGCTCCTGCCTGCCAGCACAGGACCCTGTCCCAGCCAGCACCAGGGACTGGCCCTTCCCCGCGGCAGCCCTCGCAGGGCTCAGACCCGCAGCTCTGCAGGGCTGTGGCTGCTTTCCTGTTGCTCCTGCAGGAACCCCCCACCCTGTGAGGCTCCCTCCTTCCCTTACCTTCACAGTCCCATCTTCTGCAGCTTCTCCTTGCTCCCTCTGCCCTGGGCCACATCCCTGCTGCAGCAGAGTGCTCTGAGCAGGAACTGCGGCGGCAGCGCTGCCTGCAGGCCTCCTGCAGCCTGATAAGCAGCTGCCCTTCCGTGCTGAGCCCAGCAGAAGCAGGCTCTGCTCACCAGTTATGCTTTAACCTCTCCTCCTGGCTCTGCCCTGAGCCAGCACAGCAGGTCACAGCTCTTGGGCTCCCCCAGCTCCTCTGCTTGCCCTCCCTCTGGGGATGGCTAGCACCGCTGTGAGGAGGCTAAAAGCAAAGCCCCTAAAGCCAGGGAGGAAACCCTGAGCACTGCCAGCTGTGCCCCCCAGAGCCTTCCTGAGAGGCCTCAGCTGCAGCCCTGCCTGGCTGCTGGCAGCCCCCTGCTGAGCCTTGCCCCCACGTTGCCTGGGCCCACACTGTGCTTGCAGCTCCAGATAAGGCTTCAAGGTCTTTGCTTTCCAAACCCCTTCCAAGCCCTCCCTGTGCAAGGCAAAGGCTCCAGGAGGCTTTTTCCTGACTGGAAAATGAATGTCTTACTGCAACCCTGAGCTGCAGTGCTGCCTTTGCACTTTGCACCATGGCTTCTCCCATCCCTGGGGAGCTGAAGCCTTCCAGGGCCCAGCAGCCCAGGGCATGAGGGCTGAGATGGGAGCTCAGTGCTGAGCTGCAGGAGAGCCTGCAGAACCCAGGCACCCCAGGCTCTGATGAATTGTCACACTGGTGGCACTCAGCCTGAGGCTCTCTCTCCATCATGTGCTGAACCTCTGTGAGATCCTGGCAGGCTGGGAATGCTTTGGAATCGTCTCCAAGACAACCCAGGGGATTCTGCCTCAGCAGTTAGACACCAGCTGAGCTGCAGGAGATTACCCTGGGCTCAGTGTGAGAACCCAGAGACTGCACTGGGCTGGGAGGGAGCCTCCAAGGGCCTCCTGTCCCAGCCCCCCTGCAGGCAGCAGGGACAGCTCCAGCCACAGCAGGCTGCCCAGGGACACAGCCAGGCTGAGCTTCAATGGCTCCAGGGATGAGGCCTCAAGCACCTCCCTGGGGAGCCTGTGCCAGAGTCTCCCCAGCCTCCCCCTGCAGAACTCCCTCCTGGTGTCCAACCTAACTCTGCCCTGCTCCAGCTCCAAGCCATTGCCTCTGGTCCTATCCCCACAGCCCCTTCTGAGCAGTCCCTCCCAGCCTGCCTGCAGCTGCCCTGCAGATACTGAACTGCAGCTCTGAGGTCTCCCTGCAGCCTTCTCTCCTCCAGGCTGCACAGCCCCAGCTCTCCCAGCCTGGCCCCACAGGGGAGGTTCTGCAGCCTCTGCTCATCTCTGTGGCCTCCTCTGGCCCCTCTCCAGCAGCTCCAGGTCTCTCTTGTGCTGGGGGTCCCATACCTGGCCCCAGCCCTGCAGGTGAGGTCTCCCCAGAGCAGAGCAGAGGGCAGGATCCTCTCTCCAGCTCTGGCCACCCTGCTGTGGCTGCAGCCCAGGCTGCCCTTGGCCTCCTGTGCTGCCAGTGCCCATTGCTGGCTCCTGCCCAGCTCCTCCCCCCCAGCACCCCCAAGGCCTTCCCTGCAGGGCTGCTCTCAGTCTCATCCCCCCCAGCCTGGGTTGATGTCAAGGACTGCAGGACCTTGCAGTTGGCCTTGCTGAACCTCCTGAGGCTCTCCTCAGCCACCCCTGCAGCCTGTCCAGGTCCCTCTGGCTGCCTTCCCCTCCTTCAGCCTTACCAACCCCACTCAGCCTGCTGTGCCCTGCAGACTGGAGGGAGGCACTGATGAAGCTCTTGGACACCACTGCTCCCAGGACAGACTCTCTCCTTCCATTTCATTTGCATCTTGCTCAAAAGGAGCTCCTGGGGTCCATCTCCTTTTCCAGCTGGCTGCCCTTGCTGCCCAGGCAGCAGCAGCAGCAGCAGTCCTTGATGCCAGCAGGGCACACACAGAGGTGTTGGTACTGCTGCCCAGCAGCCCTGGCAGAGCTCTTCTCTGCTCAATGAGCCCTCTGACCACAGCCCTGCTCTGGGGCTCAGGGGACTGTCCCTGGGCACAGGGCTGAGGAGGAGGCTGCTTGCCTGCACCAGCAGCTCCCAGCAGCTCTCCCAGCCTCCAGAGCACTCAGTCCAGCCATGCCAGAGCACCTTCAGAATGAATCCCACACTGCCTTACCTTGGAAGGGACCTTTGAGACCATCCAGCTCCAGCCCCTGCCAGGGGCAGGGACCCCTCCCACCAGCACAGGCTGCTCAGGGCCTCATCCAGCCTGGCCCTCAACACCTCCAGGCAGGAGGCAGCCACAGCCTCCCTGGGCAGCCTGTGCCAGAGTCTCCCCAGCCTCACTGCAGAGAATTTCTTCCTCCTCTCCACTCTCAGTCTGCCCTCTCCCAGCTCAAAGCCATTGCCTCTCATCCTGGCACTGCTCTCACTTCTGTTTGTGACCTTCTACCAGATAAAGAATATGCAACCCCCCCTCCCTGCCTGTCCCTCCCATGCAGCCATCTCTGCCCTGGTAACCTCCTTCACAAAGCAAACCCAACCTAGGCACAGCATCCTGGAAAGGCTCTCTGAGCTCAACCAGCAACCCAGCACCACCATGGCCACCAAACCCTGGCCCCAGCTGCCATGGCCACAGGGTTCTGGAACCCCTCCAGGCAGGGGGACTCCACCACCTCCCTGGGCAGCCTCTGCCAGGCCCTGACCACTCTGGCACCAAAGACATTTTCACCTCCAACCTGAGCCTCCCCTGGCACAACCTGAGGACATGTCAAGGCCATGTTCAACTTGGCCTTGCACAGCTTCTGCAGGAGGAACCCAGCTCTTAGGGCTGTGCTCATCTGGGCAGGGGAGCAGGGGACTGCCCAGGGGGAGAGTGCAGGTCTGTTGGCTTGATGGGAGCCACAGGAGGCTGGGTCAAGAGAGAACCCCTCCCTGGCTGGGAACTGGGCTGATGCCCAGGCCAGCTCCCAAGCAGCAGAGTGAGAGCTTCAAGCCAGCTGGAGTGGCTAACTCACTGAACAGCAGAAGAGCAGCTCCCAGCAGCCAGCAAACCCAACAGAGCAGCTGGAGCCTGTCTGCAAGAGGCCACCAGGCCAAAGTCCCATCCTGCAGGCTGCAGAGAGCAGAGAGCCTGCCTGCAGCTCAGGAGGCTGAGAGCCTTGGCAGTGACACCCTGTGAGATGCAAAGACCCAGGCTGCCCAGGCACAGCAGGCAGAAACCTGAGGGCCAAAGCCTGGAGAAGGAGAGGCAGAAGGAAGTTATTCAGTTTCCAGCTGGGATGAGGGAGCCAGCCCCAGCCCTTTGCTCTTCCAGCCTGGAAAGCATGAGGCAGGAGCAGGGAGAACCCACCAAACACAGCCCAAAAGCCCAGCAGCAGGGCCAGCAGCCTCCTGCCCAGCTGAGAGCAGGCACAGGGCATCACTGCAACACAGAACCACAGAGCCAGCAGGTGAGGCTGGAAGAGACCTTGGGGATCACCAAGTGCAAGCACACAGCCCAGCACTGCTGCTGAGCCACTGCCACCAAACACCTCCCTCAGCACCACAGCCAGCTGGCTTTGAACCCCTCCAGGGCTGGGGACTCCACCACCTCCCTGGGCAGCCTGGGCCAGGGCCTGAGATCCCTTGCTGGGAAGAGATTGTTCCTCCTGTCCAACCTGAACCTGCCCTGGCACAGCTTGAGGCCCTGTGCTGAGGAACAGTCACAGAATGCACTGGGTTGGAAGGCACCCTCCAAGGGCACCTTGCCCAGCCCCCTGCAGTCAGCAGGGACCCCTGCAGCCAGAGCAGGCTGCCCAGGGACACAGCCCACAGGAGGGAACTGAAGGCTCCAAAGGACAAACCCCATGGCAGCTTCCCTGCTCCAGCCCAAGAACTGGCACAGAAAGCCACATTTCCCACCTCTGCTCTGCCCTTTTCTGGCCAAACAGCCCCAAATGCCACTGCCCAAGCACTCCCCAGTGCCTCCTGGCTGCTGCCCCCCAAAGCCAGACTCAGAAGCTCCAGCAGGATGCCAAGCACAAGGGCAGCAGGCAGCACTCCTGCACCCCTAACGCTTCGCCCCCCCGGGCGCCCCTCTCTCGCCCAGGGCTCTGCCAGTGCCCAAGCTAAGCCAGCACCAGCTGTGGGCTGGCACTTCGAGACCAGTTTTAACTGGAGCAGTCCAAATGCTCACTGCAAATCCTCTGAGCCTCTCACCCACAGACCAAAGGATTTGCTTTTGGCACCCACGGGGAGCTGGGGTGGAAAGGACCTCCAGAATCAGCCAGCTCCAAGCCCCTGCCGGGGACCCCTCCCACCAGCACAGCCTGCTCAAGGCCTCATCCAGCCTGCAACACCCCCAGGGAGGAGGCAGCCCTGAAGCAGCCCTGGCACAGCAAATGCCCCCACCCCCAGCACCCCCCCCCAGGGGGGGCCTGGTGCCCATCCTCACCTCAAATGTGACGAAGTCATCAAAGTCATCAGGGCAGGCCGGGGGCTCCTCCTCGGGGGTGTAGCCCATATCATACAGCTGGCTGTCAGGGTCTGCAGAGGGGAAGGCAGGCAGGAGAGCATCAGCACAAGGCACAGCCTAAGCCAGGGACAGCTCTGGGAGACACAGCACAAGGACAACCACCTCCTGTGGCACAGCCCTCAGCTGTCAGCAGGGCTCTCTGCTCCTCTGCTCCCAGGCATCCCAGCAGCTCCTCAGCTGAAGGCTCCCCGGCGGGGCTGGCGCCTGCAGCTCCCCCTACCCCACCATGGCCTCCCTTCCTCTCCCTGCCTTTTTCCCTCTCCCTGTTTCCTGCAGCCTCCCCTGCTTCTCCCAGCAGGCTCTGATCCTGCTGTGGGCAGGGAAAGCAGCTCGGTGTGTGACAGCCAAGTGCCATGGGAACCGCAGCGCCGGCAGCCTGCACCCAGCCTCTCCTCCTCTCCTGCTCCTCCCGGGGCCAGCCCCAGCAGCAGCCATCCTCACAGGAGCTTTGCAGGGGTACTGGCCTGGAAAATCCCACCAGTGCCTGCCCCCAGCCCCAGAATGCCTGAGCAGAGCAGAGGGCATCTCCCCCAGCAGCGAGGGAGCCAGCATCAGCTCCCCCTGCTCCCTCCAGCCAGACCCAGCCCCCAGCCTGGAAGCACCAAACCAGGAGCAGCTGCTGCAGTCCTCAGCAGGCTCCCAAGGCTTGGAGCTGGCAATGCTGCAGCACTGGGCTCAGCTGAGGGTGAGCAGGTGGGGCAGGCAGGAGTCAGGGACTGCCCTCTGTGTCCCTCAGCATGCTGGGGGCCCCCCCGAGGGCTGGCAGAGCAGGCAGGCTCCAGGCCATGCAAGGGGCATGCAAGTGGTGTGACCCCTGCTGCAGCCACCCAGGATGGGATGGGACACAGCTCCCTGAGGGGCATGGATCATGGAGTCACAGGCAGAGAGCTGCAGACTGGGCTGGGTTGGAAAGGACCTTCAAGACCACCCAGCTCCAGCCCCCTGCCATGGGCAGGGACCCCTCCCACAGCACAGGCGGCTCAGGGCCTCATCCAGCCTGGCCCTCAGCACCTCCAGGCAGGAGGCAGCCACAGCCTCCCTGGGCAGCCTGTGCCAGGCCCTCCCCAGCCTCACTGCAGAGAATTTCTTCCTCCTCTCCACTCTCAGTCTCCTCTCTCCCAGCTTCAGCTCTGGGATGATTCAGACTGGAAGACATTTCACATCATCCAGTCCAGGCCTTACCCCAGCACTGCCAGGGCCCCACTGAGCCACAGCCCTCAGCACCACAGCCACACACCTCTGAACCCCATTGTCCTGGGCAGCCTGTTCCAGGGCTTGACAACTCTTCTGGGGGAGGAATTATTCCTCATTCCTCATATCAACCTTAGCCATATCCCCTGAGGCAGCTTGAGGCCATTGCCTCTTGTCCTTGGGAGCAGAGCCCAAGCCCCAGCTGGCTGCAGCCTCCTCTCAGGGAGCTGCAGAGAGCAAGGAGGTCTCCCTCAGCCTCCTCTTCTCCAGGCTCAACCCCCCCAGCTCCCTCAGCTGCTCCTCCCCAGCCCTCTTCCCCAGACCCTTCCCCAGCTCTCTTGCCCTTCTCTGGCCCTGCTCCAGCTCCTCAAGGTCCTTCTGGCAGTGAGGAGCCCAGAGCTGAACCCAGCACTCAAGCTGTGGCCTCCCCAGTGCCCAGCCCAGGGGCACCATCCCTGCCCTGCTCCTGCTGCCACCCCAGTGCTGCTCCAGGCCAGGCTGCTGCTGCCCTTCTTGCCCACCTGCATGGTCCCTGCTTGGTCCCAGACAGGGCTCCCCCTCTGAGTCCACCTGCAGCTGCCAGCAAAGGTCAGCTTTGATCACGGGATCCCACCCCCAGCAGGCACCCAAGGGATTAAGGCACAGCACAAAGTCAGGCTGGCAGCAAGCCCCCTCCTGCTCCACCACCTCCCCAGTGCCTTCCAGCTGCCCACCAAATGCAGGCACTGCCACCACCCCAGGAGATGCTGGAGCCACCAAGCCAGGGGTACCAGTGGGCCGTGGAGGGGGGAGAAGGAATGTGGCAGGGAGGCAGGAGCCCTCCCCTGGGCTGGGGCTCCCAGGGCTTAGATGGGAAACCAGAACCAGGAGGAGCCAAAACTGCTCTTGCAGGCAGCAGCAGGCAGGCTGATGGCTTCAGGGGATGAAGGCTGCTCCTCTTCACCGTTTATGACTTCAGTCTCCCCACTGCACTCCCTGCTCCTGCCACTGTGCTGCTGTGAGCTGTGCCTCCAGCTGCTGGGGCTGCTGCCTGTGAGCCAGAGCAAGGCAGTGAGGTGCAGGTGGTGCAGCCACAGTGCTGCTGCCTGAGGATGTTCCTCAAGCAAGGCAGCCTCTGGCCAGCTCTGACTGAGCAGCTGAGCACTGAAGGGTCCATGGGAGGCATTCTCCCTCTCCTCCAACCTTACCCTGACCCACCCTGCACAGCCCCACCTGTGGCCTGAGCCTCCCTCAGCTTCTCAGCAGGTGACAGCAGGCTGAGCACTGCAGGTGGCACCACAAGGGCAGGGTCCTTCCAGAGGGACCTGGGCAAGCTGGAGAGGGGGCACCATGAGAGCCTCATGAGGATCAACAAGGCCAAGGGCAAGGCCCTGCAGCTGGGTCAGCACAGCCCCCAGTACCAAGCCAGGCTGGGGGTGAAGGGCTGGGAGCAGCCCTGTGGGGAAGGCCTTGGGGGTGCTGGGGGTGCAGAGCTGGGCAGGAGCTGGCACTGAGTGCTGCCAGCCCAGCCCCATCCTGGCCTGGGCTGAGCCCCAGCAGGGTGGGCAGCAGGGGCAGGGAGGGGATTCTGCCCCTCTGCTGTGCCTGCTGAGACCTCCCCTGCAGGGCTGGGGCAGCTCTGGAGCCCTCAGCACAGCCAGGGAGCTGCTGGAGCAGGGCCAGAGGAGGCCACAGCAGTGCTGGGAGGCTGGAAGCCCTCTGCTGGGAGGCCAGGCTGGGAGGGTTGGGGCTGTGCAGCCTGCAGAGGAGAAGGCTCCAGGGAGACCTCCTGGTGGCCTTGCAGCGCTTCAAGGGGACAGAAGAGAGCTGGGGACAGACTGCTGAGCAGGGCCTGTTGGGGCAGGCCAAGGGGGGATGGTTGGAACTGCAAGAGGGAGACTGAGAGTGGAGAGAAGGGAGAAAGGTTTGGTGCTGAGGGTGGGGAGAGCCTGTGCCAGGCTGCCCAGAGAGCTGGGAGCTGCCCCATGGCTGGCAGCAGTGCAGGGCAGGTTGGTTGGGGCTGGGAGCAGCCTGCTGTGGCTGCAGCTGTCCCTGCTGGCTGCAGGCTTGCACTGGGTGAGCTTGGAAGGTCCCTTCCAGCCCAAAGCAGTCTGAGAGTCTATGAGAAGAGGAAGGACCAAGGGGATGTGGACAGTGACAGTGGCTGCAAAGCCATGGGGCACCTGCAAGCAAATCTTACCAGGAGGAGCCTCTGCCCTCTTCTGGGCAAGCCAAGCAGTGCTCCTGGGAGGCAGCCCAGGTCCCAGCCCTGAGGGGACAGCCAGCCCCAGCCCCTGCCAGCTGCAGGCTGCAGCAGCAGCCCAGGGCCAGCTGCAGAGAAGTGTCGATGCTGTGCATGGCAGCAAGCAGGGACCCAGCTCAGCTCACTGGCACACTGCTGCTGTGCCCAGGCAGGGCTCTGCCCTGTGGCATCTGCCACCCAGGAGGAGCCCTGCTGCCAGCTCTGCTCTCCACGTGCCCCAGCAGAGCTCCCAGCTGGGAGCCCAGAGCCTGCAGCAGCAGGACTCCAACCACACAGCTGGGTCCTGGGCCCCTGCCAGGGCTTCCAGCTGCCTGATCCAAAGCCTCTGCCCAGCATGGCCAGCTAGCCCAGCTGGCCTCACTGGTGTCCACCCTGCCAGGCCATCTCCAGCGCTGCTGGGGGCACCCCAGAGGAGTGCAGAGCATCCCAAAGGCAGCAGAGCCAGGCACAGGCTGCTCCTTCCAGCCTGTTCCCATCTCAGGTCTTCTCCTCCCCCTTCAAGCAGACTCACCCAGGCTCCTGCTTCCTACAGACACCCATAGGGATGTTCACTGCTCTGCTGGAGCTCCTCTCCTGTGAGAGAGTTGGGGTTGTGCAGGCTGGAGAGGAGAAGGCTACCAGGAGACCTCATTGTGGCCTTCCAGGATCTGCAGAGGGCTCCAGGAAAGCTGGGGAGGGACTTTGGAGGGTGTCAGGGAGGGATAGGACTGGGGGGGATGGAGCAAAACCAGGAGTGGGGAGGTTGAGATTGGCTGTGAGGAAGAAGTTGTTGCCCAGGAGGGTGGTGAGAGCCTGGCACAGGCTGCCCAGGGAGGTGGTGGAAGCCTCCTGCCTGGAGGTGTTTGCAGCCAGGCTGGAGGTGGCTGTGAGCAACCTGCTGCAGTGTGAGGTGTCCCTGGCCATGGCAGGGGGTTGGGGCTGGCTGAGCCTTGAGGTCCCCTCCAGCCCTGACAGTGCTGTGATTCCCTCCAAAGGCACTTGCAGAGGGAGGGTTTAGAGCCAAGTGAAGGCTTCCAGCTCCCTCCAGAAGCAGATTACAAGGCGTGGGCAGACCACACACAAACAGCTCCCTGACACCAGCTGCCTCCTGCCAGCTCCTGCCCAAACCCAGCCCTGCAGCCTCCCCAGCCCCTGGGCTGTTTCTTGGGGCAGGGGTGAGCATCAGACTGGCTGCTCCACCTGCCTGCAGAGGGTTTCACCCACAGCATCACACACAGAGCCCTAGGGGTTGGAGGGACCTCCAGAGATCCAACCCTGCCAGGGCAGGGCACCCAGGGCAGGGCACCCAGCACACATCCAAGAGGGGCTGGAAGCTCTCCACACCAGGAGACTCCACAGCCTCTCTGGGCAGCCTGCTCCAGGACTCAGCACCCTCACAGGGACAAAGTTTTCCCTCCTGTTCCCCTGGCAGCTCCTCTGCTCCAGCTTGCCCCCACTGCCCCCTGTGCTGTGCTTGGCCAGCCCTGAGCAGAGCCTGGCTCCAGCCCTGCACATCTTTAGCCCCAGCAAGGAGGGCAGCCCTCAGGCTGCTCTGCTCCCAGCCCCAGCTGCCTCAGCCTGGCCTCACAGGAGATGTTCCACTGCCCTTTTTGGGGCTGCACTGTAACAAGCAAGGAGAAGCCCATCTGAAAGGTCAGCTGCACCTCTGCTGGTGGAGTGGCCATCAGAAGCCACGGGCAGGGGCCAGCCCTCCATGCTCCCACCTCCTCATGCCCCACATTAGAGAGCAGAGGCAAACAGCACTACCAGCACAGGTTGACTCCTCTGCTCCACTGGCTGCCTCCCCCTCCAAAGCAGCCATATGGTGCTCTGTGTATGGGGAGAGTTGCCATGGAGAGCTTGCCTGCAAGCCTCCCAGCACCACAGGCTGCAGCAAGCTTCCAGAGGAGCCAAAAAAAGCCCCACGAGACTTGCAGAGCCCAGCTGGAGCTCCCCATGTGAGCAGCACCAAGCCCCAGGCTCAGGGGTGGGAGAGGGCAGGCTCTGCTGGCCCTCACCCCACCCCCTCCCCGTGATGGTTGTGGCCACAAGGCTGCTCAAGCACCCATGGGCAGCACAGATGCCGAAGTCCTCTCTCCCCTGTGGGCTCCCCAGCACAGGAAGGACCTGGAGCTGCTGGAGAGGGGCCAGAGGAGGCCACAGAGATGAACAGAGGCTGCAGAACCTCCCCTGTGGGGCCAGGCTGGGAGAGCTGGGGCTGTGCAGCCTGGAGAAGAGAAGGCTCCAGGCAGACCTCAGAGCAGCCTCCCAGGACCTGAAGGGCTCCAGGAGAGCTGGGGAGGGACTTGGGACAAGGGCTGGGAGTGCCAGGCCCAGGGCCAATGGCTTTGAGCTGGGAGAGAGGAGACTGAGAGTGGAGAGGAGGAAGGAATTCTTTGCAGTGAGGCTGGGGAGACTCTGGCACAGGCTGCCCAGGGAGGCTGTGGCTGCCTCCTGCCTGGGGGTGCTCAGGGCCAGGCTGGATGAGGCCCTGAGCAGCCTGTGCTGGTGAGAGGGGTCCCTGCCCAGGGCAGGGGGTGGCACTGGGTGGTCTGTGAGGTACCTCCCAACTCAAACCAGGTCACCTCCTTGCAAGCTCATGGCACTGACCTCACCACTCCCCTGGCAGATGGAGCTTCACCAACACAGCAGCTTTGACTTGAGTCCAGCTCTGACCAGTCAGCCACAGCCCTTAACCTCTCTCTCTTCTGTTTCCCAGCCCCTGCTTTGTTTCCTGCTGGTTATCCTTCTGCACAAAATCCTGCAGCTCCCTCTAGCCCTCAGATGTCCTCATTCTTCCCAGGGCTTTGAAGAGTCCTTGACCAAACACTGCTATGGAAAGCTTCTGGAAGGATCCCCTCTGCCCCAGCACATCTGCATGAACTCCCACTGCTGCACTGCTACCAGATCCCAGCAGCCTGGGGCTGGAAGGGAGCTCTGGAGCTCCCCCAGCCCAAGCCCTGCCCCAACAGGCACCCACAGCACCCTGCCCAGCAGCACAGTGCCCAGGGGGGGTTGGAAGCTCTCCACACCAGGACACTCCACAACCTCTCTGGGCAGCCTGCTCCAGGCCTCCAGCAGCCTCACCCCAAACAACTTTCTCCTCCTGCTCAGCTCCAACCTCCTGCCTGACACTTGCTGCCCCTTGCCCCTTGTGCTGGCCCTGGGCAGCACTCAGCAGAGCCTGGCCCCAGCCTCTTGCCCCCCACAGCTCCTTTAGCTCTTGTTGAGCATTGCTCAGCTGCCCTCTGGGGCTGCTCTTCTGCAGGCTCTCAGCCCCAGGGCTCTCAGCCTTTGCTCCAGGCCCCTCAGCAGCCTCCCCTGGACTCTTTCCAGCAGGTCTCTGTCTCTCTGGAACTGAGGATCCCAGCACTGGATCCAGGGCTCCAGCTGTGGCCTCCACAGGACAGCATAGAGGAGGAGCAGAAGTCCCAGGGGGCAGGAAGCTCCCAAAAGAGCTTCGAGAAGCTGCCTCCAGGAGAGAGGGTCTCAGAGCCAAGGCACCTTGAGCAGAGAGCTGTGGGGACACAGTGACACCCAGGTCACACACAGCCACTTCTGTTGCCTTCCCAGAGGAGTGACCTGGAAAAGCTGAGTCCCTCCCAGGGACTTCAGACATCTGCCTGCACCCCCACGAGCCCAGGCAGGCTCCTGGGGCAGGGAGCAGAGCAGGCTGGGGCAGGGCAGGGCCACCCTGTCAGCTGTGTGCATGGCACAGAGCAGCCCCAGAATGGCCAAGATGAAGCTCTGACTGGCTGGGGAGAGGACAGCCTGGGGAAACCAAACTCCCTCACTGGGCAGCTGCTGGAAAGCAAGGAGCCAGGCAGGGGATCCAAAGTGCCAGGAGTTTAGAAAGGCAGAGTCATGGTCACAGAATCATTTGGGCTGCCAAAGCCCTTCCAGCTCCTCCACTCCAACCATCCTCTGCCCCTGCCCAGGCTGGGGCTGAGCCATGGCCCTCAGCACCACAGGCTGCCTCAGGGAAACACCTCCAGGGCTGGAGCCTCAGCCCCCTCCCTGGGCAGCCTGCTGCAGTGCTCCAGCAGCCTCCTGCTGCACAACTTGCTCCTCACATCCCATCTCCATCTGCTCTGCTCTCATCTCAAACCATTGCCCCTGGGGCTGTCCCTGCAGGCCTTTAGGAACAGTCCCTCCCCAGCTCTCCTGGAGCCCTTCAGGTACTGGGAGGCTGCTCTGAGGTCTCCCTGCAGCCTTCTCTTCTGCAGGCTGCACAGCCCCAGCTCTCCCAGCCTGGCCCCACGGAGGAGGTTCTGCAGCCTCTGCTCATCTTGGTGGCCTCCTCTGGCCCCTCTCCAGCAGCTCCAGGTCTCTCCTGTGCTGGGGGCACAGCACTGGCTGCCCAGCTGCAGTGAGGTCTCAGCAAGCTACCTGCTTCCATCTTCCTCAGCTTGGGAGGCCAACCCTGCCTGCTCTGTGGTGAGGATGGAGAAGACATTCCCCAGCTTCCTGAGCTGAGCTGAGCACTAACAATCCTCAGTGCACAGCTAACCTCCAAAGCTGGAGAAAGGAGCAGGCAGGACCCCAGGCAGGGCCAGCACCCATCTGCAGCCTGCCCCCAGGCACAGCCCAGCCCCCAGCCCAGGCAGCACTGCCAGCTGCAGGTGTGGCACCAAGCAGCACACAGCAGGAACTGAGGCAGCAGATGGACAGTGATGGTTGTGACCACAATGCTGCCCAAGCACCCATGGGGAGCACAGATGTCAAAGTCCTCTCTCCCCTATGGGCTCCCCAGCACAGGAAGGACCTGGAGCTGCTGGAGAGGGGCCAGAGGAGGCCACAGAGATGAGCAGAGGCTGCAGAACCTCCCCTGTGGGGCCAGGCTGGGAGAGCTGGGGCTGTGCAGCCTGCAGAAGAGAAGGCTCCAGGCAGACCTCAGAGCAGCCTCCCAGGACCTGAAGGGCTCCAGGAGAGCTGGGGAGGGACTTGGGACAAGGGCTGGGAGTGCCAGGCCCAGGGCCAATGGCTTTGAGCTGGGAGAGAGGAGACTGAGAGTGGAGAGGAGGAAGGAATTGTTTGCTGTGGTGGTGGGAGGGGTCCCTGCAGGGACTTGCCGGGCTGCAGACGCGCTGCAGGGATGCGCCGGGCTGCAGACGGGCTGCAGGGACGTGCCGGGCTGCAGGGACGCGCCGGGCTGCAGGGACGCGCCGGGCTGCAGACGGGCTGCAGGGACGCGCCGGGCTGCAGGGACGCGCTGCAGGGACGCGCCAGGCTGCAGACGGGCTGCAGGGACGCGCCGGGCTGCAGGGACGCTGCAGGGACGCGCCGGGCTGCAGGGACGCTGCAGGGACGCGCCGGGCTGCAGGGACGCTGCAGGGACGCGCCGGGATGCAGACGGGCTGCAGGGACGTGCCGGGCTGCAGGGACGCGCCGGGCTGCAGGGACGCGCCGGGCAGCAGACGCGCTGCAGGGACGCGCCGGGCTGCAGACGCGCTGCAGGGACGCGCCGGGCTGCAGGGACGCGCTGCAGGGACGCGCCGGGCTGCAGGGACGCGCTGCAGGGACGCTGCAGGGACGCGCCGGGATGCAGACGGGCTGCAGGGACGTGCCGGGCTGCAGGGACGTGCCGGGCTGCAGGGACGCGCCGGGCTGCAGGGACGCGCCGGGCTGCAGACGCGCTGCAGGGACGCGCCGGGCTGCAGGGACGCTGCAGGGACGCGCCGGGCTGCAGACGGGCTGCAGGGACGCGCCGGGCTGCAGGGACGCGCCGGGCTGCAGACGGGCTGCAGGGACGCGCCGGGCTGCAGACGGGCTGCAGGGACGCGCCGGGCTGCAGGGACGCGCCGGGCTGCAGGGACGCGCCGGGCTGCAGACGGGCTGCAGGGATGCGCCGGGCTGCAGACAGGCTGCAGGGACGCGCCGGGCTGCAGGGACGTGCCGGGCTGCAGACGCACTGCAGGGACGCGCCAGGCTGCAGACGGGCTGCAGGAACGCGCCGGGCTGCAGACGCGCTGCAGGGACGCTGCAGGGACGCGCCGGGCTGCAGATGGGCTGCAGGGACGCGCCGGGCTGCAGGGACGCGCCGGGCTGCAGGGACGCGCCGGGCTGCAGGGACGCGCCGGGCTGCAGACGGGCTGCAGGGACGCGCCGGGCTGCAGACGGGCTGCAGGGACGCGACGGGCTGCAGACGGGCTGCAGGGACGCGCCGGGCTGCAGGGACGCGCCGGGCTGCAGGGACGCGCCGGGCTGCATTTATTCATCATCTCAGGCTCTCTTTCAAACCGAACCAGTGTGAACACTTGCCCTCTGCTCTCAAAGCACGCCACCCGTCCTGCACCCTGAACGCTGCATTTGGTACCACACATTCCAACCCACTGCTGCATTTCTAACAGACCCGCTCCAGAATGCAAGCATTAAACAGCAGAGCCTGAAGGTGGTGCTGCACAGCAGGGCCTGAAACTGGTACTCCACAGCAGGGCCTAAAGCTGCAGCTCCTCAGCAGCACACAGCTGCAGCTCCTCAGCAACAGTCAGAGGTTCTGCTCTCACCTTCCATCTCTCCTCTGCTCATGGAGTCAGCAAAGCTGCCCAGGAGCATCCTGAGCCTGCAGCCCCCAGCCCCCATGTGCTCAGAGCTGGGCACACAGCTGGGTATGACCAACAAGGTGGCATTTGGAGAGGTCCTGTGGCTGTGCCCTTGGCTCAGGAGGTGTGACAGAGGCTGTGTCTGATGGGCACCTGAGCAGCAGCCCCTTTGGGGCAGGGCTTGCAGCTGTGCAGCACTCTGGGCCCCTGGGGCAGGATTGAGCTTTCCTCTGCAGGCTGTGGGATGGAGGATGAGAGCAAAGCCCCAGTGCCACCTGCCCAGTGCCACCTGCCCAGAGCAGCCTGCTGTGGAAGGGCAGCAGGGGAACACAGGAGGTCCCCAGCAGGAAGGCACAGAGTGGGGAAGGTCTGAGCTGCCGTGGGCCCCCTGTTACAGATGCCTCTGCAGCAGAGGGCTGGAGGGGAGCTCAGCCCCCACCACAGCAGCTCTCCTCCATCCCAGCCCAGTGCATGCAGCCCTCACTGCCCATCCCCTGCGGGCAGGGAGGCTTCCACACGCTCAGCAGACAACCCCCCCAGAGTCACAGACTGCCCCGGGCTGGAAGGGACCCCCTGAGGGCATCTTGCCCAAGCCCCCTGCAGGCAGCAGGGACTCCCGGGCTGCAGGGCCAGGGGCTCCAGGGGCAGGCCCAGCGCTTCCCGAGCCTCTCAGCAGCAGCCAGGCAAGAGACAAAGCAAGCCCAGCGCCTCCCCGGGAGGCTCAGCTGCCCCTGTGCCCGGCAGAAGGGGCCAGGGCCGAGGAGCAGGTGGGCTCCGCACCGAAGCAGCAGAGCCATGGTGCTGCCGGCTCCCCCCTGCACCCCCAGGGCCAAGGAGCTGCCAGCAGCAGCACTCCAAAGGACAAGTGGGGGAGGGAGTCTCTTTTTTTTTCCTCTTTTTTCAGGTCTATCTAAATTTGAAATGGAGATTTAAGTCCTCCCTGGTTCCAGGGGCTGGAGGAACACTCATCCTCCTAAATCCCTTATCCCCACGAGCAGCACACACGGAGCTGTGCCAGGGCTGAGCAAGGAGCAATGCAGAAGACATAATCAGAGCAATTCTGCTGCTATTCCTGCTGGTGACTCAACCTCGAGTCCCCATCCAGGGCAGCCCCCATCCCCCGTGGCAGCTGTCCAGAGGCAGCTGTCCTACCTTCAGCCATCAAAGGAGCTGAGGGGCTGGAGCCAGGGCCAGGAGGAGGCAGGAGCAGCAGGGAAGCCCTCACTGCAGCGATGCTGCACGGAGAAAGAGCTCAGCAGAGCTGGGGAGAACGTAGGAAGTGCTCCCAGCAGTGCCAGATAGTCCTGAGCCGAGCAAACGTGCCCAGGGAGCTGCTCCTTCCATCTGCTGAGCTCCAGCAGGGGCCTGCCTCGTGAAAAGCAAATGCCCTGAGTACGAGGCTGGCTCTGGGTCACCCCTGACAAGCTGTGCTTAGATGTCACCAGCAGCCTGCTGCAAACAGCCCCAGGGTCCCACAGCAGGTAGGGAGACAGTGAAGGTGCACACACACAGCTCCCAAACTCACACAGTCCCCAGCCAGGGCCCAGGCTTTGGGCTTCTGGAAAGATCCCTGCAAGGGAAGCTTTCCTTCAGCACAGCTAAAGCCTTCTGCAATGCAGAGCCCATGCTCTGCAGACCCCCAGCCAGACCCACCCCTGGTTTATGTTCCCAGGCAGAGCCAGCCCCCAGCACAGCCTGGGCTCTCCAACAGGGCCAGCAGGGATCTGTGCCACCAGGGCACGGCCAGCCTGGTGACAGAGACGAGCTGGGAGCCAGCAGCAGCTCCCCACAGGCTCAGCCAGGCACTGAGCAGCTGATGGCTCCTGAGCTATGATCTCAGAGCTGTCACCTCAGCACTAGCAGAGCCAGAGGCAGCACAGCCCTGGAGCAGGGGAAGGCTGAGCCGGGCTGGGAGCACAGCCTGCATGTGCTGAGCACCAGGACAGCAGCATGGACCTGAGCTCACTGCCCTGCCCTGGGCTGCAGCAAGCAGTGTGGCCAGCAGGGCAAGGCAGCTTCCCCTCCCCCTCTACTCTGCCCTGCCTTAAGAAGGCCACAGCTGGAGTCCTGGGTCCAGCTCTGGGCTCCCCAGTTCAGGAGGGACAGAGAACTGCTGGAGAGAGTCCAGGGCAGGCTGCAGAGCTGAGGGTCCTGGAGCAGCTCTGGGAGCAGCAAAGGCTGAGAGCCCTGGGGCTGAGAGCCTGCAGAAGAGCAGCCCCAGAGGGCAGCTGAGCAATGCTCAGCAGGAGCTAAAGGAGCTGTGGGGGGCAAGAGGCTGGGGCCAGGCTCTGCTGAGTGCTGCCCAGGGCCAGCACAAGGGGCAAGGGGCAGCAAGTGTCAGGCAGGAGGTTGGAGCTGAGCAGGAGGAGAAAGTTGTTTGGGGTGAGGCTGCTGGAGGCCTGGAGCAGGCTGCCCAGAGAGGTTGTGGAGTGTCCTGGTGTGGAGAGCTTCCAACCCCCCCTGGGCACTGTGCTGCTGGGCAGGGTGCTGGGGGTGCCCTGCTGGGGCAGGGCTTGGGTGGGTGATGCCCAGAGGTCCCTGGCACTGTGTGGCTGTGAGCTGGTAGGATGCACTGCTCCCAGCCCCCATACCAGGGCAGCCCTGCCCCCAGCCAGTCCTTGCTGTGCTGCTCCACACCCTGCACCCACCCCAGCTCCACACTTCTGCCCTCAGCCTGTCCTCTGGGAGCCCCTCAGACACCTTTGGGAGGCTGACTGTGCTCCTCCTGCTCCAGGCCTCTTCCCAGCCCCACAGGGGCATCTCCACTCAGCTTGGCCTTTGGGCAGGGTGCCTGGCTCCTGAGCTGCCCACCCTCCAACACTGGCACTGCCAGGGGCTCCCCCAGCCCTGCCCCCCACACACTGCAGCCAGCTGCTGCTGCCCCTGCAGGCAGGAACTCTTCCAGCCTCAGGTCTGGGGGCTGGCCCTGCAGCTGGGTTTCCCTGCTCCCAGATGCAAGGACCTCTGAGCTGAGGCATCTGAACAAAGCTTTGACTCTTCCCACCCTCGGGCCCTGCCCTGAGCTCCTGACCACATCCCAGTGCGGGCACTGTCTGTCCCAGCACACAGGGGCCCTTTGTTCAGGGATCAGAAGCTCAGGCAGAAGGGATGGATGAGGCCAGGAGCTCCAGGAATGCAGCTTCCCCTGCCTGGCACGGCCCTGCCTGGCCAGCAGCACTCCCTCTGGCAGCAGGGGGGACCTGCAGAGGGCCATTCCCAGGGGGTTGCCCTTTGGAAGGCAGCTGTGCCAGATGTTGCAGCCCAGAGCATGGCTGGGTCACGACTGGGGGGAGCCTGAGGGCAGGCAGGGGGCTGCAAGGCAGGAGAGCAAACCTGCCCTGCTGAATGCAGAGAGGCTGCTGGGGAGCAAGCAGGGGCTGAGGCTCCAAGGGCTTTAAGCCTGCAAAGGACATCCCAGGGGTGGGCACAGCCCTGGCCAGCAGCCAGCTCGGGGCAGCACTGCCCACACTTTGTGTTTGCCACCCAAAGCCCTCCAGCAGCTCCTGCAGCACCCACAGCAGGCATGGTGCAGGCCCCTGGGGTCAGGCTGAAGGCCATGGAGATGAGCAGAGGCTGCAGAGCCTCCCCTGTGGGGCCAGGCTGGGAGAGCTGGGGCTGTGCAGCCTGCAGAAGAGAAGGCTCCAGGCAGACCTCAGAGCAGCCTCCCAGGACCTGAAGGGCTCCAGGAGAGCTGGGGAGGGACTTGGGACAAGGGCTGGGAGTGCCAGGCCCAGGGCCAATGGCTTTGAGCTGGGAGAGAGGAGACTGAGAGTGGAGAGGAGGAAGAAATTCCTTGCAGTGAGGCTGGGGAGACTCTGGCACAGGCTGCCCAGGGAGGCTGTGGCTGCCTCCTGCCTGGAGGTGCTCAGGACCAGGCTGGATGAGGCCTTGAGCAGCCTGTGCTGGTGGGAGGTGTCCCTGCCCATGGCAGGGGCTGGCACTGGGGGATCTCTGAGGTCCCTTCCAACCTAAGCCATTCTCTCACTCTGTGCCTCTCACCAGCCCCTGTCCCTCAGTCAGGTCCTCACCAAACAGAGACTCCTGCTCCTGCCCTGAGCTCCCCAAGTGCTTGAGCAGAACCCCTCCAACCATGCTGCTCACAGGACCTGCAGGTTGCAGGCATGCAGCAGTCACTGGCTGTCCCCAGTTCTCTGCCCCTTGCCCCTTGCCCTGTCCCTGGGCACCACTGACAGGAGCCTGGCCCCAGCTCCTGCCCCCCACCCCTCAGACATTGCTCAGATCCCCTCTCAGCCTTCTCCTCCAACAGCCCCAAGGCTCTCAGCCTTTCCCCACAGCAGAGATGTTGCAGTCCCTTCATCCCAAGGCCAAGGGGCAGAAAGTGTCAGGCAGGAGGTTGGAGCTGAGCAGGAGGAGAAAGTTGTTTGGGGTGAGGCTGCTGGAGGCCTGGAGCAGGCTGCCCAGAGAGGCTGTGGAGTGTCCTGGTGTGGAGAGCTTCCAACCCCCCCTGGGCACTGTGCTGCTGGGCAGGGTGCTGGGGGTGCCCTGCTGGAGCTCCAGAGCTCCCTTCCAGCCCCTGCCAGGCTGCTGGGCTCTGGGATTTACAGAGATACTGCTTAGCTGCCTTCACAAGAGAGAATCTTCCACCAGGCCTCCCCTCAGTGGCTGCAGGGAGCTGCAGAGTCGCAGGGAATGCAGCAGAACTCTTCTAAGAATAGGCCCCAGCTAATTAAGCAAACCTCATTAAGAGGGACAGGCAGCAGCAAGCACAGCCTCTCCCTTCCTCACACAGGGCTGAGCCATGCAGCCTGGCACAGCAGCTGCCACCCCTGAGAACTGCTGAGCCCTGAGACTCCCAGAAGCTCTCTCTGTGCCCTGCCCTGGCTCTGTCCAGGGCAGCACAGGAGAGCTCTGCCTCTCCTGACCACCCTGCCAAACACCAACCAACCTCCTCCCAGCTCCAGAAAGGAGGCCTTGGCTGGAGCTGCTGTTTCCATCCAGGTAACACCACACCACTGAATTATTGAGGAGAAACACAAGCCAGAGCTCTCCTCCACCAGCCAGGGATTAGTAATCAATAGTCTGCTGCACCTCCTCCTGCTCCAGGAGAGCTGGGAGTCAGCAACAGCCACCAAGGCTGGGAGTGCCACCAACCACCACAGTCCTCAGCAGCAAGAAGCTGCTGTGGGGAGTGGGGAGCACCAGGAGGGACAACTGGCAGCAAGGCAGGAGCCACTTGGAGGCTTTTCCACTCATGAGCCAACAGACTTGGTGTAGGAGTCACCAGCTCCTGCCCTTGGGGCACAACCACCCCAGGAAGGCTCCAGGATGGGGGCAGAGGGGCTGCAAAGTGCCCAGCAGAGAAGGCCCTGGGGGTGCTGGGTGCCAGCAGCTGGAGAGGAGCCAGGGGGTGCCCAGGGGGGCAAGAAGGGCAGCAGCAGCCTGGCCTGGAGCAGCACTGGGGTGGCAGCAGGAGCAGGGCAGGGATGGTGCCCCTGGGCTGGGCACTGGGGAGGCCACAGCTTGAGTGCTGGGTTCAGCTCTGGGCTCTCACTGCCAGAAGGACCTTGGGGAGCTGGAGCAGGGCCAGAGAAGGGCAAGAAAGCTGGGGAAGGGTCTGGGGAAGAGGGCTGGGGAGGAGCAGCTGAGGGAGCTGGGGGGGTTGAGGCTGGAAGAGGGCTGGGGAGGAGCAGCTGAGGGAGCTGGGGGGGTTGAGGCTGGAGCAGAGGAGGCTGAGGGAGACCTCCTTGCTCTCTGCAGCTCCCTGAGAGGAGGCTGCAGCCAGCTGGGGCTTGGGCTCTGCTCCCAAGGAGCAAGGGACAGGACAAGAGGCAATGGCCTCAAGCTGCCCCAGGGCAGGTTTGGGTTGGCCATGAGGAACAATTTCTTCCCTTGAGGCTTGTCCAGGCCTGGCCCAGGCTGCCCAGGGCAGTGGTGCAGTCCCCATGCCTGGAGGGGTTCAGAGCTATGTGGCTGTGGTGCTGAGGGCCAGGGCTCAGGGGTGCTGAGGGCCAGGGCTCAGGGGTCTGGGAGGTCTCTTCCAGCCTAAAGCATTGCCAGACTCCAGAAGCAGCCAGGGGAGGGCTGCAGGCTCCCTGCTGCAAACTGCTCACTAGCCTGGGGGTGAGCACTGCTGGCTGCACACTCAGCACTGCCAAGACTCTCAGAGCCTGCCCTAGAGTGACCCTCTCAGGTTAAAGATGAATCCTGACCTGACCAAGCAGCAGCTTTTCCTCAGCCAGGGCATCCAAAGCCAGCCAGAAGCAGAGCTCACCCTGCAGCCAGCTGCTGCTCTGGCTGTGCTCACAAGACCCTGGAGAGCAGCAGGGTGTGCAGACTCTGGCACAGGCTGCCCAGGCCTGGGGCTGGATGATCCTGAAGGTCCCTTCCATCCCAAACCATTCTGTGCATCAGAGATGGGGATGGCCACAGGGCTGTTCCAAGGGCTGCAGCCAGCAGGGAGCTCCAGGCTCTTGCTGAATGTGCTGCTTGAGAGCAACCATTTGAGTGAGGTGATCCAAAGAGCTGGAGGCACAGAACTGGAGTGAGGGCCCCAGGAAAGCTCTGAGGCTGGAAGCCCTCTGCTGGGAGGCCAGGCTGGGAGGGTTGGGGTTGTGCAGCCTGGAGAGGAGAAGGCTCCAGGGAGACCTCCTGGTGGCCTTGCAGCGCTTCAAGGGGACAGAAGAGAGCTGGGGACAGACTGCTGAGCAGGGCCTGTTGGGGCAGGCCAAGGGGGGATGGTTGGAACTGCAAGAGGGAGACTGAGAGTGGAGAGAAGGGAGAAAGGTTTGGTGCTGAGGGTGGGGAGAGCCTGTGCCAGGCTGCCCAGAGAGCTGGGAGCTGCCCCATGGCTGGCAGCAGTGCAGGGCAGGTTGGTTGGGGCTGGGAGCAGCCTGCTGTGGCTGCAGCTGTCCCTGCTGGCTGCAGGGCTTGCTCTGGGTGAGCTTGGAAGGTGCCTTCCAGCCCAAAGCAGTCCATGAGCCTGTGACAAATGCCCAGCATTCAGAAGATCTCTCCACTCAGACAGACAGACAGACAGACAGACAGACAGCTCCAGCAGGGTGTCAGGCAAGAGTCACTGCTCTGCCAGCACAGCAGAGCTCCACAGAGCAGGGGTGAGAGCAGAGCAGACCAGAAGGGGCTGTCCCTCAGGGGCTTCTGCACTTCCAGCACACATGCTGGGCCACCTCTGGGCCCTGGAAAGGTTGGAGCAGATGATCCTTGGGGCTCCAGCCTGGCATTCTGGGATATGCTCAGGATGGAGAGCACACAACCACCTCCACAGCTGCTGTCCCACCCTGCTGAGCTCCACACTTCCACCAGCTGCCCCTCCTGCCCAGCAGAGCCTTCCAGCCCCCCCCAGCCAGCCTGCTCTCACCTAGCAGCTTCCACTGCACAGCAGCAAACTCACCTCCATTCCTGATAGCTCTGATCCCTCGATGGAAATCTTCAAAGCTGATGACTCCAAGCCCACTGGGATCCAGGTACTTTGTTAGGTCCTTCACCTGCAACCACCAGAGAGCCACATTACTGCCAGAGACCTGCCAGCAGAGAAACACCTGGGGGTGCCCAGCCAGAACCCCTGGGCTGCAGACAGTCAGTCTGCTTACACCAAGCTGGGTGGCAGTGATGGGTGCCAGAGTTGATCAGCTGCAGGGCAGGAGGCTGTGCAGAGGGCCCTGGCCAGGCTGCAGCCATGGCTGAGGCCAAGGGGATGAGGTTCAACCAGGCCAAGGGCTGGGTCCTGCCCTTGGGGCACAACCACCCCAGGAAGGCTCCAGGCTGGGGGCAGAGTGGCTGCAAAGTGCCCAGCAGAGAAGGCCCTGGGGGTGCTGGGTGCCAGCAGCTGGAGAGGAGCCAGGGGGTGCCCAGGGGGGCAAGAAGGGCAGCAGCAGCCTGGGCTGGAGCAGCACTGGGGTGGCAGCAGGAGTAGAGAGTTGATGGTCCTATTGCACTGGGCAGGCTGCAGCTTCAGTACTGGGTTCAGCTTTGGGCCTCTCAATCCAAGGAGGACATTGAGGAGCTGGAGCAGGGCAAGAGAGCTGGGGAAGGGTCTGGAGAAGAGCAGCTGAGGGAGCTGGGGGGGTTGAGGCTGGAGCAGAGGAGGCTGAGGGAGACCTCCTTGCTCTCTGCAGCTCCCTGAGAGGAGGCTGCAGCCAGCTGGGGCTTAGGCTCTGCTCCCTAGGCTCAGGGCATAGAAGGAGAGGAGCTGACCTGAAACAGTGCCAGGGGACAGGAGAAGAAACTTCTTCCCTGGAAAGGTTCTCAGTGCCTGGCCCAGGCTGCCCAGGGGGGTGGCTGCATCCCCAGCCCTGGAGGTGTCTCCCAGGGGCAGAGCTGTGGTGCTGAGGGCCATGGCTCAGCCCCAGCCTGGGCAGAGCTAGAGAAGGGTTGGGCTGGAGGAGCTGGAAGGGCTTTGGCAGCCAAAACAATCTGTGAGAGGAGGGAAATTTTCTTTGGTGGCAGAGTGGTCAGGGCCTGGCAGAGGCTGCCCAGGCTGCCCAGGCTGGTGGAGTCCCCATGCCTGGAGGTCCCAGAACCCTGTGGCCATGGCAGCTGGGGCCATGGACTGTGCCCGTGGTGGGGTTGGGTTGGTGTTGGGCTGGATGCTCTGGGAGGGCTTTGCCAAACCAAACCATTCCATGAAGCTGACACCAAACTGTGGCTGTGCTGCAGGGAGGGAACAAAAGCAACCAGAGGGGCAGGGAGGGCTGTGCTGGAACTCAGACCACTGCTCCCCTGGGAAGCTGAGGTCAGGGCAGCACTGCCTGCAGCTCCCTCTCTGGCAGGGTTTGTGGTCCTGCCTTAGTTGGGAGGACTCAGGAAGAGGCTGCCCAGTAGGAGGGCCCAATTAAGAGGGTTCAGAGCTAATGAGCTTCTCCAGCCCAGCAATTGAGGCCAACTAACTGAAACATTTTCACCACGAGATGATGCCCAGGGGAGGGATCACATCAGCCTGCTAGGAGCAGCCTGTGGGGCCTGAGCTGGCACAGGTGGGGAGTAAGGGGCACTTGGCAGACCTGGCCAGGCTGGTCTGGGCTCTCCAAGCACAACAGGCAAAACAGTCAGGGTGCACACCAGTCAGGGTGCACACCAGTCTGAGGCTTTCCAGTACCTGAAGGTGCTCCAGAAAGCTGGGGACAAGGGCTGGGAGTGCCAGGCCCAGGGCCAAAGGCTTGGAGCTGGGAGAGAGGAGACTGAGAGTGGAGAGGAGGAAGAAATTGTTTGCAGTGAGGCTGGGGAGACTCTGGCACAGGCTGCCCAGGGAGGCTGTGGTTGCCTCCTGCCTGGGGCTGCTCAGAACCAGGCTGGATGAGGCCTTGGGCAGCCTGTGCTGTGGGAGGGGTCCCTGCCCATGGCAGGAGGGTGGCACTGGGTGATGTTGAAGCTCCCTTCCAACCCAACCCATCCCAGGAATCCAGTCACTCCTCATGGCCCACAAAGAGCCTTCAAAGAGGGTTGGTTTGTTCCTTACAGGCTGCCAGAAGCCTGCCCCTCAGGAACCCCCTGTGCAGCAGGGATGCTTCTCCAGCTGAGCTGATCCGAGCGTCCTCTGCTGCAAGGCAGACAGCCCCTGGCTGATATGAGACATGAGAGCTACAGCATGGGAGGCCTTGGAAGGGACCTCCTGAGACCACCCAGCCCAACTCCCCTGCCAGAGCAGGGCACCCAGGAACACAGCCAGGGGGGCTGGAAGCTCTGCAGAGCAGGAGACTCCACAGGCTCTGTGGGCAGCCTGCTCCAGGGCTCAGCAGCCTCCCAGAGCAAACGTTCTGTCCCATGGGGAGACACTGAGGCAGCTGGGTCTGCTTTAGGGCCACGAGACACAGACCCAGGAGGCAGCAGGGTGGCAGAAGCAGAAGAAGGAATTGCAGAAAGGAGATTGAGAGGAGGTATCAGGCTGAAATTCTTCACTGTGAGGATGGGGAGAGCCTGTGCCAGGCTGCCCAGGGAGCTGGGAGCTGCCCCATGGCTGGCAGCAGTGCAGGGCAGGTTGGTTGGGGCTGGGGGCAGCCTGCTGTGGCTGCAGCTGTCCCTGCTGGCTGCAGGGCTTGCACTGGATGAGCTGAAAGGTCCCTTCCAGCCCAAAGCAGCCTGGGATTCTATAATTAGCTCTGTACTCCAAGCTGGCCACAGCACTGCCCTGCCAAACACCATCAGCCTCTGCTCCTCCTCCTGCCCCGGCGCTGACGCACAGGAGGAAGGCCCAGGCAGGGTGCTGGGCTGGCCCTGCTCAGCTCTCAGGAGCACAGCCACGAGCCTTGACTCACTCTGGCAAGCTCCTGCTTTTGGTCTCTTCTCAGGGAAGAGGCTGGTGAATCACCAGAGCTCCCCTGGCAGGGCAGGAAGCCTCCTCTCTGAGAGGAGGCTGAAGGCTGAGGAGGGAAGCAGAGCCCAGGCGAGGTGCTGAGCACCTCCTGCCTCACCACAGCACCAGCCCTGGGGCTGCTGCTTTGTGTTGTGTTTCTCCCAGCCCCAGCTCTGTGTTGACACAGGGAAACCCCATCTGCAGCGTGGCACAGCCAGCCACCTGCATCTCTGAGCATGGGAGGGCAGACTGGGAACAGAGATCACAGTCTCACAGGATAACCAAGGTTGGGAGAGACCCCAAGGGTCATCCAGTCCAACCTGTCCCAACAGACCTCACAACTAGACCATGGCACCAAGTGCCACATCCAATCTCCCCTTGAACACCTCCAGGGATGGGGACTCCACCACCTCCCTGGGCAGCACATCCCAATGGCTAACGACTCGCTCAGTGAAGAACTTTCTCCTCACCTCCAGCCTAAACCTCCCCTGGCACAGCTTGAGACTGTGTCCTCTTGTTCTGGTGCTGGGTGCCTGGGAGCAGAGCCCAACCCCTACCTGGCTCCAACCTCCCTGCAGGGAGTTGCAGAGAGCAAGAAGGTCTCCCCTGAGCCTCCTCTTCTGCAGGCTAAGCAACCCCAGCTCCCTCAGCCTCTCCTCCCAGGGCTGTGCCCCAGACCCCTCCCCAGCTTTGTTGCCCTTCTCTGGACACCTTCAAGTCTCTCAATGTCCTTCTTGAGCTGAGGAGCCCAGAGCTGGACACAGGACTCAAGGGGTGGCCTAACCAATGCAGAGTACAGGGGCACAATGACCTCCCTGCTCCTGCTGGCCACACTGTTCCTGCTGCAGGCCAGGATGCCCTTGGCCCTCTTGGCCCCCTGGGCACACTGCTGGCTCATGTTCAGCCAGCTGTCCACCACCACCCCCAGGTCCCTCTCTGTTTGGCAGCTCTCAGCCCCTCTGCCCCCAGCCTGTAGCTCTGCATGGGGTTGCTGTGGCCGAAGTGCAGCCCCTGGCACTGGGACTTGTTGAATGCCATCCTGTTGGCCTCTGCCCATCTGTCCAGCCTGGCAAGGTCCCTCTGCAGAGCCCTTCTGCCCTCTAACTGACCAACCTCTGCTCCCAGCTTGCTGTCAGCTGCAAATTTGCTGATGCCTGACTCAATGCCCTCCTCCAGATCACCAATGAAGATATTGAACAGGCTGGGGCCCAGCACTGCTCCCTGGGGCACACCACTGGTGCCTGGCTGCCAGCTGGCTGTGGCACCATTCACCACCACTCTCTGGGCTCAGCCTCCAGCCAGTTCCTAACCCAGCTCAGAGAGCTGCTGGCCAAGCCAGGGACTGACAGCTTGGCCTGGGGTTTGCTGTGGGGGATGGTGTCCAAGGCCTTGCTGAGGTCCAGGCAGAGCACATCCACAGCCTGCCCCACAGCCACCAGGCAGTCCCCTGGGCATGGAAGGAGATCAGGCTGGAGAGGCAGGACCTGCCCTTCCTAACTCCATGCTGGCTGGATGGGGAAGAAACTCTTAGCAGTGAGGCTGGGGAGACTCTGGCACAGGCTGCCCAGGGGGCTGTGGGTGTCCCTCCCTGCAGGTGTTCAAGACCAGCCTGGCTGAAGCCTTGAGCAGCCTGTGCTGCTGGGAGGGGTCCCTGCCCATGGCAGGGGAAGGTGGAGCTGGGGGACCTTGGAGGTCCCTCCCAACCCATCCTGTGAAGCTGTGAACCTGCAGGTGGCTTCCAGCTCCATGTGGGGGAGCAGGAGATGTCTCTGCTTCTGCCAGCCCCACAGCATGGAGCAAACCATGGCTCAGGGCTAGGCTGGATGGGGCCTTGAGCCACCTGGGCTAGTGAGAGGTATCCCTGCCCATGGCAGGGGCTTGGAGATGGATGAGCCTGAAGGTCCCTTCCAACCCAAGCCCCTCTGTGAAACCAGAGCTGAGACCATAACCAGCACTGGGCTGAGCCTCTCTGGGTCTGCCATGACAGGAACCCCCAGGTCCAGCCTGGCACTGACTTTGCCAACCTGCTGCCTTACTCCACTGTGGCAGAGGAGGAGGCAACCCAAGCAGCTCCCCCAGCCCCGGGGGGGGTTTGTTTTGGCAGCCAGGTAACACAAGGGCAGGACTCAGCCAGCACACCTGGCCTTGGCTGGGTCAGGCTCCTGTGTGCTAACAAAGGGCTCTCAGAGCATGAAAAGCAGCTCTCAGGAGCCTGTGGGCTTCAGTTACCTCATCTGGCAGCTTCCCCAGCTCAGAGGCTGCAGCTTCATTGTTCTCTGCCTGCAGAGCTCAAGTGCCCTCTCATCAGCCCCTGAGTGCAAGCTCTCCAGCCCTGCTGATGAGCATGAGGCACAGGCCAGGCAGGGCTGGGGGCAGCCTCCCAGCTCCATGCAGGGTGGGAAACCCTCCTGGCACAGAACCACAGCACTGCTGAGTTTGGAAGAGACCTCTGAGATCAGCAAGTCCAAACACTCACCCAGAGTCAGTGTCAGCACTGCTGCTCAGACCTCACCTCCAACCCTGCCTCCAGCTCTGCTGTCCCCAGCAGCAGAAGGACACAGAGCTGCTGGAGAGAGGCCAGAGGAGGCCACAGAGATGCTGCCAGGGCTGGAGCAGCTCTGCTGGGAGCACAGGCTGAGGGAGCTGGGGCTGTGCAGCCTGCAGAGGAGAAGGCTCCAGGGGCTCCTCAGAGCTGCTGCCAGCACCTGAAGGGATCCTGCAGGAAGGCTGCAGAGGAACTTTTGCTGAGGGGGTCTGAGCCAGGCCAAGGGGGAAGGGTTTGGAGCTGAGGCAGAGCAGGGTTAGAGTGGAGCTGAGGCAGAAGTTGTTGAGTGGGAGGCTGGGGAGCCTCTGGCCCAGGCTGCCCAGGGAGGCTGTGGCTGCCTCCTGCCTGGGGGTGCTGAAGGCCAGGCTGGATGAGGCCTTGAGCAGCTGAGTCCAGCTGAGAGCTGCCCCTGCCCAGGGCAGGGGTTGGAGGTCCCTTCCAGCCCAAGTGGTGGTTCTGTGATGCTGCTGAGCCACTGCCCCCAAACCACCTCCCTCAGCACCACAGCCAGCTGGCTTTGAACCCCTCCAGGGCTGGGGACTCCACCACCTCCCTGGGCAGCCTGGGCCAGGGCCTGAGATCCCTTGCTGGGGAGAAACTGTTCCTCATGGCCAACCTGAACCTGCCCTGGGGCAACCTGAGGCCATTGCCTCTGGTCCTCTCAATACCCCCAAGGCACCTGTCCCACACCAGGAAGGAGCAGCTGCAGCAGTGTTCTGTTGACACTGAAGAACCCCCTGGGGGTTAAACTGAGCTGCAGGCAAGGGGAAGGCAGAGGAAAGGCTTCTTCAGATCACACAACCCTGACCTGATTGAAGCAAGCAAACCAAAGCCATGCAGCTGAGCACAGAAGCCCAGGTTGGAAGGGACCTCAGGGATCCTCTGGTCCAGCTCTTCTTTAGAGAAGCTTAGAAAACCCTCTCTGAAGCTCAGGGCCCTGACAGCGTGGCTGAGCCCACCCAAACCTGCCTGCATTGGCTGCTCCAGGCCAAAAAGGGACCCTAACCAACTGAGACACCATCACCAGCCTCAGGCAGTGGCCACTGACACTCTGAGGAGCTCAGCACACACAGACATAAAGATCAGAGAATGGTTTGGGTTGAAAGAGCCCTTAAGGTCATCACCCCAACCCCACCATGGCCACCAAACCCTGGCCCCAGCTGCCATGGCCACAGGGTTCTGGAGCCCCTCCAGGCATGGGGACTCCACCACCTCCCTGGGCAGCCTCTGCCAGGCCCTGACCACTCTGCCACCAAAGACATTTTGCCTCCTCTCCAACCTAACCCTCCCCTGGCACAGTTTCAGGCCATTGCCTCTTGTCCTGTCCCTTGTTCCTAGGGAGCAGAGCCCAAGCCCCAGCTGGCTGCAGCCTCCTCTCAGGGAGCTGCAGAGAGCAGTGAGGTCTCCCTCAGCCTCCTCCAGGAGAGAGAAACCACCAGCAGTGCCTCCCCTCAGCCACAGTGAGAAGCTGCCCAGGGACAGCAGCAGCTCTCTCCTGTGTGCCAGCATCTCCCAGCAGCCACAGGAGACCTGGGCTGCTGCAGGGACATCCCTGCCCCAGCCTCTGGCTGCCCACAAGCTCCTCAACCTGCTGCCACCTGTGAGGCCAGGCTGGATGAGGCCCTGAGCAGCCTGTGCTGGTGGGAGGTGTCCCTGCCCATGGCAGGGGGCTGGAACTGGATGAGCTTTAGGGTCCCTTCCAATCCCAAGCATTCTGGGATTCCCAAAGCCCTTCCCAGCACTCCACCTTGGCAGCTCCATCCCCACAGCCGAGCAGGATGGGAGCTTGGGTTGCACTTGGCTGCAGCAGCGTCTGGAGGGGGGCAGAGTGAAGGTGCTGCAGTGCAGCAGGCAGGCAGCACCTCTCAGCAGGCTTCTGTGCTGCTGCAATTACACCTCATTAAGTAACCTTTAAAATGCCCTCCAGGGCCAGGGCTCCCCTGGTCACTTCTGCCTTACTGATCTCCCAGGAGGTGGCACTTAGCCAGGGCTGCTGTGAGCCTCCTCAGAAGCTCCAGGAGGAGATCCCAGGCAGATGGGGTCTGCTCCAGCCTCTCTTTCAAGGTCCACCACAGCTGGCACTCAGAGAGGCTGCTCTCTGCACCTACCCTTGAGCAGGCACCAGCTCAAGTGCCCTTGCTGTCACCTCAGCCCCAGAGGCTCTCTGCCATCAGTCCACAACTTGGAGCCAAGAGCCCAGGCAGCTTTCAGAGCCAGGGAACAGCTCCACTCTGCTTCATCTGCATCACTCCAGGAGGAGGCAAAGCTGCTGCTGAAGGCAAAAAGGCAATAAGCCTCCCATGGTGCTTCACCAGCCTGCAAGTGTTCCAGGAGCTGGAGAGGAATCCCCCAAAGGAGAGACCCTCCAGCAGCAGAAGGTTTCCTTGGAGCAACCTGAGCAAGCTGCCCACTGAGCAGGAGCTTCCCTCCTCTCCTACCTGCCCAGGAAGCCAACATCCTCCCCCCTCCAAACACCTGCCCAACAAACCTTCCTTCCACCCTCTGCAGCCCAGCCCCAGCCTGGCCTGGGCTGAGCCCCAGCAGTGTGGGCAGCAGGGGCAGGGAGGGGATTCTGCCCCTCTGCTGTGCCTGCTGAGACCTCCCCTGCAGGGCTGGGGCAGCTCTGGAGCCCTCAGCACAGCCAGGGAGCTGCTGGAGCAGGGCCAGGGGAGGCCACAGCAGTGCTGGGAGGCTGGAAGCCCTCTGCTGGGAGGCCAGGCTGGGAGGGTTGGGGTTGTGCAGCCTGCAGAGGAGAAGGCTCCAGGGAGACCTTAGAGCAATCCTCCAGTATTTGATGAGGGCTCCAGGAGAGCTGGGGAGGGACTTTGGACCTGGGCTGAGAGTGACAGCCTGAGGCTGATGGCTCAGAGTGGAAGAAGATGGATTTAAGATCAGACATTGGGAAGAAATTGCTCCCCAGGAGGGTGGAGAGGCACTGGGACAGGCTGCCCACAGCAGCTGTGCAGGCTCCAAGCCTCAAAGCCAGGTTGGGCAAGGCCTGGAGCAAGCTGGCTGGAGGTGTCCTGTCCATGGCAGGGGCTTGGATGATCCTGAAGGTCCCTTCCAAGCCAGTCTGTGACTGTTACTCCAGGAGGAGAGCTGCTTGGCATGCCCCCAGCTGCTGGTGGCTGTCACCTGCCTGGGGCAGCTCCTGGCCTGAGCTCTGGGCACTGCTGCTCAGCAGCCTCTCCTTCTGCAGGCACAGGAAATTCCAGGAGAGGGATGTGGACCCAGAGCAACCAGGAGAGAATTCCCTCCCCAGGCAAACACTGCTTTCCCTTTTTTGGAAGGTTTGGAATCTACCACAGCAGCTCCAAGGCAGCTGTGAGCCAAGAACAAGCCCAAAGCTGCTGCAGGGAAGGAAGCCTCCTGTGCTCCCCTGCCAAGGCCACTGAGATGATCAGAAGTGTCCAAAGCAAAATCCTCTCCTTCCAACACTCCAAATTCCAGGAGGGAAAGGAAAGGGAAGCCAGAGGATGCTGGAGAGAGCTGGCAGCCAAAAGAAGCCTGAGGACCTGGATCCTTCCTGCCCACCCTTCACAAGAAAGCAGGACAAATCAGTGCACCCAGCCAGGCCCCTGGCATGGAGCTGAGCAGCAGCAGCTCTGCAGCAGCCCAGGCTGCCCATGGCCAGCAGCTGGGGGTTTTCCTGCTGGCAGGAATTGCCCTGGGCTGCAAGAGGCAACCAGCCTGATCACAGCAACTTCAGGGACTCACCCTGCCAGCTCCAAGGCTTCTCTGCACTCACCACAGCTTCAGGAGCTCCACCTCGTTGTGTTCATGGATGCACAGCATGGTTGGGTTGGAAGGGACCTCAGAGATCCCCCAGTGCCACCCCCTGCCCTGGGCAGGGACACCTCCCACCAGCACAGGCTGCTCAAGGCCTCATCCAGCCTGGTCCTCAGCACCTCCAGGCAGGAGGCAGCCACAGCCTCCCTGGGCAGCCTGTGCCAGAGTCTCCCCAGCCTCACTGCAAAGGATTTCTTCCTCCTCTCCACTCTCAGTCTCCTCTCTCCCAGTCAAAGCCATTGGCCCTGGGCCTGGCACTCCCAGCCCTTGTCCCAAGTCCCTCCCCAGCTCTCCTGGAGCCCTTCAGGTCCTGGGAGGCTGCTCTGAGGTCTCCCTGCAGCCTTCTCTTCTGCAGGCTGCACAGCCCCAGCTCTCCCAGCCTGGCCCCACAGGGGAGGTTCTGCAGCCTCTGATCATCTCTGTGGCCTCCTCTGGTCCCTCTCCAGCAGCTCCAGGTCCTTCCTGTGCTGGGGGCCCCAGAGCTGGAGGCAGTGCTGCAGGTGGGGGCTGAGCAGAGCAGAGCAGAGGGGCAGAATCCCCTCCCTGTGCTGCTGCTCTCCCTGCTCTGGCTGCAGCTCAGCACTCAGCTGCCTCTGGGCTGCCAGGGCCCAGTGCTGGCTCCTGGGGACTGTGTCACCAGCTGACCCCCCCAAGGCCTCCTCCTCCAAAGGGACCTCTCCCCACCAGGCAGGGCTGCTTCCAACAACCCAGCCACTGCTGCCACTGAGGAGGTGAAGCTCATTTTCAGGAGCAGCTTCAAGGTTTGAAAAGGTTCCCAGGAGCATTAAGTGACTCTGAAACAGTTTCATCCCAGGTCAGCTGTGCCTGCCTGAAGGGCTGCAGATTCCCTGCCCAACAGCTTCCCAAGAGCTGCTCCTCCACAAGCATCTTCACCTGCCCAATGAAGCTCAAGAGCCTGCTGCCCCCACCCTGCAGAACATCACAGAGCTTTGTCCCCAGCTTTTGTTGCTCTGATGACAGAGGGAATCTTGTTCTCACCCTTGCACACGGCCAGCTCAGAGGCAGAGAACTGGAGCAGGAGGTTCAGTGCTAGGTTACTCCTCAGATGAACCACAGGTAGGCTGGAGCCACCCTTGGGGGACAGCCAGGTGCCACAGCTGAAGTCACCTCGGGGCTCAGGAGGGCAGCATCCTGCTGGGGGACAGCAGTGGGGGCACAAAACCCAGGCAGCAGCTCAGCTGACCAGCAAAGGCAGCTCCAAGCAAACATGCCAGGAGCTCCCCCACTGAGGGGGGGATATTTTAAGGTGCTGAACACTCTGTGGTGCCTGCTGGAGCTTCAGGGACACAGACCTCTGGTTTGCTGTGGAGCAGTTCCCATACAGCTACAGCAGGGAGGTGGAGCTCCACTCAACACATTCTTGTGCTGGGGTTTGCAGCTCCAGCTCTGGGCTCCCCAGGTGAGGAGGGACAGAGAGCTGCTGGGGAGAGTCCAGGGCAGGCTGCAGAGCTGCTGGGGGGCCTGGAGCAGCTCTGGGAGCAGCAAAGGCTGAGAGCCCTGGGGCTGAGAGCCTGCAGCAGAGCAGCCCCAGAGGGCAGCTGAGCAATGCTCAGCAAGAGACAAAGGAGCTGGGGTTTGGTTTCTTCCTCTTCCCTCCTACTCCACAACCCACCAGTCTGTTAAGATACTCTTTACCCTGTACCAGCTCCAAGAGACTCTGAAGGAGAAACCTCCTTACAAGCCAAAGGTTGGGAAGAAGAGCCATCCCCTGCCCCCCTCAGAGCAGTGCCAAAGCCCAGCCTGGCACTGCCACTGCCCCATTAGAGCCTTGGGTTACTCCTTGGCAGTGTTGGGTGCCCCAACCAAGGTTCATACCAAGCACCCCTGAGAGGAACTGTGAGCCCTCCCCAGGCAGAGGGATGGGGAGGCTCTCTTTGGGACCTCTGCTGCCAAGTGCCAACAGCCAATGGTTAATGCTACCAGGAAGCAGTGAGTTTCACTCCTCAGCAACCCCCTGATGTCCTCCTCCCTGTGCCTGGCTACATCCTGTCTGCTCTGGGATGCTCCAGACCTGGACCTTCAGCTCAGCAGCACCAGGGGCAAGCACCACAGAACCACAGCATGGGAGGGGTTGGAAGGGACCCCCAGAGATCACCCAGCCCAAGCCCCCTGCCAGAGCAGGGCACCCAGGGCAGGGCACACAGGAACACAGCTGGGGGGGGTTTGAAAGGCTTCAGAGGAGGAGCACAGTGCCCAGGGGGGGTTGGAAGCTCTCCACAACCTCTCTGGGCAGCCTGCTCCAGGCCTCCAGCAGCCTCACCCCAAACAACTTTCTCCTCCTGCTCAGCTCCAACCTCCTGCCTGACACTTGCTGCCCCTTGGCCTGTCCCTGGGCACCACTGACAAGAGCCTGGCACCTTCATCCTGCCCCCCACCCCTCTTGCTGATAGACATTGATCAGATCCCTCTCAGCCCTTCTCCTCTCCAGGCTCAACAGCCCCAGGGCTCTCAGCCTTTCTTCAAGTCCTGCCATCACTCTTGTCACCTCTGCTGGACTCTCCCCAGCAGTTCCCTGTCCCTCTTGCCCTGGGAAGCCCACAGCAGGACAGAGCACTGCAGGGGTGGTCTCACCAGGACAGAGCAGAGGGGCAGGAGAGCCTCAGCAATGCCCCAGGTGTGCTCCATCATCACACAACCTGGCCACACAGGGACCTGGCTCCAGCAGCACTGCACAGGACACCACAGCCCTGCTGCTTCAGGGGGAAAAGCCCTGGCAGAGCATCCAGCCCAGCCAGCAACCCAACCCCATGGCCACATGGCTCTGGAACCCCTCCAGGCATGGGGACTGCACCACCTCCCTGGGCAGCCTCTGCCAGGCCCTGACCACTCTGGCACAACAGAGCTCAGCAGGGAGCTCCCCCAGGCAGGAGCATCCTCTTCAAAGCTCATACTGGAAAGGGAATGGAAGATGCAAAGCTTTTCAAGTGAAGGTGAAGGCTGAGAGGAGCTCTGGGGGCTCTGCTGGCCTCCAGCAGCTGGAGGAGCTGAGTGCCTTGCAGGCTTGGTGTGGCTGGCAAAGCAAGCAGCTGTGCTGCAGCTGCCAGGGGAAAGCCTCCCCAGCAGGGACTCCAGCACAGCAGCACACAGCTGGGTGTCCCAGAGGGAGTCACGGAGAGTGCAAAACACAGAGCCCCACCAGGACAGCCTGGCTGTGCCAGCAGGGCCATGGCACACCCTGAGCACAGCAGCAAGGTCTCAGACCCTGCCTCAGCCCAGCCAGCCCTGGGCACCTGCCTGCTGCCCAGCCATGGCCTCAGGCCCAGCACTCAGATGGCTTTTGCAGCTTCAGGCTGCTGGAGCTGGCCTGCTGCTGGGTCCTTCAGTGGTGTCCCACCCCCCTGAGCAGCAGACACCAGCTCCACTCTGCCATGCCATGGGAGAAGCACTGCTGCCTCCGAGGAGAAGCTCAGCAGGAGCAGTCTGGCAGCACCAGCCCCACATTTCCTATGGGGGTTTGAACTTCAGCAGCAGCCCTCACCCCAGGAAGGACACTGAGGAGCTGGGGCAGGGCCAGAGAAGGGCAAGAGAGCTGGGGAAGGGTCTGGGGAAGAGGGCTGGTGAGGAGCAGCTGAGGGAGCTGGGGGGGTTGAGCCTGGAGAAGAGGAGGCTGAGGGAGACCTCCTTGCTCTCTGCAGCTCCCTGAGAGGAGGCTGCAGCCAGCTGGGGCTTGGGCTCTGCTCCCTAGGCTCAGGGGACAGGACAAGAGGCAATGGCCTCAAGCTGCCCCAAGGCAGGGTTGAGTTGGCCATGAGGAACAATTTCTTCCTCTTGAGGGTTGCCCAGACCTGGCCCAGGCTGCCCAGGGCAGTGGTGCAGTCCCCATGCCTGGAGGGGTTCCAGAGCTGTGTAGCTGTGGTGCTGAGGGCCAGGGCTCAGGGGTGCTGAGGGCCAGGGCTCAGGGGTGCTGAGAATCAGAAATCCTAAAGGTCTTCTACAAGCAAAACCATTCCAGGACTCCCTAAGCAAACAAGCAGAGCAGAGGCAGCTGCTGCTCACCCCAGGCTCAGAGGGAGGAATTAGGTCTGTGCCCTGCACCAGGAACCCTGCAGCACTGTGAAAGGATGGAACCAAGCAGCAGCAATAGGGAAGAACCACCTCTGGCATCCTACTGCCTGGAACAGGCCCAGAGCAGCAGCTCCCCAGCACTGGGCCCACACTGTGCCCCCAGAGAGGGAGGCCCTGCAGCAGGTCTCACTGTGCAGGCAGGGCTGGAGGCTGTGGCTAGTGGGCAGCCTCAGGCTGGGCTGCAGGTGCATCCCCTCTGACAAGAAGCAGCAAACAGCAGCCCAAGCAGCAGTGCAATGGAGGGGACTCTGCAGGGGCACAGCCACCAGCAACTGCTTGTGCTGAGCTACAGGAAGCACAGAACCATGGAGTGCTTGGGCTGGAAGGGACCTCAGAGACCAGCCAGCTCCAGCCCCCGCCCTGGGCAGGGACACCTCCCACCAGCACAGCTTGCTCAGGGACTCATCCAGCCTGGCCCTCAGCACCTCCAGGCAGGAGGCAGCCACAGCCTCCCTGGGCAGCCTGTGCCAGAGTCTCCCCAGCCTCACTGCAAGGAATTTCTTCCTCCTCCCCACTCTGTCTCCCCTCTCCCAGCTCGAAGCCATTGTCCCCACAGGGGAGGTTCTGCAGCCTCTGATCACCTTCATGGCCCCACAATCACAGTCTCACAGTATCACTAAGGTTGGAAGAGACCCCAAGGGTCATCAAGTCCTGAGGTGCTGAGCACCTCCTGCCTCACCACAGCACCAGCCCTGGGGCTGCTGCTTTGTGTTGTGTTTCTCCCAGCCCCAGCTCTGTGTTGACACAGGGAAACCCCATCTGCAGCGTGGCACAGCCAGCCACCTGCATCTCTGAGCATGGGAGGGCAGACTGGGAACAGAGATCACAGTCTCACAGGATAACCAAGGTTGGGAGAGACCCCAAGGGTCATCCAGTCCAACCTGTCCCAACAGACCTCACAACTAGACCATGGCACCAAGTGCCACATCCAATCTCCCCTTGAACACCTCCAGGGATGGGGACTCCACCACCTCCCTGGGCAGCACAGCCCAATGGCCAATGACTCGCTCGGTGAAGAACTTTCTCCTCACCTCGAGTCTAAACCTCCCCTGGCACAGCTTGAGACTGTGTCCTCTTGTTCTGGTGCTGGGTGCCTGGGAGAAGAGACCAACCCCTTCCTGGCTAAAACCTCCCTTCAGGGAGTTGTAGAGGGCAATGAGGTCTCCCCTGAGCCTCCTCTTCTGCAGGCTAAGCAACCCCAGCTCCCTCAGCCTCTCCTCCCAGGGCTGTGCCCCAGACCCCTCCCCAGCTTTGTTGCCCTTCTCTGGACACCTTCAAGTCTCTCAATGTCCTTCTTGAGCTGAGGAGCCCAGAGCTGGACACAGGACTCAAGGTGTGGCCTAACCAATGCAGAGTACAGGGGCACAATGACCTCCCTGCTCCTGCTGGCTACACTCTTCCTGCTGCAGGCCAGGATGCCCTTGGCCTTCTTGGCCCCCTGGGCACACTGCTGGCTCATGTTCAGGCAGCTGTCAATCAGCACCCCCAGGTCCCTCTCTGCCTGGCTGCTCTCAGCCACTCTGCCCCCAGCCTGTAGCTCTGCCTGGGGTTGCTGTGGCCAAAGTGCAGCCCCTGGCACTGGGACTTGTTGAATGCCATCCTGTTGGCCTCTGCCCATCTGCCCAGCCTGGCAAGGTCCCTCTGCAGAGCCCTTCTGCCCTCTAACCGACCAACATCTGCTACCAGCTTGGTGTCAGCTGCAAATTTGCTGATGCCTGACTCAATGCCCTCCTCCAGATCATCAATGAAGATATTGATCAGGCTGGGGCCCAGCACTGCTCCCTGGGGCACAGCACTGGTGCCTGGCTGCCAGCTGGCTGTGGCACCATTCACCACCACTCTCTGGGCTCAGCCTCCAGCCAGTTCCTCACCCAGCTCAGAGAGCTGCTGGCCAAGCCAGGGGCTGACAGCTGAGGCAGCAGTTTGCTGTGGGGGATGGTGTCCAAGGCCTTGCTGAGGTCCAGGCAGAGCACATCCACAGCCTGCCCCACGTCAATTCCACAATGGTGGAAGCAACTCTGCCATGCTCTGGGAGTGCTCAGCTCTAAGCAGTATCAGGCAGAAAAGACTCTAAAAGGCCCAGACCATCAGGCTGTGCTGCAGAACTTCATTCCAGCCAGTTAATTATGGTGACCCCAATCCAGTTTCCATTAGTCAGAACCTTAGAAAACCTCCTGCTCCTGAGAAAGGAGAACACCTCCTGGGCCCCACCTCTCCCTGCAAAGAGCAAAGCTTGAGGAGAGTTTTTTATTGCATAAAAATCCAAACTCAGAAGAGGCTCAACACTGGAAAGCTCTTGAGGAGATCCCTTTTCCCTGGCAGGGCTCCTGCCCCAGCCTTCAGCAGTGCTCCCCCAGTGCCCTCCAGCCCCCAAGCTGGGGATCACTGGGTGCTGCACCACAGCACACTTCCACACTGCCAGCAGCCTGGCAGGGGCTGGAAGGGAGCTCTGGAGCTCCCCAAGCCCTGCTCCAGCAGGGCACCCCCAGCACCCTGCCCAGCAGCACAGTGCCCAGGGGGGGTTGGAAGCTCTCCACACCAGGACACTCCACAACCTCTCTGGGCAGCCTGCTCCAGGCCTCCAGCAGCCTCACCCCAAACAACTTTCTCCTCCTGCTCAGCTCCAACCTCCTGCCTGACACTTGCTGCCCCTTGCCCCTTGTGCTGGCCCTGGGCAGCACTCAGCAGAGCCTGGCCCCAGCCTCTTGCCCCCCACAGCTCCTTTAGCTCTTGCTGAGCATTGCTCAGCTGCCCTCTGGGGCTGCTCTTCTGCAGGCTCTCAGCCCCAGGGCTCTCAGCCTTTGCTGCTCCCAGAGCTGCTCCAGGCCCCTCAGCAGCTCTGCAGCCTGCCCTGGACTCTCTCCAGCAGTTCCCTGACTCTCCTGACCTGGGGAGCCCAGAGCTGGACCCAGGGCTCCAGCTGTGGGGCAGAGTAGAGGAGGAGGGGAACCTCCCTTGCCCTGCTGGCCACACTCCTCCTGCTGCACTCCAGGAGACCATTTGCCTTCTTGGTCAGAAGGCCACACTGCTGCCTGGATCCCACATTTGCTCCCCTTGCCCACAGCCAGCTCCACCAAGGCAGCCCTGAATCTTTCTCTTTCTCTTGGAGGGAAGAAGGTTTCTTTCTGTGCAGTCCCAGAGGAACACTTCCAGCTGGTAACCAAAACAAACCCAGCCCCTGCTCAGCAATGGCTGCATTCTCAACCAGGAGAGAGGCTCCTTAAAGCAGTGGCTGGGATGAAGTTGCCACAGCAGCCTCCTCCCAGCCCCTGCAGACAATCCAGGCCTTTGAGCATTCACACTGCTGCCAGACTGAGCCCTCAGTCTGACTCCAGCTCACATCCAGCTGTGAGCCCCAGCCTGTGCCCTGAGAGGCTCCCAACCCTCCCCAGCCAGGCTCAGAAGGGAGGCCTACGAGACACTTCAAGCCAAAACTCAGCAGGAGAAGCCCAGGAGCTCAGCAGCCATCCTGGCTGGGAGCCTCTGGGCCAGCTGCAGGGGACCCAAGCTCTGTGCAGACTCAGCTGCAGCCCAGAATGCAGCAAATGTGTTGGTTTGGAAGAGGTTTGCTCTCAGAGGGAGGAAAGGAAGCCTCCCAGCTCTGAGCTGCTGTGGAACACTGCTGCTGTGTTATTGGAGCATGAGGAAAGCTCCTTTGTGGAGGGAGGTGGCCAAGGCAGCCCTGCTTGGGGTGAGGCTCACCTCCCAGTGCCAAGGGGATCATTGCCACCGACTGCTGTGGGGACAGCCAGCCCCTAGGTGATGCCAAGCCACAGAGTTCAGGTGTGCTCCCCTTCCAACACACAGAGGGATGGCCACAGGCATGCCCAGAGCCATGCAAGAGTGGTTTAGCCACTGCCTTACAAGCAAAGCCAGGATGAGGGAGGGGATTCTGCCCCTCTGCTCTGCTCTGCTCAGCCCCCACCTGCAGCACTGCCTCCAGCTCTGGGGCCCCCAGCACAGGAAGGACCTGGAGCTGCTGGAGAGGGGCCAGAGGAGGCCACAGAGATGAGCAGAGGCTGCAGAACCTCCCCTGTGGGGCCAGGCTGGGAGAGCTGGGGCTGTGCAGCCTGCAGAAGAGAAGGCTGCAGGCAGACCTCAGAGCAGCCTCCCAGTGCCTGAAGGGGAGCTGGGGAGATTGCCCAGGGAAGCTGTGGATGTTCCCTCCCTGGAGGTGCTGAAGGCCAGGCTGGATGAGGCCCTGAGCGGCCTGTGCTGGTGGGAGGGGTCCCTGCCCATGGCAGGGGGCTGGAGCTGGATGATCTCCGAGGTTCCTTCCAACCCAAAGCAGTCTGTGCAGCTGAGAGTCCATTTCCTTGACTCCAAGGGCAGCAAGAACCCTCCCAAAATGTACAGTAAAAATAACTGAGGTTTCCTCCTGAGAGTGATCCAAACTATTTGATTTCACAGGGAAGTGGGAGAAGGCCAAGGGGAGTCAGGAGGATATCCAAAACCAGCTGCAGCATCATCAGCTCCAAGAGAGGGCTGGGCTGGTGGTAAGGAGCATTTGATGCAGGGTCTGTGTGCAATTCCCAAGGGATCCATCAGAGATGAGCAGGAAAAGCAAGCCTGGATTCAGCAAGCCACTGAAGAGCTGCAGTTTGCCACCCTGCAGCCCTCATTCCAGGAGGCAGCTGCCAAATCTTGCAGACTGTCCTGTGTGGAAATAAACCTGAAGGCCTTGACCGTCCCCAGCCACTGCCTGGAGTGACAGCTGCCACCCCCAAACCTGCCCTGCTCCTGCAGCTCGGGCTGGGCACCTCAGGACAACAAAGCTGAAGAGGTGGTGAGAGGTCAGGAAAGCACAACAAGGTCGATGAAAAGCCTCAGAAGCCACCAGAGAAGGGGCAGTTAAAGGCTGAGTATGGAGGGCTGAGGTGAGGAGCAGCTGGCGTGGGGGCAGAGCAAGGCTGGCAGGCAGGGGCAGATACCTGAAGGATGCAAATGGGAACGAAAGTGAACCAAAGGCCAGGGAAATGAAGCTGGGATGGATCAGCAGGAGGCTGAGACAGAGAGGCTGAAGCTGTGTCAGGAGCACAGAGGTGCTGCAGAGCTTGGGGTGTTTGGAAACAGGTTCCACAAACTGTGGGACTCGTAAGGAGCAGAGGCAGCGAGCTCAGGGGTGCAAGGAGTTCCTGACCTCCAACTGACTTCTGGATCAAAGCAACAAAGGGAAGGAGAGAAAAGTCAAGGCAGCAGCAGGATGGCTTCTGAAGGCTTCCAGCCACTTGGTTCTGCTGCATTTCCAGCCAGTAACAAATGCAGTGGGGAGAGCCTTGTCCCCTGGGCACAGCCAGTGCCAGGGTAGCAGCGGCAGGAGCAAGAAGCCATCTGCTGCTTTGAGAGCACTGCACCCCACAGCCCCCCAGACACAGCCCTGCCTGCTCCACAAGGGGACAGCAGCATCATGTGAAGCTGCCTTGCTGCCTCACACAGCCTCACTCCAGCCTCTGCCACCAGCAGCAGGATTCCCTTTTGCTGCTACAGCAGCACCAAGGGAGGATCAGACCCTGGGGAGGTGCAGCAGGAAAGGAGACGACAACACAGCACTGCTAGGAACTGCCTCCCACTGCCTGTGACAGCTCCAGGTCCTGCAGGAAAAGACAAATTGTCCTCAAGAACCCTCCCCACACACCTCAAGGGGCAGGAAGTGGCAGGCAGGAGGTTGGAGCTGAGCAGGAGGAGAAAGTTGTTTGGGGTGAGGCTGCTGGAGGCCTGGAGCAGGCTGCCCAGAGAGGTTGTGGAGTGTCCTGGTGTGGAGAGCTTCCAACCCCCCCTGGGCACTGTGCTGCTGGGCAAGCTGCTGAGGGTGCCCTGCTGGAGCAGGGCTTGGGCTGGGGGAGCTCCAGAGCTCCCTTCCAGCCCCTGCCAGGCTGTGACCTTGTTTAGAAGCCCATGGAGCACACAACTGGTCCTAGAAAGCTTTTCAAGGGTCTCCACAGTCTGTGCTGCACAAACATCCAGCCAGCTGGAGCAACATCACAGGGCTGCATCTCCTCTGCTCAAGGCCACCCCCATCTTGGAGTGTCCCAGCTGCTGGGACCTCAGCATCATCCTCTCCAAACACCTTTCTGTGGGAGGGGACTGGCAAAGCCTCACTCTTTACCCACCTTTATCATACCAGATGAGAACAGACTGCCTGTGAATGTCCATGGCCTGACCTCATCTATGGCACACCGACAGTCACTGCCAACACCACAGCCATGAAGCTCCTTCAGAGAGCCTTTGGACAACCACAGGATCACAGGCTGGCAGGGCTTGGAAGGCACCTCTGGAGATTCAGCCCACCCCCCTGCCAAGGCAGGGCCACCCAGAGCAGGTCACTCAGGAACCATCCAGTGGGGGCTGGAAGCTCTCCAGAGATGGAGACTCCAGCACCCCCCTGGGCAGCCTGCTCCAGGCCTCCAGCACCCTTCAGTTACAGCAGTTCCTCCCCATGTTCAGATGGACCTTCTGATGTGCCAGTTTGTGCCCAGTGCCCCTTGTCCTGTCTCTGGGCACCACTGACAGAGGTGCCACCCTCCTGCCACCCACCCTTGAAGTATTGATCAACATTGATCAGATCCTCTCAGCCTCTCCTCAGAAGGGAGATGTTCAGTCTCCTGAACTAGCACCCAAGCTGCCCAAGCAGCAATGCAGAGCAGCTCCCCAGCCCCCTCTTTACCTGCCCCTGGTTTTCATCACACAGAGATCAACCCCTTCAGACTGGAAGCTCAGAGCTGTGTCACTTGCCTGGAAGCTCAGAGCCCTGTCCCAGCTGCCAGCTGGGCTCCTCTGACATTCAGCTAACCACCACTTCAGCCAACTGCTCCACCAGGCTAAGCTCAGGAGCCCATAACTGCCTCTGGTGTTTCACTGAGGGCAACACTTGCTGCTCTCCAGCTCCCCACAACTCCTTAGCCTCCCTCTGAGCCAGCTGGCTCCCAGGACTGAACTGAGAGGTTTGTTCCACCACCTCCCTATGCAGACCTTGCCAGGAGCAAGGAGGAAGAGAGGAGTAGGAAGCAGGTTCCTCTTCCTCTTGCTAAGGAGGGGGGCAGTAAGAGGAGTGGAATTTGCCCCTCCTTAGCTCCCTGCTGCCCAATGCCTTCATGAGCCATCACACCCTCACCTCCCTTGCAGGCTTCCCAGTTTCACTCACAGTACAACCTTGGCTTACATCATCAAATGTCCTTTTGGTGTCCTAACACCACTTCACCTCCCCTCCCTCAGAGGGCACAGAACCATGGTGCTGGCAAAGCCCTCTCAAGATCACCCAGCCCAACCCTTCCCTACCTCTGCCAAGGCTGGGGCTGAGCCCTCAGCACCACAGCTCTGCCTCTCTGAAACACCTCCTAGGACAGGCATTCAAGCACCTCCCTGGGCAGCCTGGGCCAGGCTTTGGGAACCCTTTCAGGGAAGAAATTTCTTCTGATGTCCAACCTAAACCTCCCCTGGGGCAATGCTGCTGTCCTGAGATGGATTTCCATTTTTCAAGAGCCCCCCACATCACATCTGTTAAAATAGGTCAAGGAAGTCCCCCTGAACTCCTGCTGCTGGCAGCTTACACCACCAACAACCCCTTCCCCTTCACACTCAGTGTGGCTTCTTGCTTCTCTGAGCTGCAGGCTTGCCACAAGGCAGGCAGAGCCACCCCAAGCAGGACCTTCCCTCTCTGGTAAGCCTCTGCAGGAGGTACCAGGCTGTGCTCCTGGGGTGCCCATTACCTGCTGGCACACCAGCCTCCCAAGGGTGTTCAGCACTTGGCGTACCCTGGAAGCGCTGCTCTGCAGCTACAGAAGCCTCTTGCTGAAGATGAATGGATCTGAGCAGCAGAGTGTACTTCAGCATGGACAGCACTGCTGGGAGCTGTGCTCAGCAGGAAGAGCTTTAAAGGCACAGCCCAGGCCAGAAGCCTGCAGACAACCACTTCTCAGCTGGGTCTGTCCAAACAGCTTCCAGTGGCACAAACCTGCCCTGGACAGTCACAGGATGGTTTAGGTTGGAAAGGGTCTGAGAGATCATCCAATGCCAGCCCCTGCCATGGGCAGGGACACCTTCCACCAGCACAGCTTGCTCAAGGCCTCATCCAGCCTGGCCTGCAACACCTCCAGGCAGGAGGCAGCCACAGCCTCCCTGGGCAGCCTGTGCCAGAGTCTCCCCAGCCTCACTGCCAACAATTTCCTCCTCCTCTCCACTCTCAGTCTCCCCTGCTTCACTAAATCACCCTTCGTGCTCCACCTTAGGAGAGACCTCAACAGCTGACAGCCCCTCCTGAGGCCAAGATCTCGGAGCACTCTGCAGGCTTGTGTCACACCTTCGACTCCCTGGCACCGTTCCCGTGCCAGAATGAAGGCAGGAGGCGCTGCAGGAGGTGCTGCAGGAGGCACTGCAGGAGGTGCTGCCCGGGCTGGAGCGGCAGGCCTGGGCTGAGCCACGCACGCTGCCAGCACTAGCAGCCACCTGCCACGTCCCCTGCCACGCACACACCCTCTGCCTGCCCTCGTTTCCCACGGACTCGGGCTGCTCCACAGCAAACGCCTAGGGAGAGGCTTGGGAAAGCAAATGGTTCCCTGGCAGGCTCCTGCTGCACCCCAGAGCGACGGCCACGGTGCACAGCATCTGTGACCTCCACCGGGCGGCTCGGAGGCCTCTGCTGGCTGCAGCAACGAGGGGGCACGGCAGTGGGAACAGAGGGCCCAGCCCACAGTGGGAAGATGCAGAGCGCTGACCGAGGTTTGGTGCAGCAGCTGGTGCTGGCAGTGCCCCCCGGCGCCGTGCCGCTGCCTGGCTAACCGCGCCGGGAGCAGTAAGTGCTGCCCGCTGCACCGCTGCGCCCGTTGCCCCCAGCTGACAGCGCCGGGACCCAGCGCCGCTTCCCAGAGGTGCGTTCCAAAAGCACTCCCTCTGCTGCTTCCCGGAGAGGTGTTTGTCCCGGCAGGAGGAGAAGCCTTCCTCCCCCAGCACACCCTCCACACCCGAGGATTTGCTTTGTCATGCCACTTGAAGCCACACACAGCAGCTACAGCTGGAGAACCGAGGCAGGGGTCCTGGCTGAGCACACGCAAACTTCACCTCCACGCCTTCAAAACAAAACCAAACCCAAATCAACCTTTGGTCCTGAGCCCAACATACGAAACAGCCCCAAACCGACTGCCGTGCCCCGGCAGGCTGCTGGGGCTCTCTCCATTTTGGGTCATACCAGGCAGCTTCAAATTACATCGCATCTGATCTGCTGCAGGGAAACACAAGCTCTCCAGGGGGCAAAGCAGGGGACACGAGCAAGAAGAGAGTATTTAAGGGTGTCCAGACTGCGCTAAGCAAGGTGCTCCTCGCTCAGCACCGTGCCAGCCAGGCTGTGCAGGGACCCGCAGCAATGATGGGGACAAGGAGCAGCAGCAGATCCCGGGATCTTGCTCAGGCACGGGAGCTGCTCAGACAAACCTTAAATGTGCTACGGATGGAGAACAAAGAGAGGGGAGGCAGGCTCCCAGCGGCACCGCCGAGATGCTCCGTGCCCAGCGGGCTGGGACCCGGCAAAGGGAACACCGGCTGCCGGCGGCACTGCAGAGCGGGGCAGGGAAAGGTGAGCTCCGGCTCCTGCAGCCACCGAGCTCATCCATGTCCTTCACCCGCCGTGACCCAGAGGCCACCGATGCAGACACTGCCCTTGCCCGTGCTAGACACCCCCAGAGGCTGCTGCCAGCCACACCAGGCACCTTTGCTCAGCACCCCTTTGGTGGGCAAGGGTCCGTGGCCAGCCCAGCACGGTGCCGCCCCCCGGGGTGACACAACCGCAGTGCTCCATGGCAGGGAGCCACCACCTCGCCGCACACGCAGCGCCCACAGCTCTCTCTCGGGGGGGCACCCAGGACCCCAGCACAGGGCAGGTGTCAGGGGAGGCCCCGGCCCGCTAGGGTGGGCCCAGGCCCCGCTGCCCTCCGGCCTCACCTGCTCGGCACCGTAGGCCGTGGCAAACTGGACGAACTCCTCCACACGCACGAAGCCATCACCGTCGCGGTCCAGGGCGTCGAAAACAGGCCGGAGACGAGGTTCCTCCTCCTCCGTCCGGGCCGGGGTCTCGGCGGAACCCTCCAGGGCCGGGCAGTCCCCATGCTCCGGAGCGGACCACGGCGGCGGCCCCGGGACGGGCTCAGCGGCCTCAAGGAGCCAGAGGCCCGGCTCCAGCTCCGGCTCCAGCCCCGTCCCGTCCCGCTGCGGCCCCGGGGGGAGCGGGAGCTCGGGCACGGCCGCCGGCGGTGGCGGCTCCATTTTCACCGGCGGCGCTCAGCGCCGGCCGCCGCCGCCCGCCCCGCCGCTGCCCGGCGGCCATGCCCCGCGCCCATCACCCCTTCACATCGCGGCCACCCGGCACCAGGGGCAGCGACACTGGGACCGGGGCGGTGGTGGTGGCAACGCAGCGATGCCGGTAAGGTCCCAGCGGTAGCTCCGCCCGCACCCGGGCACACACGGCTTTGTGCGAGGCGGCGCCGACCCCGCCCCGCCCGCCCGGGAACGGCAGCTCCGAGCGCCGCAGGGTACGCGGAGCCTCGCAGGGCCCGGGGGTGCGGGGAGAAGGGGAGGGCACCGAGAGGCAGCTCCGGCACCTGCCGGCCGCCGCTCCGGGGCAGCCCGCGGCGAGACACCAGACCGCCGCGCGGCCGCCGCGGGAGCCGGGGCGCTGACGTCACTCCCCTGGCCGCGCGGCCCCACCCACCGCGAGGAGGGGCAAGGAGGCCACGCCCCTGGCCGGACGCCGCTTCGTGCGCGGCGCGGACGGGGCAGGAGGAGAGGGGCGGGGCCTGGCGGCGCGCGAGCACGTGCAGGCCGCGCGCTCTCTGAGGGGCGGGGTCAGCGGGAACCGGGAGCGCGCGGCCCTGAGAATCGGGGGCACCGCGAGCCTGGGGTGGGGGCACAGCGCACGAGGAGGTGACACCGTGCGCGGGGGGGCTGGGCACCACGCACCGTGTGCCCGGGGGGGCTGGACACCACGCACCGTGTGCCCGGGGGGGATGAACACCACGCACCGTGTGCCCGGGGGGGCTGGACACCACGCACCGTGTGCCCGGGGGGGCTGGGCACCACGCACCGTGTGCCCGGGGGGGATGGACACCACGCACCGTGTGCCCGGGGGGATGGACACCACGCACCGTGTGCCCGGGGGGATGGACACCACGCACCGTGTGCCCGGGGGGGATGGACACCACGCACCGTGTGCCCGGGAGGCATGGACACCACGCACCGTGTGCCCTGGGGGGATGGACACCACGCACCGTGTGCCCGGGACGGATGGACACCACGCACCGTGTGCCCGGGGGGGATGGACACCACGCACCGTGTGCCCGGGAGGCATGGACACCACGCACCGTGTGCCCGGGAGGGATGGACACCACGCACCGTGTGCCCTGGGGGGATGGACACCACGCACCGTGTGCCCGGGATGGATAGACACCACGCACCGTGCGCCCGGGATGGATAGACACCACACACCGTGTGCCCGGGAGGCATGGACACCACGCACCGGCAGCGCGCCACCCTCAGGACCCGTGGGGGTGTACTGTACACCGGCACTGCGTGCCACGCCGGACAGAATGATGCACCGCGTGGGGGGCTGATGGGCTCCGTTCACCGGCACCGAGATCCGCTCCCTCCGGGTGTGCCGACACTGCACAGCTCTCCCCGGGGCAAGGTGGGTACTGTACCCCTGCGCCGTTCACCACTCGGGGGGGGCAGCGTGTACTCGGGGGCGATGGGCACCACACCAAGGGGTAACTGTGCCAGGGGACCACCAGCCATAGACCAGTTCGCCTGCCCCCTGCCGCCTCCCCTGTGCCCCACACACCTCCCCCGTGGCCAGCACAGCCACTGGTAGGAGGCACAAAGCCACCCCCGGTTTGGCCAGCGTTGTGGGGGCAGCGCTGGGCTCATGGTTGGCCTTGATGGTCTGAAAGGTCTTTTCCAACCAACACAATTCCAGGATCCAAACCTCCGGGAGGGACCACAGCGCTGACTGTGCTCAGGGACAGTGCCCAGCACCCTTGGGCCCAACACAAGCTCCTTCAGGAGAAAACCCTTGTCCTGTTGTCAGGGAAGAGGGAGACTGTGGCTGGAATCAAAGCCCAGACCTGAGCAAGCATGATGCCCAGGCTCCACACCCTCATCCCCTGTGAAGGGGTGATGGGGGTGGAGGTTCTCTCCCCAGGGTGCTCAGCACCTCTGCTGATGGACCCAGCAGCTGCTGGGATCACGTCCTCAGGGCCAGCTGGGCCCAAGGAGGTGGCAGTCCTCAAGCGTCACGGGCCTGGGGCTCTGGGACACCACAGCCACCAAGTACTGGGGCTGCACTGGGCTCTGGGCAGTTGGTTTTCCCTGCTCCCTCGGGGCCCCATTCAGTGCACTGCAGGACAGAGGCTGACCTGGCCAGATGTGGCCTCCTAAAGCTCCTGCAGGAGAGGACAGGGCACAGCAAGCACGCCTGAGGTGCCAACACTCAGAGCCTGCAGGACCAACACCCTGCATGGGCCAAATGTCACAGGTGGGTGTGGAAGGTCTTTATTGGTAGCCTGGAGGAAGGAACAAAGCCTGGCAAGTCTCAGTCGAGTGCAGGATGTGCAGCCAAGGAGGAGAGCAAGCTCCAGGGAACACAGAAGCCCCAGAAGTGTGTCAGCAGCAAGAGGTGGCTGCACAGGAGCGGTGTGGCCCCTGAGGACATGGCACTGGGGACATGTTTGGCTCCAGCACAGCCCTGAGCAGCCCCTGCAGCTCACCAGCTCCACATCCTGCCTGGAGAGGACCAAACTCCTGCTTGTCCTACATCCACCCTCAGCTGTAGTGTCTTTGGAGAAAGGGGACAGCAGGAGACCAGAGCGACAGACGAGGGGACAGCTCAGGCTCCCAACAGACACAAGTGTAACAGCAGAGAGCTCTGGGGGGAGCTGCCCTCGCCTCAGCTCCGCTCCTGGGAAAGGGACATCCCAGCTGCATCTGCACCACCCTCCAGGGACCACTGCCCCAGCCAGGACCCCACCACAGGGCCAATTCCCCCTGTGCAGGGCCAGCTTCCCCTCCAAGAGGTCCTGCTGCCAAGCCAGGGCTGCCCTCAGCACCAAGCTTGATGTCAACCCTAGACAGGCTGAGCTGCTCCCTCCCAAAAGCAGCTGCTGGGGGTCCTGGGAAGCCCCAGGGCTAGAGAGGGGAGGCAGAGGATGGATACCCACAGGCAGCACCGCCTGCGATGCGGGAGGGGCCAGGGGAGCAACTTGTAGGGGGGCACAAAGGGATGGTGACCATCACAGCCCCCACCCTGGCAGCGTCCCGCAGCAGCGGTGGCACAGGAGGGGGGTGGGCTGCCCCCCCCAGCCCCGCAGGGCCCCTCCCCCCGGCGGAGGCGGGACCGGGGGGTCGGCAGCAGCTGCCGGCGGTGGCGGCCGCGGCCGGCGGTGTCCCTGCGCAGCAGCCTCCGCTCGCAGCCCGTCCGGCAGGCAGGCCCCGGCTGTCCCTCACGGGGCTGTGCTGGCTCCTGCAGCCCAGACATCTGCAAGACAGCGTGGAGGTGGGCACAGAGCCCTGCCCTGCTCACCGAGCTGGCCGGGCAGGACCCGAGCATGGGGAGAAGGGAGGGAAGGAGATCCTTGCCCCACAGAGTGCTGGGGGCCAGCTCCCTCCCTTCACAGCCATCTGCAGCCAGCACGGGGCCTGAGCTCAGCTCCCATACAATGCTGAAGCTGGCAGGAATCTCTGTGCCAGCTCCTGCTGGCTGGGCACAGCAAAGGGACAGCACCCCGCTCCAGGGGACAGGCAGAGGTGTCCAGCAGAGTGTCTCCCAGCAGCAGTGACAGGAGAAACCACATCAGCTGCTGCAGGCTCCCAGGAGAAACCCAGCACGTTCTCCTGCCCTTCCAAAGGTGACCCCAGGGCTATCCATGATGACCTGAAAGACCTTCTCTGTGTTCCTCTGACAAAAGCACAGGGCAGGGGGAGGCTGCTCTATCTTCCCCTTCCATGAGCCAGCAATGTGCTCTCATGGCCAGAAAGGCCAATGGTGTGTCCTAGGGGGCACTGAAAAGAATGGCCAGCAGGGCAAGGGAGGTTCTGCTCCCCCTCTACTCTGCCCTAGGGAGGCCACAGCTGGAGTCCTGGATCCAGTTCTGGGCTCCCCAGTTCCAGAGCCAGGGAACTGCTGGAGAGAGTCCAGGGGAGGCTGCAGAGCTGCTGAGGGGCCTGGAGCAGCTCTGGGAGCAGCAAAGGCTGAGAGCCCTGGGGCTGAGAGCCTGCAGAAGAGCAGCCCCAGAGGGCAGCTGAGCAATGCTCAGCAAGAGCTAAAGGAGCTGTGGGGGGCAAGAGGCTGGGGCCAGGCTCTGCTGAGTGCTGCCCAGGGACAGGGCAAGGGGCAGCAAGTGTCAGGCAGGAGGTTGGAGCTAAGCAGGAGGAGAAAGTTGTTTGGGGTGAGGCTGTGGAGTGTCCTGGTGTGGAGAGCTTCCAACCCCCCCGGGCACTGTGCTGTGGGTGCCCTGATGGAGCTGGGCTTGAGCTGGGGGAGCTCCAGAGCTCCCTTCCCACCCCACCAAGCTGGGACTCTGCAGAGGAAGGTTTGAGAACCAATGCTGCCAAGTTGACACCTGGGCTGTTTTCCCTCACCTAGAGACTCTGACACCCAGAATCTGCTCCCTATTCCCCAACAAGCCTATGGCACACAGCCCCCTCAGCATGGTCAGGGCCTGGTGGAGTGGCAGTCACTGGTGTGGCAGCCAGGCCCTTACCCCAGGGGACAAGAGGGTTTGTGAGGCGACCCCTGCTCTAACCCCAGGAGGGGGAAATGCACATCACCTAGAGTTTAGCAGAGGATGAAGCAATACCCAGCAAGGCAGGGAAGCTGTTGGCAGAGGTCAGCCAGCTGCCTCCATCCACGACCAGGGTGGTGCCAGTGACGTAGGAGGAGAGGGGGCTGGCCAGGTAGAGCGCGCTGTGGGCGATCTCCGTCTTGGTGCCGGCGCGCTGCAGGGGGATGCCGTCAAACAGGCTGCCTTGCTCCGCCCACTTCCCACCTGAGAGGGTACCAGAGAGGTCAGCTGGGCCTGGGGGACCACCTGCCCACCCCCACTGCCCAGCAGGCACTCAGCACCCCGCGCCTGGGGCTCGCCGAGAGCTCTGCGGACAGCCCACAGACAAACTCCCAAGGAGAGATGCAGGAAGGGGCTCAAGGGCAGCAGTGGATTCGTGCTGCAGCGGTGAGGCCCAAGCCAGCAGCTCAGAGGGTTCCTAAGCCTGCAGGCCTCAACTGGCACTGCACCAAGAGGCTGCCAGAGCTGAAGCAGCAGGCGAGGCTGAGCTCTGGGAGAGGCACAGCACCTGGTGGGGTCAGGGAGCTCACAGAGCTGCCACTCAGCGGAGAAACATCGGTGCCCTGCAAGGTACTGTGCCAGCTCAGCCACAGGCCCTGAACACATCTCATGCCCCACGAGCTGCATGGCACTGGAGGTCTCTGTGCCCTCCCAGAGGGACACCAGCAAGGCAGAGGCAGAGGCAGGAGCCCCCGGGGGCCTTACCCAGGCGCCGGTAGCCCTCGGTGCCCGCGACGGGGCCCGGTGCCAGGCTGTTCACACGGATCTTGCTGGGGCCCCACTCCACGGCCAGGTGACGAGTCATGGCATCTGGGGAGGGATTGCAGCACCAAGGAGAGATGCACAGCACAGCCAGCACACAGCGGGGCAAAAACCCACATAGGACTCTGGCCAAGAGCAAAGAGCCCTGGGGGAGGGAAGAGCCTCAACCCAAACCCAGGCTCACGGTATCCACATGGATTCACATTCCCCTCTGCCAAGGATTTCTCCCCATCCCAGCATCTGGGAGGAAGAGGCTTCCTTAGTGCCCACACACAGCCCAGGGAGCCCCTTGGGGAGTGGTGAGGTACCTATGGCAGCCTTAGCAGCACCAGCGTGCACCTGCAGGGCCTGGCCGCGGTAGCTCAGGGTTGCTGTGATGTTAACGATGACCCCACCGTGGTCCTGGGGAGCACAAGGGGACACAGAGTAAGGCAGAGGGCAGGGGATGTGCAGAGGAGTGGTTGCTGACCCATCCCCAGTTGGAAGAGACCTTTAAGATAAGAGTCCAAGCCTCACCCCAGCACTGCCAGGGCACCACTGAGCCCTGGCCCTCAGCACCACAGCCACACAGCTTTGAAACCCCCCCCAGGCATGGGGACTGCACCACTGCCCTGGGCAGCCTGGGCCAGGCCTGGACAAGCCTCAAGGGGAAGAAATTGTTCCTCATGGCCAACCTAAAACCCCTTCCTTGTCCCTTGGGAGCAGAGCCCAAGCCCCAGCTGGCTGCAGCCTCCTCTCAGGGAGCTGCAGAGAGCAAGGAAGTCTCCCTCAGCCTCCTCTTCTCCAGGCTCAACCCCCCCAGCTCCCTCAGCTGCTCCTCCCCAGCCCTCTTCTCCAGACCCTTCCCAGGACCTGCTCCAGCTCCTCTCTGTCCTTCTTGGAGTGAAGGGCCCACAACTGACCCCAGTACTTGAGCTGTGGCCTCCCCAGTGCTGAGCACAGGGGCACAACCCCTGCCCTGCTCCTGCTGGCCACCAAGCTCCAGTCAAGTCCCAGGGCTGGGGACAGGCAGGGTTCCCATTTCCTGCAGAGGAACTGCCATCCAAGGGAGGGACCAGGCTGGATCTCAGCAAGGTGAGTGGCAGAGGCCTGGCAGCACAGCCCCTGTGCTCCCTTCCTCCCTCCAAACTCCCCAGAGCACAGTGTGGTCAGGTGGGCACTAAGCCCCTGCTCGCCAGCACCTCTCCAGCAAGGGTGGTTCTGCTTACCCGGAAGTACTTCTCAAAGAGGACTTTGGAGGCGTTGAAGGTGCCCATGGTGTCAATGTCTAGCACTGTCCTGAAGGCATTGAAGGACAAGGCACTGGCTGGGCACAGGAAGTTTCCTGCTGCATCTGAAGAACAAGCAGCCAGGGGCAGAGTCAAGGCTGGGCCAGGAGAGATCAGGCACGTTCAGGGCACTTCTGTGAGGGGACAGTGAGTGGGAGTGTCTGGGCAGACTGGAGAGCACATGGGACAAGCCCTGGTAAGAGCATGGACAGCTTGTGGCTGTGCTGCCCACCAGCATGGCCAGGCTGGGGGCAGGAGGCTGTGGTGCAGTGGGAGCAGAGATGATCCCCACCTGGGCAAGCCCAGGAGGCCACAGATCACAAAGGGACCTCTGCCTGTTCTGAGCCCAGGGGCTGCCAGGGGACTGCAGCATCAGCCAGGCACTGGGCAAGCACAGCCCCTGGGCAGGAGCAGGTCCCTGCAGGCAGTGGGCACCCCCTGCCCAGCCCAGCTGCTCACTGTTCACCAGGATGTCGATCCTCTGGAACTGCCTCAGTGCCTCCTCCACCGCTGCCGCCAGCGCCTGGGGCTGCCGGACGTCCGTGCACAGCGGCAGGCACTGCTGCCCCGTGGCTGCCACCAGCTTCTTGGAGGCCTGCAGGGAAAAGAGACCTGAGATTCCTCCTGGGACTGGCCATCAGCAAGGGTTAGACCCAGACCTCTGAACAGGCAGGAGGTCAGGCAGGAGCCAGTCCCTGTCAGCACCCAGCAAGCACTGCGGGGGTGGGGGGCACCTGCCCGAGCACAGCCACAGTGCTTGGAGAAGACCTTTAAGGTCATCGAGGCCAACCAGGGACACTACTGCCCCACATCCCTGAGCACCACATCTGGACAGCTAGACAGACCCAGGGATGGGGATTCAAGCACTGGGCCAGCCTTTGAGAACCCTTTCAGTGAGGAAGTTTTTCCTCATGTCCAACTTAAACCTCCCCTGCCACAACTTGAAGCCATTGCCTCTTGCCCTGTCCCTTGCTCCCTGGGAGCAGAGCCCAAGCCCCAGCTGGCTGCAGCCTCCTCTCAGGGAGCTGCAGAGAGCAAGGAGGTCTCCCTCAGCCTCCTCTGCTCCAGGCTCAACCCCCCCAGCTCCCTCAGCTGCTCCTCCCCAGCCCTCTTCTCCAGCCCCTTCCCCAGCTCTCTTGCCCTTCTCTGGCCCTGCTCCAGCTCCTCAGTGTCCTTCTGGGAGTGAGAGGCCCAAAGCTGAACCCAGTACTGAAGCTGCAGCCTCCCCAGTGCCCAGTGCAATAGGACCATCAACTCTCTACTCCTGCTGCCACCCCAGTGCTGCTCCAGGCCAGGCTGCTGCTGCCCTTCTTGCCCCCCTGGGCACCCCCTGGCTCCTCTCCAGCTGCTGGCACCCAGCACCCCCAGGGCCTTCTCTGCTGGGCACTTTGCAGCCACTCTGCCCCCACCCTGGAGCCTTCCTGGGGTGGTTGTGCCCCAAGGGCAGGACCCAGCCCTTGGCCTGGTTGAACCTCATCCCCTTGGCCTCAGCCATGGCTCCAGCCTGGCCAGGGCCCCCTGCACAGCCTCCAAGCCTCCTGCAGATCAGCACTGCCACCTAACTTGGTGTCATCTGCAAAGTGCCTGAGGCTGCTCTCAATCTCCTCATCAAGACCATGGAGAAAGATGTTAAAGAGAACTGGCACAGCACTGAGCCCTGGGGAACACCACTGGTGATCAGCCAGCACTCTCTGTGCCAGCAGTGTTTGATCCAGCAGGGTGAGCCCAGGCAGGCCCAGGGCAGCCAGCTTTGTCAGGAGGATGCTGTGGGGAACAGTGTCAAGGCTTTACTGAGGTCCAGGCCAGCAACATCCACAGCTTTCCCTCATCCACCCACAGGCTCAGCTTGTCATAGAAGGAGATGAGGTTCCTTAAGCAGGACCTGCTCCCAGCAGCAGCCTGCAGCTCCAGCCCTGGGGCAGCCAAAGGAAGCTCCTGCACCTTGAGCCCCAACAGAGCTCCAGGCTGGCCCTGAGGCCACAACCCACTAAGCCCTTCTGGGTGGCCTGGCATCGACACAGCACAGTGCAAGCAGCATCTCTGCAGGGCAAGTACAAAGGTTGGAGCTCAACAAGGCACTGCTGGCACAAGACCAGACACAATTCACCTTTAGACCCCAGCACTGTCAGCAGGCAGAAGGGCACACACAGGGCAGCAGCTGGCAGGCCCTGCCTGCCAGGCACAGCAGCTGGTTCTGCAGCCCTGTGCCTGCCACAAACCACCCCAGGCACTCATGAAGGCTTTGCTGGGTGCTGTGCAGGGCTGCTGCCGAGTTTGCACATCCCCTGTACTGAATTTGTCTTGCAAAGCTCCACTCTCAGGCTCGTGGGGCCCTGCTGGGAGCAGCTCTGAGCCCCAGCCAAACTGAGAGCTTGAGCAAGCTGTCCCTGGAGGGAGGCTTCACTCCCCCAGGACTGAAATGTTCCTGAGTTTGCTTGCTGGCATGGGAGCTCAAGGGAACATGACAAGACAGCACTAAGCACCTCTGGGAGGTAGCTGGGCCATGCCAGCTCGCGCTCACACACTGGTTTTGATGGGGCCCACACACAGCTACACAAAGCTCTCATGGCTGCGTTCAGCACAAGCCATGGGTGAGGAATGGAAACTGCAGCAGCCAGACTCCAGCCTGGGGTGAGACTCAGAGGGGTGGGAGGTTGTTCTACCCACTCCTAGGGTAGCTTGTCTAACACAGCTTCACCAGTCACTGCTTTCCAGACCTGCCTCCTACCCTCCAAGGTTTGGGGGCTCGGTGTTCCCCACAGACGATCCCCTATGGAATTCTCAGGACCTTTCTGCACACCCTCAAACCCCTTCCAGACATCCTCAAACCCTTTGGACCCAGACTGGACCCACCTCAGCCCACAGAACCCTTGGATAAGAGGTTTTGTCCCCCTTCAAGTTGAGATGACTTCAGCCTGACCTTGGGCTCTGCCATTCCCCTGCACACAAACCTTCACCAGTGTGCTTCTCTCTGTCCCATTACCGTGGCGTCTGAAGCTGGTGGGGGAAAGCAGCAAGTTCCACACTGAACTGAGCTCCACCGTGAGGTGCAGCCCACCCTGACCTCACACCCAGACCGCTGCCTGCTGGTGCTGAGAGCCAGAAGACCTTAGGAGCCATGTCTCCTCTTGCACCACTGCCAGCTCTGCCCCCAGGGCAGAGGATTCCGAGGTGTTTTCAGCTCCCCTTTCTGTCTGCCTGTCCCTCCAGAGCCCACACTCACCTCTGACACTCGCTGCAGGTTCCGGCTGGCAATCACCGTCCGGCAGCCGTGCCTGCAGGGAAGGGGCTGGTGAGAAGGACCAGAGCCGGCTCCTCACGGGATCGCCAGGGCTCGGCTGGCGGCGGGTTGCACAACCCCGCTGCAGGGCAGCAACTGCTGCAACTCCAGGCTCGCAGACCCGGAGAGCGGCAGGGTCATCGCTCACTGCAGACCCAGCCCAGGACAGCGCCAGTCCCTGCCTCTCGCTCCCCGAGCCCCCAGAGCCTGCAGCAGGCATCTCCTGCCCGCAGCTCCCACGACAGCTCTGTCGATCCAGGCTTCGCGCTCCACCTCCGCCATGCTCCCACAGGGGAAGGGAGGCTGCCGGTGCCCAGCGAGGCCGCCGGTACCCAGCGAGGCCGGGCAAGACCTCCCCGGACACTGCCAGCACCGCCGCGGCCGCAGCCTTGCCGGGCTCCCGCACCTCATGAAGATCTCGGCGATGCGGAAGCCGATGCCCGAGCCGCCGCCGGTGATGAAGGCGACCTGGCCCCTGGGGGAACAGAGCAGAGTCAGAGCCGAGCGCGGGGCACGGCCGGGGACAGGCGGCCCCGGTCAGCCCGCGGGCAGGGGAAGCCATCTCCCGCAGCGCCGCGGCACTCACGCCAGGATGTCGGGGCTGAAGAGGTGGCGGTAGTCCCGGAGACAGTCATCGCTGTCCACGTCCGGCGGCGGCGCGCAGGCGGCACCGGCGACCTCCGCCATGGCCGCGGCCCGGCTCGGGGCACGCCGGGAGCCGCGGGCGGGGCCGGGCGGGGCGGGGCCGGGCGGGGCGGGGCGCCGCGGGCGGGGCGGGGCGCCGCGGGCGGGGCGGGGCGCCGCGGGCGGGGCGGGGCGCCGCGGGCGGGGCGGGGCGCCGCGGGCGGGGCCGGGCGCGCTGCGCATGCGCGGGCGTGAAGCGCGGCGCCTGGCAACGGCGCACGGCCAGGGAGGCGTCCCACAGCGCCCCCTCGTGTCCCCCGCTGGCGGCACAGGGACGGCACAGTGCCACCCAGAGCTTCCCAGCACTGCTCCAGTGCCCTCCAGGGACAGCCCAGCAGGAGAGGGAAAAGTGGCAAACAGTGGGACAGGGATGGGAACAGGGATGGGGACAGGGATGGGGATAGGGATGGGGACAGGGTCCCCCACAGACAGGGCAAGGATAAGGACAAAATTCCCCCAGGGACAGGACAAGGATGGAGACAGAATGCCAGAGGCAGGACAGGGAAGGAACTGAAGGCACTATGGGGACAGGGGTAGGGTCCTCTGGGGCAGGACAGGGATAGGGACTGGGTCCCCAGGACAGGAGGAGGATGGGGACAGGGAAGGTGCTGAGCAGTGATGGGAACTGGCTGAGGATGGGGACCAGGTCCCCCGGGTCGAGATCAGGATGGGGACAGGGTCCCCAAGGGCAGGATAGAGACGGGACCAGGGCAGAGAGGGGATGGGGACAGAATCCCCCCAGGGGCAGGAGCAGAGCCTGCACCAACCCCTGAGTGACCCAGGGGCATGGGAAGGGTGCAGACACTGCCAAAACTCAGACCTGCTGCTGGCCCAGGCAAGGAGAGAGCCCAGGTTAGCCTGTGCCAGCTCCAGCCCACCAGAAAGGTCACAGCAGGGAGCACCCAGGCCGCTGCCCTCACTTTGACCCTTGGGGCTGTCCTGGGCATGCAGTGGGTGCTGGGAGAGGAGTGAGAGGAGCTGCCCCTGCCCTGCCTGCCCACAGCACTGTCCGGGCTGGAGCTCTGCTTCGAGGCATTGCTGAGGTCTGTGGGAAAACCACTGCCAAAACACAGCAAGGTTAGAGGATAGTGAGGGGAGACCCCTGTGCAGGAGAGAGGGGTGAGCCTCAGCAGAGTGATGCTCCTCAGGGGACAGAGATGCTCCTCAGGACAGAGATGCTCCTCAAGGGACAGAGATGCTCCTCAGGGGACAGAGATGCTCTTCAGGACTGAGATGCTCCTCAGGGGACAGAGATGCTCCTCAGGACTGAGATGCTCCTCAGGACAGAGATGCTCCTCAGGGGACAGAGATGCTCCTCAGGACAGAGATGCTCCTCAGGGGACAGAGATGCTCCTCAGGACTGAGATGTTCCTCAGGGGACAGAGATGCTCCTCAGGACAGAGATGCTCCTCAGGGGACAGAGATGCTCCTCAGGACTGAGATGCTCCTCAGGGGACAGAGATGCTCCTCAGGACAGAGATGCTCCTCAGGGGACAGAGATGCTCCTCAGGGGACAGAGATGCTCCTCAGGACAGAGATGCTCCTCAGGGGACAGAGATGCTCCTCAGGACTGAGATGTTCCTCAGGGGACAGAGATGCTCCTCAGGACAGAGATGCTCCTCAGGACAGAGATGCTCCTCAGGACTGAGATGTTCCTCAGGGGACAGAGATGCTCCTCAGGGGACAGAGATGCTCCTCAGGACAGAGATGCTCCTCAGGACAGAGATGTTCCTCAGGGGACAGAGATGCTCCTCAGGGCACAGAGATGCTCCTCAGGACAGAGATGCTCCTCAGGGGACAGAGATGCTCCTCAGGGCACAGAGATGCTCCTCAGGACAGAGATGCTCCTCAGGACAGAGATGCTCCTCAGGGCACAGAGATGCTCCTCAGGGCACAGAGATGCTCCTCAGGACAGAGATGCTCCTCAGGGGACAGAGATGCTCCTCAGGACAGAGATGCTCCTCAGGGGACAGAGATGCTCCTCAGGACTGAGATGTTCCTCAGGGGACAGAGATGCTCCTCAGGACAGAGATGCTCCTCAGGACTGAGATGTTCCTCAGGGGACAGAGATGCTCCTCAGGACAGAGATGCTCCTCAGGACTGAGATGTTCCTCAGGGGACAGAGATGCTCCTCAGGACAGAGATGCTCCTCAGGACTGAGATGTTCCTCAGGGGACAAAGATGCTCCTCAGGACAGAGATGCTCCTCAGGACAGAGATGCTCCTCAGGACAGAGATGCTCCTCAGGACTGAGATGTTCCTCAGGGGACAGAGATGCTCCTCAGGACAGAGATGCTCCTCAGGGGACAGAGATGCTCCTCAGGACAGAGATGCTCCTCAGGACTGAGATGTTCCTCAGGGCACAGAGATGCTCCTCAGGACAGAGATGTTCCTCATCACAGCATACTCCAGCTCAGGTCCAGCTTTTCCTTCAGGTTGTGTTAAAGAGCTGTGGGAGCTCTGCCTGCTCCTGAGGGGCTGGGGCAGCTCTGCAGGGAGTCTGGGGGGGCTCAGTTTTCCAGGCTCTGGTTGGTGCAGACAGCTTCATCCCAGGGGGTTTGTGTCCAGCAGGAGCAGGGCAGGAATTGTTCTCCTGTGCTCAGCACTGGGGAGGCCACAGCTCAAATCCTGGGATGGGTTTTGGGCCCTGACTCCCAGAACAGCATTGAGAGGCTGGAGCAGGTCCAGAGAAGGGCAAGAGAGCTGGGGAAGGGGCTGGGGAAGAGGGCTGGGGAGGAGCAGCTGAGGGAGCTGGGGGGGTTGAGCCTGGAGAAGAGGAGGCTGAGGGAGACCTCCTTGCTCTCTGCAGCTCCCTGAGAGGAGGCTGCAGCCAGCTGGGGCTTGGGCTCTGCTCCCAAGGAGCAAGGGACAGGACAAGAGGCAATGGCCTCAAGCTGCCCCAGGGGAGGTTTAGGTTGGCCATGAGGAACAATTTCTTCCCCTTGAGGGCTGTCCAGGCCTGGCCCAGGCTGCCCAGGGCAGTGGCGCAGTCCCCATCCCTGGGGGGGTTCCAGAGCTGTCTGGCTGTGGTGCTGAGGGCCATGGCTCAGTGCTGCCCTGGCAGTGCTGGCTGAACTCCATGGTCTTAAAAGGTCTTTCCCATCCCAAACAATTCCATGAGTCCATGATCCCAGTCTGCATGCTGGGAAGTTACCCTTCACTGAGCTTCCCACCCATCCCAAGCTCCTGTGGCAGCTCTCAGGAGAGCAGCTGGGCAACAGGAGACATCTGCAAGCTGATGGCAGGTCCTGGTCACCTCCATCGCCTTTGCCCAAGGCAGCAAAACCTCCCTGAGCCCTCAGGCTGAGAGGGGCCTGGTGAGAGCCACCCAAAGGGCCCTCTGCAGTGTCTGCTGCAGCAGGGAAGGTGGTCCAGAGGAAGGGCTGCCCTGGGTGAGGTGACAGCAATGCTGAGCCCACCTGTGCTCAGGGAGCTGCAGCCAGCCCCGTGCCAAGGAGGGGCTCTCAGCACACGGGGTGGTTGCTTGCACCCTGCCTTTGGCCACCTTCCAGCTGCTGCCCTTGGCCAAGGGTTCAAAGGTGAAGTTTCATCATCTGTCAGCCAAAGGTTCTGCAGACAACAGAGGAGGCTCCAGCCCCGAGGCCCCACGGCAGTGTCTGGAGGAAGCCACAGGCAGGATGCCTGCTGCAGGATGCCTGCTGCAGGATGCCTGCTGCAGGATGCCTGCTGCAGGATGCCTGCTGCAGGATGCCTGCTGCAGGACTCCACAGCATGAAGCTCTCCACAGTCTGCCACTGCTCAGCACTGCAGCTTGCAGCAGAACTGCTGAGAGCTCAGGGTGGGAGCTGAGGAGGAGGGAGAGGTTCTGGGGGCAGGTGTGGGCCCTGCAGCACTTGGCACCAGAAGGAGCTCAAGTTCCAAGTGCAGACAGTGACACCAAGTTACTCCAAGAGCTGGCTGCCTTGGACCTCACACTGCTGGTGCAGGTTCTGCTCAGCAGGACCTGGGAGTGCTGGGGACAACCTCATCAAGAGCCAAAATGTGCCCTTGGGGACAAGAAGGCCAAAGATGTCCTGGGGGGCATGAGAAAGAGTATGGCCAGCAGGGCAAAGGAGGGTCTCCTGCCCCTCTATGCCCTAGGGAGGCCACAGCTGGAGTCCTCGGTCCCATCCTGGGCTCCCCAGGTCAGGAGAGTCAGGGAACTGCTGGAGAGAGTCCAGGGCAGGCTGCAGAGCTGCTGAGGGGCCTGGAGCAGCTCTGGGAGCAGCAAAGGCTGAGAGCCCTGGGGCTGAGAGCCTGCAGAAGAGCAGCCCCAGAGGGCAGCTGAGCAATGCTCAGCAAGAGCTAAAGGAGCTGTGGGGGGCAAGAGGCTGGGGCCAGGCTCTGCTGAGTGCTGCCCAGGGCCAGCACAAGGGGCAAGGGGCAGCAAGTGTCAGGCAGGAGGTTGGAGCTGAGCAGGAGGAGAAAGTTGTTTGGGGTGAGGCTGCTGGAGGCCTGGAGCAGGCTGCCCAGAGAGGTTGTGGAGTGTCCTGGTGTGGAGAGCTTCCAACCCCCCCTGGGCACTGTGCTGCTGGGCAGGGTGCTGAGGGTGCCCTGCTGGAGCAGGGCTTGGGCTGGGGGAGCTCCAGAGCTCCCTTCCAGCCCCTGCCAGGCTGCTGGCACTCTGTGTAACTCTGTTCTGGCTGTCAGGGAGCTCAGCACCTTCCCCTCTCAGGGCAGGTCAGAGCTCTGCAGGCCCATGGCAGACCCTCACCCACCCCTGAGCTCTGCAGCCAGCAGCTCACAGCTGTTTGCAGGACTAGCTGCTGAGACTTGTCCTTGGCAGGCTGCACTCTGCTCCACAGAACTTGCACCGCAGGCTGCAGGCTCTGAAGCCCAGGCATCAGCCTGGTGCCAGCTGGGAGGCAGGCAGCAGGGCTCTGCACACAGGGCAGGCAGACAGCTTCCCTTACCTGCCAGCAAACACAGCAGGGGCTTTGTCACACAGGGCCCAAGGGGCAGCTGCTCCTCCACCCCAGCTGGCCACCTGCAGCCACCTCTCTCATGACACCCACAGAGCTCTGTGGGGGAACATCTCCAGGCTGGCTCCCTTCAGGGCTGCTCCCACTCCCACAGCTGCCCCTGAGCCCACAGAGCGTGGTCTGGGGGTCACGGAGGTGTGGGGCAGGTTGGACATGATGGTCTCGGGGCTCTCTTCCAACCTTAATGACTCTGGGACTGAGTCCTGCTTTAATGCTGTACACCAGCTGAGTGCAGACCTCTGCTCATCCTCCCCAGCTGCATGAGCAGAGGTGGACAAACCCCACAGAGCCTGCTCCTGACTGGCCTGGGGCTGGGATTCTAACCTCCTCCTCAGCTGTCACCATTCAGCCCAGGCCTCCTGTGATGCAGCACCAAGAATCTGAGGCCTCTTCCTGCAGGCAGCTCTGGGTCCAGGCAACATCCCAGCAGGGATCTGGTCAATGTCCATTGCTATCTGAGGGGCAAGAAGGTGCCAGGCTCTTGTCAGTGGTGCCCAGTGAACACAAGGGGCAAGGGGCACTAACTGGAACCCAGGAGGTTCCACCTGAGCAGGAGGAGAAAGTTGTTTGTTGTGAGGGTGCTGGAGGCCTGGAGCAGGCTGCCCAGAGAGGTTGTGGAGTCTCCTTCCAACCCCCCCGGGCATTGTGCTCCTCCTCTGGAGACTTTGCAGACCCACCTGGACGTGCTCCTGTGCGAGCTGCCCTGGCTGCTGCTGCTCTGGCAGGGGGTAGGATTCAACCTCCAGAGGTCCTTTCCAACCCCTCCCATTCTATGACTGCACAGCCAGGGCACAGGCCAGGCAGAGCAGGAATCTGCTGCTCAACCCCAGGATCCCTGAAGTGTTTCAGAGGCCCTTTTGGAGCTGTGTCTTTGGGGCCCCACTCCAGCTCTGCCGCTCCCTGTGGCTGCAGGGGGGGCCAGGTGCAGCAGGCTGGCTGGGGGGCAGCAGAGGCAGCTGGCAGCTGTTTAAAACAACCAGTAAGCACTTTTATTTCCATGAAGCAATGTTGGTTTAGTATCACAATGGAATGATGAGAAAACATCTAAAAAACCAACCCCCAAAGAAGTCTCTGAGCCCCCCCCCCACCACGGGGAGGCTTTTCAAGGCAATTTGAAACCAACAGGGAGTGACAGAAGTGCCAAGAGGAGTCCCAGGAGTCCCCCAGGAGGCTGCTCCCCAGGGTGCTGGGCAGGGCAGGAGGTGGAATGAGTCGAAGGTAAGAATGTCTGAAGTGGTCTTTGGGCTTCTGCCTCACAGTCGCGACCAGGAGAGCCCTGCGGAGCCCCGCGGGCGCCGGCAGGGGCTGCGGCGGCGCCGGCGCGGCCAGCCCCGGGGGGAGCACCGCCGCGGCTGAGCCGCCCGGCCGGGGGCAGGGCGTTAAGACATCCCGCAGCCGGCGCCGACTGCAGCCGGGGGAGGAGCGAGCCGGGGAGCGCGGTGCGGGCCCGGGAGGATGCCCCTGCCGCCAGCCGGCCGGGGAGGCGAGGGGACGGTGCCGAGAGGCCGGCCCGGCGCAGGGACTATAGCTTGACGGTGCCCGGGGGCAGGCTGTGGTTGCAGAGGCGGTAGTAGCGCAGGTCGTTCACCAGCCTGTGCACGCTCTGCGTGAAGGAGGGCAGGTCCTGCAAGGCAGAGCACAGCTGCAGCCGGCCACGGGGGCTGCCACACGCCACGCAGTCCTCCCAGCACGGCTTCGGCCCGGCGACCCCACCGCGACCCCCGAGTGCCTGCAGCTGCAGAGGGAGCAGAGCCTGTCCCAGAGCTGCCCCAGAGGCATTCACAGCGTGGTTGGCTTGGAAGGGACCTTCAAGACCACCCAGCTCCAGCCCCCTGCCACGGGCAGGGACCCCTCCCACCAGCACAGGCTGCTCAGGGCCTCATCCAGCCTGGCCTTCAGCACCCCCAGGCAGGGGGCAGCCACAGCCTCCCTGGGCAGCCTGTGCCAGAGTCTCCCCAGCCTCACTGCAAACAATTTCCTCCTCATCTCCAGCCTAAGTCTGCCCTCCTCAGGCTCCAAGCCATTGTCCCTTGTCCTGTCTGGGCTAACTGTGCCCCAGGCTCTCCCCCAAGCCCCATGACACCTCCACCTGCAGCAGCAGCATCTGCTCACCATGACCCTGCCAAGGCTGCTGGGTACCCAGGGTTGGTGCTCCTCAAGAGTCTTCTAGGGTGCAGTGATTCCCTCAAGGCTCCTTCCCTACCCCCAGCCTTGGTCTCCAGACTGGATTAGATGTGAGAAGGTTGGATTACAGAACCACAGAGTCACAGCAGCCGGGAAAGACCTTCCAGACCAGTGAGTCCAACCATGGTCTGCCTCTACCAGGGCCACCACTACACCCTGTCTGGATGTGCTTTAGATACACCCAGGGCTGGGGATTCAGCCTCCCCCCTGGGCAGCCTGGGACAGGCCTGGACAACCCTTTTAGCTTAGAAGGTTTTTCTCATGTCCAACCTAAACCTCCCCTGGGGCAGCTTGAGGCCATTGCCTCTTGTCCTGTCCCTTGTTCCTTGGGAGCAGAGCCCAAGCCCCAGCTGGCTGCAGCCTCCTCTCAGGGAGCTGCAGAGAGCAAGGAGGTCTCCCTCAGCCTCCTCTTCTCCAGGCTCAACCCCCCCAGCTCCCTCAGCTGCTCCTCCCCAGCCCTCTTCTCCAGACCCTTCCCCAGCTCTCTTGCCCTTCTCTGGCCCTGCTCCAGCTCCTCAATGTCCTTCCTGCAGTGAGGAGCCCAAAGCTGACCCCTGCACTCCAGCTGTGGCCTCCCCAGTGCCCATCACAGAGGCACAATCCCTGTCCTGCTCCTGCTGCCACCCCAGTGCTGGCACCAGAGGAGGTGTCACTTCTGCCACCTACACAGAACAGTCCTTGGCTGGGCACTGCTGAGTCTGGAAGTGCTTGGAATAGGAGGTCCTGCCTGCAGCCACTGCTGTGAGGAGCTCCCAGCTCCCTGCCAGCTCCCTGCCAGTGTGTTCTCACCCTGGCACCCCTGCTGCAGCCCTGCCCCCTCCTTACCCTGTCCATCTTGAAATTCCTCCCCAGCACATTCTTCTGGTTGGAGTCCACACCATCACAGCTGGCCAGGAACTCGGGGAGGAAGGCAGAGTAGAAGCCATCAAAGTCCACTGAGGCCATGTTGTAGGTGGCAATGCCAATCTCCTCCTGCAGCAGGTCGTGGGACTTGTGCACCAGCACCTGCAGCAGCACGTTCACGAACTGGAACAGCATGGTTGTCCTGAAGATCTTCTGCAGGGGGAGCAGCACACAGTCAGGGCCTCCACACCCCCAGGAGGGCTCCCTGCAGCCAGCACCAGGTCAGCAAGGACAGGCCGAGCCTGGCTGCACTGGGGCGCCGCTGGGGCTCAGCCACCAGGGGGGCTGCAGGCTCCTGGGAGCACAGAGAGCATTGTGCAGGCCTAGCCAAGGCCAGCACTCAGCTGGCAGCCCACAGCCACCTCTGCCCCTGCCCCATGTTGTCAGCACTGCCATTTCAGCCAGCAGCAGCCAGCCCCACTCGCACTCCAGCCAGAGCTGGCCCTGCTCAGGGCTCCTGCCGGCCAGGGGCTGGATTCTGCACAGGCAGCTGGTGCCAGGAGGGGCTGGCCTCCAGCTGTGCCCACAGCTGCAAACCCAAGAGCTCTGCTGGCACAGAGGGGCAAGGCCTTGGGTTGCAAGCTTCAGCCCTCCTGACAGCAGCTAACAGGCCCAGCTCAGAGGGTCTGGAGGAGGAGACCTCACCACACCTGGCAGGGAGAAGACTGCAGATGCCCAGGGGAAGACGCTGCAGGGCCTCAGCCACAGCTGCTGATCCCTCACACTGCACTGTCCCTGTGTGTGTCCTTGGCTTCCCCTCAGGAGGGAGCACACCAAGGCTCTGCTTTGACTGCCTGAGCTGGGTGGGATCCCTCCCGTGCCCACCACAGCAGCATCAGGTCGGTGCTGATGCAACTCTGGCAGCAGTGTAGTGCTGAGGAGCACAGCAGGCAAGCAAAGGCTGAGCCTTAGCCCCCAGCTCCTGACCTGCAGTTTCTGAGAAGCTTAAAGCAAGTCTCAGGGCAGCCTCCTGCTGTCAGCCAGCCCCAGGACCCACCTTGTGGTACAGCTTCTGCTTGGTGTTGAGTGTCTCCAGGTAGAAGAGGTTCTGCTTGAAGAGGTGGATGTCAGGCTGCAGGAAGGACTGCCCAAAGGCCTGCAAGCACAGACAGCTGGGGGAGAGGACTGGCACAGAGGCACCTCTAGAATCACAGAATGCTTCAGGTTGGAAGGGACCCTCCAAGGGCACCTTGGCCACCCCCCTGCACTCAGCAGGGACACCTCCAGCTAGAGCAGGTTGCTAAGGGACACATCAAGTCTGATCTTGAATGTCTCCATGGATGGGGCCTTAACCACCTCCCTGGGCAGCCTGTGCCAGAGTCTCCCCAGCCTCACTGCAAAGGATTTCTTCCTCCTCTCCACTCTCAGTCTCCTCTCTCCAAGCTCAAAGCCATTGTCCCTGGGCCTGGCACTCCCAGCCCTTGTCCCAAGTCCCTCCCCAGCTCTCCTGGAGCCCTTCAGGTCCTGGGAGGCTGCTCTGAGGTCTGCCTGCAGCCTTCTCCTCTGCAGGCTGCACAGCCCCAGCTCCCCCAGCCTGTGCCCACAGGGGAGGTCTCCAGGCTCTGCTGATGCCAGTGTCCCCGGGGCCCCCCGCAGGAGCAGGCGGCAGGGGTTTGGTACCTGCATGATGGCGCTGAACTGGGCCTCGTTCTCCATGGGCTCCTCGGGCAGGCCGCGCTGCACGCTGGCCAGCACGCTGGACTTGAAGAAGTACCTCCAGTTGTGGTGCAGCACCCTGAAGAGCAGCTCGAAGAGCTCTGCCTTCACGTCGGGGGAGGAGCGCTGCAGGACAGGGCAGGGCTCACCGCGGCCCCGGGCCTGAGCCATGGGCACCCCGGCCCTGAGCACCCTGCCCCCGAGCACCCAGCCCCTGAGCACCCCGCCCCCGAGCTAAGCACAGCAGCCCCGGGCCCTGCTCGGCTCGGCAGCCCCGGGCCCTGCTCGGCTCGGCAGCCCCGGGCCCTGCTCGGCACTCAGCCCCGGGCCATGCTCGGCACACAGCCCCGGGCCCTGCTCGGCACACAGCCCCGGGCCCTGCTCGGCTCGGCAGCCCCGGGCCCTGCTCGGCACACAGCCCCGGGCCCTGCTCGGCACACAGCCCCGGGCCCTGCTCGGCTCGGCAGCCCCGGGCCCTGCTCGGCACACAGCCCCGGGCCCTGCTCGGCACACAGCCCCGGGCCCTGCTCGGCACACAGCCCCGGGCCCTGCTCGGCACACAGCCCCGGGCCCTGCTCGGCTCGGCAGCCCCGGGCCCTGCTCGGCACACAGCCCCGGGCCCTGCTCGGCACACAGCCCCGGGCCCTGCTCGGCACACAGCCCCGGGCCCTGCTCGGCTCGGCAGCCCCGGGCCCTGCTCGGCACACAGCCCCGGGCCCTGCTCGGCACACAGCCCCGGGCCCTGCTCGGCTCGGCAGCCCCGGGCCCTGCTCGGCACACAGCCCCGGGCCATGCTCGGCACACAGCCCCGGGCCCTGCTCGGCTCGGCAGCCCCGGGCCCTGCTCGGCTCGGCAGCCCCGGGCCCTGCTCGGCACACAGCCCCGGGCCCTGCTCGGCTCGGCAGCCCCGGGCCCTGCTCGGCACACAGCCCCGGGCCCTGCTCGGCTCGGCAGCCCCGGGCCCTGCTCGGCACACAGCCCCGGGCCCTGCTCGGCACACAGCCCCGGGCCCTGCTCGGCACGGCAGCCCCGGGCCCTGCTCGGCACACAGCCCCGGGCCCTGCTCGGCACACAGCCCCGGGCCCTGCTCGGCACACAGCCCCGGGCCATGCTCGGCACACAGCCCCGGGCCCTGCTCGGCTCGGCAGCCCCGGGCCATGCTCGGCTCGGCAGCCCCGGGCCCTGCTCGGCACATAGCCCCGGGCCCTGCTCGGCACACAGCCCCGGGCCATGCTCGGCTCGGCAGCCCCGGGCCCTGCTCGGCACACAGCCCCGGGCCATGCTCGGCTCGGCAGCCCCGGGCCCTGCTTGGCACACAGCCCCGGGCCCTGCTCGGCTCGGCAGCCCCGGGCCCTGCTCGGCTCGGCAGCCCCGGGCCATGCTCGGCACACAGCCCCGGGCCCTGCTCGCACACAGCCCCGGGCCATGCTCGGCACACAGCCCCGGGCCCTGCTCGGCTCGGCAGCCCCGGGCCCTGCTCGGCACACAGCCCCGGGCCCTGCTCGGCACGGCAGCCCCGGGCCCTGCTCGGCACGGCATCCCCGGGCCCTGCTCGGCACACAGCCCCGGGCCCTGCTCGGCTCGGCAGCCCCGGGCCCTGCTCGGCACGGCAGCCCCGGGCCCTGCTCGGCTCGGCAGCCCCGGGCCCTGCTCGGCACACAGCCCCGGGCCCTGCTCGGCACGGCAGCCCCGGGCCCTGCTCGGCACACAGCCCCGGGCCCTGCTCGGCTCGGCAGCCCCGGGCCCTGCTCGGCACGGCAGCCCCGGGCCCTGCTCGGCTCGGCAGCCCCGGGCCCTGCTCGGCACACAGCCCCGGGCCCTGCTCGGCACGGCAGCCCCGGGCCCTGCTCGGCACGGCAGCCCCGGGCCCTGCTCGGCACACAGCCCCGGGCCCTGCTCGGCTCGGCAGCCCCGGGCCCTGCTCGGCACACAGCCCCGGGCCCTGCTCGGCACACAGCCCCGGGCCCTGCTCGGCACGGCAGCCCCGGGCCCTGCTCGGCACACAGCCCCGGGCCCTGCTCGGCACACAGCCCCGGGCCATGCTCGGCACACAGCCCCGGGCCCTGCTCGGCACACAGCCCCGGGCCATGCTCGGCTCGGCAGCCCCGGGCCCTGCTCGGCACGGCAGCCCCGGGCCCTGCTCGGCTCGGCAGCCCCGGGCCCTGCTCGGCACACAGCCCCGGCCCTTCTCAGCTCGGCAGCCCCGGGCCATGCTCGGCACACAGCCCCGGGCCCTGCTCGGCACACAGCCCCGGGCCCTGCTCGGCACACAGCCCCGGGCCATGCTCGGCACACAGCCCCGGGCCCTGCTCGGCACACAGCCCCGGCCCTTCTCAGCTCGGCAGCCCCGGGCCATGCTCGGCACGGCAGCCCCGGGCCATGCTCGGCACACAGCCCCGGGCCCTGCTCGGCACACAGCCCCGGCCCTTCTCAGCTCGGCAGCCCCGGGCCATGCTCGGCACGGCAGCCCCGGGCCCTGCTCGGCACACAGCCCCGGGCCATGCTCGGCACACAGCCCCGGGCCCTGCTCGGCACACAGCCCCGGGCCATGCTCGGCACACAGCCCCAGGCCCTGCTCAGCACACAGCCCCGGGCCATGCTCGGCACGGCAGCCCCGGGCCCTGCTCGGCACGGCAGCCCCGGGCCCTGCTCGGCACACAGCCCCGGGCCCTGCTCGGCACACAGCCCCGGCCCTTCTCAGCTCGGCAGCCCCGGGCCCTGCTCGGCACTCAGCCCCGGGCCCTGCTCGGCACACAGCCCCGGGCCCTGCTCGGCACACAGCCCCGGGCCATGCTCGGCACGGCAGCCCCGGGCCATGCTCGGCACACAGCCCCGGGCCCTGCTCGGCACACAGCCCCGGGCCCTGCTCGGCACACAGCCCCGGGCCATGCTCGGCACACAGCCCCGGGCCCTGCTCGGCACACAGCCCCGGGCCATGCTCGGCTCGGCAGCCCCGGGCCCTGCTCGGCACGGCAGCCCCGGGCCCTGCTCGGCACGGCAGCCCCGGGCCCTGCTCGGCACACAGCCCCGGGCCCTGCTCGGCACACAGCCCCGGCCCTTCTCAGCTCGGCAGCCCCGGGCCATGCTCGGCACACAGCCCCGGGCCATGCTCGGCACGGCAGCCCCGGGCCATGCTCGGCACACAGCCCCGGGCCCTGCTCGGCACACAGCCCCGGGCCATGCTCGGCACACAGCCCCAGGCCCTGCTCAGCACACAGCCCCGGGCCATGCTCGGCACGGCAGCCCCGGGCCATGCTCGGCACGGCAGCCCCGGGCCCTGCTCGGCACGGCAGCCCCGGGCCCTGCTCGGCACACAGCCCCGGGCCCTGCTCGGCACACAGCCCCGGCCCTTCTCAGCTCGGCAGCCCCGGGCCCTGCTCGGCACTCAGCCCCGGGCCCTGCTCGGCACACAGCCCTGGGCCCTGCTCGGCACACAGCCCTGGGCCATGCTCGGCACACAGCCCCGGGCCATGCTCGGCACGGCAGCCCCGGGCCATGCTCGGCACACAGCCCCGGGCCATGCTCAGCTGAGTAGCCCCGGGCCATGCTCGGCACGGCCCCGCAGCTGCCGGACCCCACCTGCCCCGGGCAGCCTGCAGCTGCAGCCCCTCTCCCACACTGCCTGCAGTTCCCAGGCACTGGGCCTGCCCCTCGGCAAGCCGGCGGCTGAGGAGCCTCCCAGCTGCCCCGGCCCGGCCGGCCCTTCCTCCTACCTCGGCAATGATGGGGTACACCTGCTCCATGCACAGGGAGATGACACTGGGCAGGAAGGGCTTCAGCACCTGGCCTGGCTCCTGCACCACCACCTGCAGGATCTTCAGGAACTTCTCCACCACCCGGCAGCCGGTGCTGCCCTCGTGCAGGATGCTCTCTGCCAGCTGCTCCCTGCAACACAGCACCCTGCCAGGAGCCCTGCACCGGCACAGGGCACGGCCCCCCAGCTGCCCAACCAACACAGCCCAAGAGCATGGAGCCACAGCCTGAGGCAGGCTTTGGCAGAGGCTGACTGCGCTGCTCCCCGAGATCCTGAGTGACGGCTGAGGATCCCTCAGGCCTTGGGTGGGATCTAACACACAGTGAGAGTCCAGCTCCAGATGGAATGTATCAGGTGAGGGCAGGAGAGCAGGGCTGGGAGGAGCAGCTGAAGGAGCTGGGGCTGCTGAGCCTCAGAAGAGGAGGCTGAGGGAGACCTCCTTGCTCTCTGCAGCTCCCTGAGAGGAGGCTGCAGCCAGCTGGGGCTTGGGCTCTGCTCCCAAGGAACAAGGGACAGGACAAGAGGCAATGGCCTCAAGCTGGCCCAGGGCAGGGTTGAGTTGGCCATGAGGAACAATTCCTTCCCCTTGAAGGTTGTCCAGGCCTGGCCCAGGCTGCCCAGGGCAGTGGTGCAGTCCCCATCCCTGGAGGGGTTTCAGAGCTGGGTGGCTGTGGTGCTGAGTGCCATGGCTCAGTGCTGCCCTGGCAGTGCAGGGGTAAGGCTTGGGCTCTTAAATGATTCTTCCAACCAAAAGAGCTCCATGAGCCTCTGAGTGATGTTCCTGGGCTTGGCCACTACAGACTTAGGAGCATTTCCCTCAGATTTAGCCCTGGGACATGGCACAGAGGGGTTGGAATTGGGGCAGGGACCTGCTGTGTGACAGCTTCCCAGGATGAATCGTGCTGGAGGCTGGGAAAGAGGTGAGCAGCATGGGACAGTACCTGGTGAACATGTTGAGGAAGGTCTGTATGATCTGCTCAGTGAAAGACACTCCCATCTGCACCCTCAGGCCTTGGAACAGGGTGAGGAAGAAGCTCAGCATCTCATCTGTCACATCTGGGGTCAGAAGAGCCAAGCAGAAAGCAGGAGTCAAGGTCTCATCCCAGTACATCCAGCAGCATTTCCTGTGGGGGTTGCTCCTCCCGTGCAGGGAACCTCACTTGCTGGGGGGCACTCAGCAGCAGGCCAGGCCCTGGACACTGAAACCACTACAGACCAAACCTGCTCCCTGCAGCCAGGGAATGGCTTGGGAGGGACCTTCAAGACCACTCAGTGCCACCCCCTGCCATGGGCAGGGACACCTCCACCAGCACAGGCTGCTCAAGGCCTCATCCAGCCTGGTCCTGAACACCTCCAGGCAGGAGGCAGCCACAGCCTCCCTGGGCAGCCTGTGCCAGAGTCTCCCCAGCCTCACTGCAAAGGATTTCTTCCTCCTCTCCACTCTCAGTCTCCTCTCTCCCAGCTCAAAGCCATTGGCCCTGGGCCTGGCACTCCCAGCCCTTGTCCCAGGTCCCTCCCCAGCTCTCCTGGAGCCCTTCAGGTCCTGGGAGGCTGCTCTGAGGTCTGCCTGCAACCTTCTCCAGGCTGCACAGCCCCAGCTCTCCCAGCCTGGCCCCACAGGGGAGGTTCTGCAGCCTCTGCTCATCTTGGTAGCCTCCTCTGGACCTGCTCCAGCAGCTCCAGGTCCTTCCTGTGCTGGGAGCCCCGGATCTGGACTGGATACTATCAGCCAGGACCTTAGCCTGGCCTGCCTACAGGGAGTGCTTGAAGGAAGCTCTGGTGGTGATGGCCTGGGCTGATTTCCAGAGGCTCACTGCTTGCAGAGGGTTGACAGGAAACTGAAGGAAATCCAGAAGAGCCACACAGCCTGGGGGGGGGCTGGGAGATAGCCCCCAAGTTCTTTATGTTTGGCAGAAGCCTTCTACCTCCAGAAGTGATCCCCAGCAGGTGGCTGTGCAGCTGGCAGAGCAGCACCACAGCCACTCCTGCACCAGGCCCAATCCTCTCTAGTGAATAGCCATGGGGAGAGCTGCAGCTGCCCAGCTCCTCCTCGGCTACCCCTGCAGTGTGGGCTTTGAAGGGAGCTCTGGAGAGCATCCAGTCCAACCCTCTGCCAGGGCAGGGCACCCAGGAACACATCCAGGGGGGGTTGGAAGCTCTCCACACCAGGAGACTCCACAACCTCTCTGGGCAGCCTGCCCCAGGCCTCCAGCAGCCTCACCCCAAACAACTTTCTCCTCCTGCTCAGCTCCAACCTCCTGGCTGCCCTTGTCCTATCACTGGGCACCAAACAGAGCCTGGCCCCTTCCTCTTGCCCTCACCACTCAGCTTATTGATAGACATTGATCAAATCCCTCTCAGCCTTCTCCTCTCCAGACTAAGCAGCCCCAGGGCTCTCAGCCTCTCCTTACAACAGAGCTGTTCCAGTCCCTTCAGCATCCTCACAGCCTCCCTTGGACTCTCTGCAGCAGATTCCTGTCCCTCCTGAACTGGAGAGCCCCAGACTGGACACAGCATTCCAGGTGTGGGGGCCTGCTAGCACCTTCTGAAGCCAGCAGCTGACTGGGGTCACAGCACCACCAGCCTGTCTTGGATGCTCTCTGCCTTTCAACTTGGTTCTGCCTGAGCAGCAGCCCTGGTGGAACTCCTTGCTCTGGAGGTGCTGCAGTCCTGGGCATTCCAGCTGCCCTCATGTGATATGAAACAGAAGCTGCTGGGCAGAAGATTGCCAAGCAGCAGCACCATGGAAATGCCTTGCTTGGAAGAGACCTTCAAGATCAAGTCCAACCCTTCTCTAACTCTGCCCAGGCTGGGGCTGAGCCCTGGCCCTCAGCACCACAGCTCTGCCTCTGGGAACCACCTCCAGGGCTGGGGATTCAGGCCCCCCCTGGCAGCCTGGGCCAGGCTTGGAGAACCCTTTCAGGGAAGGAGTTTCTCCTCATGTCCAACCTGAGCCTCCCCTGGTGCAATCTGAGGCCCTCTCCTCTTCTCCTGTGTCGCTGTGCTACGGAACGGGTTAGGGCGGAAGGGACCTCCCAGAGCCAAGCCCCTGCCACGGGCAGGGACACCTCCCACCAGCCCAGCTTGCTCAAAGCCATTGTCCCTCGTCCTGGCACTCCCAGCCCTTGCCCCAAGTCCTTGCAGGAAGGGAGGGTCAGAGACTTCCCTTCCCTCTGGATTCAGCCCAGCCCGAAGCAGAGCAAGCTCCCCCCCGTGGGCAGCAGCACCCTGCAGGCCGGCGGAGAGGAGGTGTTAGCAGCTAAAGCTACTCACAGCAGCAGAGCTGTGCCATGGTTATACCTGACTGATGAATGAAAGCTGGGAAGAGGGCAAGTGAGACCTGGACGGATTCTTGCAGCGACTGGTAGCAGATCTGCCGCGACTTGGTGGCCTCCCCGGAGACGCTCTGCACAATGTCCTGCAGCACGGCCAGCGTCTGCTGGATCAGCACCTTGGCTGCAGGGGAACACAGCACAGCCTCAGCTGGGCAGGGGCCTGGCAGCTCACCCACCCCAGCCCCCAACCTGCCCAGGGACCCGTCTCAGCTACGCCCAGCTGCTCGGGGCCTCATCCAGCCTGGCCTTCAACACCCCCAGGCAGGAGGCAGCCACAGCCTCCCTGGGCAGCCTGGGCCAGAGCCTCACCTCCCTCGCACTGAAGTTCTGGGCCCTCATTCCAAGGAGGACACTGAGGGCTGGAGCAGGCCCAGAGAAGAACAAGAGAGCTGGGGAAGGGTCTGGAGAAGAGGGCTGGGGAGGAGCAGCTGAGGGAGCTGGGGGGGGTTGAGCCTGGAGAAGAGGAGGCTGAGGGAGACCTCCTTGCTCTCTGCAGCTCCCTGAGAGGAGGCTGCAGCCAGCTGGGGCTTGGGCTCTGCTCCCAAGGAACAAGACAAGAGGCAATGGCCTCAAGCTGCCCCAGGGAAAGGTTAGGTTGGACATTTGAAGAAACTTCTTCACTTGAAGGGTTCTCAGTGCCTGGCCCAGGCTGCCAGGGTTGAATCCCCAGCCCTGGAGGTGTTTCCAGGAGGCAGAGCTGTGGTGCTGAGGGCCAGGGCTCAGCCCCAGCCTTGGCAGAGTTGGAGAATGGTTGGGCTGGAGGAGCTGGAAGGGCTTTGCCAACCAGGACATTGCTGTGACTCCAGGCACAAATCCACTCAAAGATCTCTGCCTGCAGCTCTTCAGAACCCTGGGCCAGCCTGACAGGATCTGATCAGTGCTGATCAATACTTCAAGGGTGGGTGTCAGGAGGGTGGCACCAGGCTATTGGCAGTGGTGTCCAGAGACAGGACAAGGGGCACTGGGCACAAAGGAGGCTGAAGCCAGGTGGGGGTTGGGCTCTGCTCCCTAGGCTCAGGTGATAGAAAGAGAGGCAGTGGCCTGAAACTGTGCCAGGGGAGGGTTAGGTTGGAGAGGAGGCAAAATTTCTTGGCTGCAAGAGTGGTCAGGGCCTGGCAGAGGCTGCCCAGGGAGGTGGTGGAGTCCCCATGCCTGGAGGGGCTCCAGAAAGCTGTGGCCATGGCAGCTGGGGCCAGGGTGGTGCTGGGTTGAAGGTTGGGCTTGGAGGACTCTTCCAACCCAAACAATTCTGTGATGGCTTTTTGGTAGCAGAGCTCCCAGGCAGCTCTCCACACCCCCACAGGAGAAAGGTCTCCAAAGAGAACACAAACACCAACTGCTCCTCCCCTGCCCTGCGCTGTCCTCCCCACGCACAGCCTCCCAACCAGAACAGTCACCTTGGTGCCTCCCCTCAGCAGGCAGGAAGCCCTCCCCAGGCCTGGTACTTACTGTCCTCCAGCTGCAGCTTCCTGTGGTGCAGGCTGGCAGCAGGTTTGAGCTGCCTGTAGTCCCTGGTGAGGGCAGAGATGAGGCTGGCATGGTTGGTGGAGCGCTCGGCCCACTGCTGCTCGCTCTCGGGCAGGTTGGGCCAGGGCAGCAGCAGGAGGTTGGACAGAGCTCTGCACACCAGCACCTGTGCCTGCAAACCAGAGGCCAAGCAGAGACAGGGGTCAGCAGGGCAGCCACCCAGGCCTTGGGAGGGCACAGCCTTGCAGGGGCCTTTCACAGACTGCATCAGGGTGCAGGGGACCCTCCAAGGGCATCCTGTCAAACCCCCCCCCTCAGCAGGGCTGAGCTTGAATGTCCCCAGGGATGAGGCCTCAAGCACCTCCCTGGGCAGCCTGTGCCAGTGTCTCCCCAGCCTCCCTGTGCAGAACTTCCTCCTGGTGTCCAACCTAACTCTGCCCTGCTCCAGCTGTGGGCTGTGCCCCAGCACTGCTTGCTTGGTGGTTGAGCAAAGAGCCCAGCTGCAAGCCAGCAGCTCTGCAAGGCAGGAGAGCAGCAAAGCTCCATGGCTGCCAGGCTGGAAGCAGCTCCCAGCCCTCCCCTGGGACACCAAGTCTCAGTTCTCCTCCTCCATCACCTGGGGATGATGCCACTTCACCCTGCCTGCTTCACACTAAATTCTGTGCACGGACAGAGCTCGGTGCCTCCACCCCAGCACACACCACCCCCACATCCCAGTCCCCATCTGCTGCAAGAGAACCACAAACGTGCACTGAGGGGTGGGGAATGTTCACAGGAGACTGCTGCTGCATGGCAGAGCCAGGGTCAGGGCCAGGGCTGGGCACTGCTGAGGCCACAGCTTCAATCCTGGGGTCTGTTCTGGGCCCTCATCCCAAGGACATTGAGGGCTGGAGCAGGGCCAGAGAAGGGCAAGAGAGCTGGGGAAGGGTCTGGAGAAGAGGGCTGGGGAGGAGCAGCTGAGGGAGCTGGGGGGGTTGAGGCTGGAGAAGAGGAGGCTGAGGGAGACCTCCTTGCTCTCTGCAGCTCCCTGAGAGGAGGCTGCAGCCAGCTGGGGCTTGGGCTCTGCTCCCAAGGAACAAGGGACAGGACAAGAGGCAATGGCCTGAAACTGTGCCAGAGCAGGTTCAGGTTGGACATGAGAGGAAACTTCTTCCCTGGAAGGGTTCTCAAAGCCTGTCCCAGGCTGCCCAGGGGGGTGGCTGAATCCCCATCCCTGCAGGTGTTTCCAGGAGGCAGAGCTGTGGTGCTGAGGGCCAAGGCTCAGCCCCAGCCTGGGCAGTTAGAGAATGGTTGGGCTGGAGCAGCTGGAAGGGCTTTGGCAGCCAAACCATTCTGTGATCCTATTCTCTAATCAGCTGCACTCTAAGCTGATGCAGAGCAGGGTCTGTGCCACAGGTGAGGAAGGATGAAGCTCCAGGAGGTGCAGCTCTTTGTTTCCTTATGCTGCTGACCAACATGGCTGCTGCATACCCACAGCAGGGAGGGAGCTGCTGCCCCAGCTGCCACACAAATCCTTCTGCCGAGGCTGTGCCTTGCTGCAGACAGCCTGAGGCCCAGCCTGAGGCCCAGGGCAGCAGCTCTGCAGGGCTCACCTTGTCTGGGAGGCGCTGTGCAGAGGGCTCTGTGACCCTGGTGAACAACTTCTGCATGGCTGGGATGCTGATGAGGAACACCGGGCGCACCGTGGTGGCCAGGGACACCAGCAGGTGGCAGGCAGACAGCAGCAGCTTCTCCTGCACCTGCAAGAGGGGGTGGTCAGGCTACCAGGACACCAGCACCACCCACAGCCTGGCACGGTGGTGCTGGGCAGCGAGGGAGCTGCCCCTGCCCTGCCCCGAGCCAGGCTGTGGTCAGTGCTCACACACAGAGTCACCAGAGCAGGGCTCAGCTCCCTGAGCACCAGGGAAGAGATTTCCCCATGTTCAATAAAGTCATCAGGCTGAGTTTACAGAGAGAACCCTGGGCACTGGTGAGGGCACCCCTAGAGTACTGGGGTCAAATCTGGGCCCCTCTCCCCAGGAAGGACATTGAGGAGCCCAGAGAAGGGCAACAGAGCTGGGGAAGGGTTTGGGGAAGAGCAGCTGAGGGAGCTGGGGGGGTTGAGCCTGGAGAAGAGGAGGCTGAGGGAGACCTCCTTGCTCTCTACAGCTCCCTGAGAGGAGGCTGCAGCGAGCTGGGGCTTGGGCTCTGCTCCCAAGGAACAAGGGACAGGACAAGAGGCAATGGCCTCAAGCTGCCCCAGGGGAGATTTGGGTTGGCCATGAGGAAGAATTTCTTCCCCTTGAGGGTTGTCCAGGCCTGGCCCAGGCTGCCCAGGGCAGTGGTGCAGTCCTGGAGGTGTTTCAGGGCTGGAGGGGTTCCAGAGCTGTGTAGCTGTGGTGCTGAGGGCAATGGCTTAGTGGTGCCCTGGTAGTGCTGGGGCAAGGCTTGAACTCCATGCAGTCTCTTCCAACCAAACAACTCTGTCAGCCTCAATATTGCTTAGTTTCACACCAGCCTCCCCTTCAGCTCTCCAGAGCTGCTCTCGGTCTCCCCCTCCGTGGAAGCTCTGCAGGACAGAGCTGCGGCTCCCAGCCTGGGGCAGCTCCCAGGCCGGGGCAGCTCCCAGCCTGGGGCAGCTCCCAGCCTGGGGCAGCTCCCAGGCCGGGGCAGCTCCCAGGCCGGGGCAGCTCCCAGCCTGGGGCAGCTCCCAGGCCGGGGCAGCTCCCAGCCTGGGGCAGCTCCCAGGCCGGGGCAGCTCCCAGGCCGGGGCCCCCTGCATGGCGCGGAGCAGCCGCAGCAGCCCTGCCCTCCAGGGCGCCCGAGGGCCAGGCTGGTGCAGGTACCTTGCAGCTGATGAGAGGAGTGATGGCCTCCAGGGCGGTGGAGATGAGCGAGACGAACTGCTGCGGGCTGTGGCGCTGCACCTCGCCGTAGAACTGTGCCAGCCAGTGGGCATAGGCCTGCAGCGCTGCCAGCGACTGCGCGTGCCTGCGGGCAGTGCCACCGCGTCACCCCGCCGCACCCACCCCAGCTGGCACCGGGCACCAGCGACTGCGCGTGCCTGCGGGCAGTGCCACCGCGTCAGCCCGCCGCACCCACCCCAGCTGGCACCGGGCACCAGCGACTGCGCGTGCCTGCGGGCAGTGCCACCGCGTCACCCCGCAATACCCACCCCAGCTGGCACCGGGCACCAGCGACTGCGCGTGCCTGCGGGCAGTGCCACCGCCTCAGCCCGCCGCACCCACCCCAGCTGGCACCGGGCACCAGCGACTGCGCGTGCCTGCGGGCAGTGCCACCGCCTCAGCCCGCCGCACCCACCCCAGCTGGCACCGGGCACCAGCGACTGCGCGTGCCTGCGGGCAGTGCCACCGCGTCACCCCGCCGTACCCACCCCAGCTGGCACCGGGCACCAGCAACTGCGCGTGCCTGCGGGCAGTGCCACCGCGTCACCCCGCCGTACCCACCCCAGCTGGCACCGGGCACCAGCGACTGCGCGTGCCTGCGGGCAGTGCCACCGCGTCACCCCGCCGCACCCACCCCAGCTGGCACCGGGCACCAGCGACTGCACGTGCCTGCAGGCAGTGCCACCGCGTCAGCCCGCCGCACCCACCCCAGCTGGCACCGGGCACCAGCGACTGCGCGTGCCTGCGGGCAGTGCCACCGCGTCACCCCGCCGTACCCACCCCAGCTGGCACCGGGCACCAGCAACTGCGCGTGCCTGCGGGCAGTGCCACCGCGTCACCCCGCCGTACCCACCCCAGCTGGCACCGGGCACCAGCGACTGCGCGTGCCTGCGGGCAGTGCCACCGCGTCAGCCCGCCGCACCCACCCCAGCTGGCACCGGGCACCAGCGACTGCGCGTGCCTGCGGGCAGTGCCACCGCGTCACCCCGCCGCACCCACCCCAGCTGGCACCGGGCACCAGCCACTGCGCGTGCCTGCGGGCAGTGCCACCGCGTCACCCCGCCGTACCCACCCCAGCTGGCACCGGGCACCAGCGACTGCGCGTGCCTGCGGGCAGTGCCACCGCGTCAGCCCGCCGCACCCACCCCAGCTGGCACCGGGCACCAGCGACTGCGCGTGCCTGCGGGCAGTGCCACCGCCTCAGCCCGCCGCACCCACCCCAGCTGGCACCGGGCACCAGCGACTGCGCGTGCCTGCGGGCAGTGCCACCGCCTCAGCCCGCTGCACCCACCCCAGCTGGCACCGGGCACTGGGCACCAGCGACTGCGCGTGCCTGCGGGCAGTGCCACCGCGTCACCCCGCCGTACCCACCCCAGCTGGCACCGGGCACCAGCGACTGCGCGTGCCTGCGGGCAGTGCCACCGCGTCAGCCCGCCGCACCCACCCCAGCTGGCACCGGGCACCAGCGACTGCGCGTGCCTGCGGGCAGTGCCACCGCGTCACCCCGCCGCACCCACCCCAGCTGGCACCGGGCACCAGCCACTGCGCGTGCCTGCGGGCAGTGCCACCGCGTCACCCCGCCGTACCCACCCCAGCTGGCACCGGGCACCAGCGACTGCGCGTGCCTGCGGGCAGTGCCACCGCGTCAGCCCGCCGCACCCACCCCAGCTGGCACCGGGCACCAGCGACTGCGCGTGCCTGCGGGCAGTGCCACCGCCTCAGCCCGCCGCACCCACCCCAGCTGGCACCGGGCACCAGCGACTGCGCGTGCCTGCGGGCAGTGCCACCGCCTCAGCCCGCTGCACCCACCCCAGCTGGCACCGGGCACTGGGCACCAGCGACTGCGCGTGCCTGCGGGCAGTGCCACCGCGTCACCCCGCTGCACCCGGCACTGGGCACCAGCGACTGTGTGTGCCTGCGAGCAGCGCCACTGCGTCAGCCCGCCGCACCCACCCCAGCTGGCACCGGGCACCAGCGACTGCACGTGCCTGGGGGCAGTGCCACCGCGTCAGCCTGCTGCACCCACCCCAGCTGGCACCGGGCACCAGGGATCAGGGCATAGGGCAGAAAGATCAGGGCACAGGAAAGAGGGCTCAGGGAACAGGAAAGAGGGCTCAGGGCATAGGGCACAGGGATCAGGGCAGAGGGATCAGGGCTCAGGGCAGAGGGATCAGGGCTCAGGGCAGAGGGATCAGGGCTCAGGGCACAGGGCTCAGAGCACTGCCTCAGGTGCACAGCCTGTGCCCTAGGCAGCCACCAGCAGGTGGGTGGCAGGCACTAGGCAGGCTGCCCATGGAGGCTGTGGATGCCTCCTCCCTGGGGGTGTTCAAGGCCAGGCTGGGAGGTGGGAGGTGTCCCTGCCCATGGCAGGGGCTTGCACTGGGTGATCTTTGAGGTCCCTTCCAACCCAACCCCTTCTATGAGTCTCTGATACCAGGTCCATATCAGGAGAGCTCAGAGGGGCACAGGCCTGAGCATGGTGGGAAAGACTCTTGGTGTTGTGAGGCTGCTGAGCCCTGGAGCAGGCTGCCCACAGAGCTTGTGGAGTCTCCTTCTCTGGAGAGCTTCCAACCCCCCTGGATGTGTCCCTGTGTGCCCTGCCCTGGGTGCCCTGCTCTGGCAGGGGCTTGGACTGGAGCATCTCTGGAGGTCCCTTCCAGCCCCCATCACTGTGTGACTCTCAGACAGCTGCTGTCACAGTTCCCTGTCTGTGACCCTGCTGTTAGCTCCACCTTAGAGCTTTGGGGTCAGGACCTTTGCTGGGCCCACACAACGGCTGTGCCTCAAACTGCAGCCCTGTGCAGTCAGGATCAGAACAGGGATTTCCAGCACTGGCAGCACCAGGGCTCCATGCCCACTGTCACCTCCTGGATGAAGGCCTTCACCTGCTCCAACTGCTTGTGTGGGAAGGCAAGGACCTAGAACCCTGGGCTAGGAAAACCACCTCTGACCTGAGCCCTAGGCCTGGCTTTGGGGGCCAAAAAATCCTTCAGCTGGAACTAGGAGCAGACAGTGGGGCTGGAAACAGCACTGCTGGGACACCTCAGCTCTAGTGACACTGCAAGGGAACTGCTGCCCCAGGGCCTGCAGGGCTGTACTCTCCTCTCGCCCTTACTCCTCCTGCATTCACTCCTTCTGTCCTTACTCCTCCTGCTCTTACTCCTGCTCCTTTCACTCCTCCTGCATTCACTCCTTCTGTCCTTACTCCTCCTGCTCTTACTCCTCCTCCTTTCACTCCTCCTGCTCCCCTCTGGAGGGTTTTCACTTCTCATCACAATGTGTTTGTCTTTGGACAGCCTGAGCACATCAGTTTGAGGCAAGGCAGTTGCAGGCAGCTGCCCTCCTGCTTAGCCTAAGATCACTGAAGAGATGTTCTTTTCATCTGGCAGTCTCAGGGCAGCAGCCTGAGGAGCTCCAATGCTTCCTGCCCCCTCCTGCTGTGTGCCAGCTGTGTGCAGCAGCAGCAGCAGTGCCCCTGTGGTACTCACACATCGATCAGGTCAGGTTTGAGCACCGAGGGCACCGCAGTCTCGATGTTGTACAGCTTGATCTGGGATCCATAGAGTGTCACCTTCACCAGCCTGGAGGGGAGTGCAGAGAGGTGGCAGTGAGAAGAGACTGCAGGAGGGCCCTCCACAGGGAGCACACCTTGGCATGTGGAATGGCAAAGGGGAAACTTGGCTGCTGGCACCTTAGAGGAGAAGGCTCAAAGCCACACCTGGAGTGCTGGGGTCAGCTTTGGGCTCACTCCAGAAACAACACTGAGAGGCTGTCATGTCCAGAAGAGGGCAACAGAGCTGGGGAAGGGTCTGGAGAAAAGGGCTGGGGAGGAGCAGCTGAGGGAGCTGGGGGTGTTGAGCCTGGAGAAGAGGAGGCTGAGGGAGACCTCCTTGCTCTCTGCAGCTCCCTGAGAGGAGGCTGCAGCCAGCTGGGGCTTGGGCTCTGCTCCCAAGGAACAAGTGACAGGACAAGAGGCAATGGCCTCAGGCTGCCCCAGGGGAGGGTTAGGTTGGACATGAGAAGAAACTTCTTCACTGTCCCAGGCTGCCAGGTGGGTGGCTGAATCCTCATCCCTGGAGGTGTTTCCCAGAGGCAGAGCTGTGGTGCTGAGGGCCATGGCTCAGCCCCAGCCTGGGCAGAGTTGGAGAATGGTTGGGCTGGAGAAGCTGAAAGGGCTTTGCCAACCAGGACATTGCTGTGGCTCCAGGCAGTGTTTAGCTCCTGCACAGCCCTCATTCAGCTGAGAATCACAGGGTTCAGGTGGAGCAAGTGCAATGCTCTGCCTGGCAATGAGGAGCCACAAGCAAGGCAGCTGTGCACAGCCCTGCAGCTCTGGCACTGGCAGCTCTCTGCTCATTCAGTTTGTTGGAGGAGGAGAGCTGAACGAGCTCTGCCTCCCAAGGTGTCACAGCTCTTCTCTGTTAAGGCAAGAGATTGTGGCCACTGAGCTGTGAGATACAGCTCTGAAGGAATCAAACTCATCTCACATCCTGCAGGTGCTGGCAAACAAGTGCCTGGTTTTGTTTAACCATCCCTCTTGGTTCTTTTGGTAAGGATGCAGAAAGCCTCCTGAGAAACCTACCACTGGCAAATGCAACAGTTAAGATCCTGGTCAGCCAGTTCTTCATGTCTCCAGCAAGGAGAAGCAGGAGGGAACCTTGTTTGTGTGCAAAGCTGCTGAGGGGACTGAACATCTCCCTTCTGAGGAGAGGCTGAGAGCCCAGAGAGCAGCCTGAGAGGGATCTGATCAGTGCTGATCAATACTTCAAGGGTGGGTGTCAGGAGGGTGGCACCAGGCTATTGGCAGTGGTGCCCAGAGACAGGACAAGGGGCACTGGGCACAAAGGAGGCTGGAGCTGGGTGGGGGTTGGGCTCTGCTCCCTAGGCTCAGGTGATAGAAAGAGAGGCAGTGGCCTGAAACTGTGCCAGGGGAGGATTAGGTTGGAGAGGAGGCAAAATGTCTTTGGTGCCAGAGTGGTCAGGGCCTGGCAGAGGCTGCCCAGGGAGGTGGTGGAGTCCCCATGCCTGGAGGGGTTCCAGAACCCTGTGGCCCAGCCGGGGCCAGGGTGGGGTTGGGTTGGTGGCTGGGCTGGGCTGGGCTGATCTCAGAGGGCTCTCCCACCCCATTCTGTGACTGTCCTGGCGAGGGGCAGCAGCCCCCCTGGCACACCCACCTCTCCACCACGGTGAGGGCATCGTTGAACCTGGCAGCAAAGACGTCCCCAGTGAAGTACTCTGCCAGGCGCCCCACGGCCTGCAGCAGGGAGCTGAGGTCGCGCAGGGAGCAGTGCAGCCGCCGGCAGTCGTTCTCCGCAGTGATGTTCAGCCTGGGCCCTGCAAGCACAGCCCTGCCTCAGTGCAGCCACAGCCCTGCCTCAGTGCAGCCACCTGAGCCCCCCGGGCTGGGCCCCCCCCGGGCTGGGCCCCCCAGCCCCCGCAGCCCAGCAGCCTCAGGGCGCTCCGGGCGGCTGCGGGCCGGGACCCGGCTGAGAGCCACGGAGGGCGGCAGGGAGGGGCGGCGGGGAGGGCAGCTAACACCAGCAGCAGCCTGCTCCAGTCAGCCACCCCTGCCCCACAGCACTGCTCCAGCCATGGAAACGCTCCAGCTGGGCAAGAGGCTCAACTCTCCCAACAGCCTCACTGCTTCACAGGCCGAAACGGATGTTCCCAGCTAGCTGAGCCCTGCTCCTGTCCCCTCTGCTCCGGGTGGCACCAGCACCTGGAGCAGAGGAGCCCTCCGGTCACCACTGACACCAAAAGGCAATCCCAACGTGCAAGGCCCCTGCCTGCACTCCCTCTGCTGGGCACAGCACAGGGAGAGCCAGCAGCTGGAGAGCATCCTGAGAACAGGAGTGGGTTGGCTTCTGTTGTGAAGTGTGCTCGTCCCCAGCCTCATCTCTCACCAGGAACAACCACAGAAGATTTCTCACTCACCACCTCCACACTCACCCTGCAGCTAGGTTACACACACCTGTGCTCTAAGCACCCCAGACCTACCACTGAAACCCAAACATGCTCTGGAGAAAAACCCCACAACAAACATGCTCTGGAAAACCACCTTGCAAAGAAAGTCTCTTTTGAATTTCCCCTTCTGATACTCAGAGGAAGTTATCAGCAACAAGGCTGCCAAAGAGGGCACTGCTGGAGAGAGTCCAGGGCAGGCTGCAGAGCTGCTGAGGGGCCTGGAGCAGCTCTGGGGGCAGCAAAGGCTGAGAGCCCTGGGGCTGAGAGCCTGCAGAAGAGCAGCCCCAGAGGGCAGCTGAGCAATGCTCAGCAAGAGCTGAAGGAGCTGTGGGGGGCAAGAGGCTGGGGCCAGGCTCTGCTGAGTGCTGCCCAGGGCCAGCACAAGGGGCAAGGGGCAGCAAGTGTCAGGCAGGAGGTTGGAGCTGAGCAGGAGGAGAAAGTTGTTTGGGGTGAGGCTGCTGGAGGCCTGGAGCAGGCTGCCCAGAGAGGTTGTGGAGTGTCCTGGTGTGGAGAGCTTCCAACCCCCCCTGGGCACTGTGCTGCTGGGCAGGGTGCTGGGGGTGCCCTGCTGGGGCAGGGCTTGGGCTGGGGGAGCTCCAGAGCTCCCTTCCAGCCCCTGCCAGGCTGGGATTCTGTGCAAACTTCAAGAGCAGAAGCAGCAGCAGCTAGCACAGAGCTGCAGCACTTTGGTAGTCACCAAAGCCATACAATGGAGGTGCCTTCCATGCTGGCACTCTCAGATTTGTACCATCAGCACCAGCACACTCACCCAGCTCTGAACCCCCACATAGGTCTGAGCTACTTCTCCTGACCTCTCAACTCCAGCTCACCCCATCACATCTCACAGGCTGCTCCTGCAGCACTAATCCCCTGCACATGGCCTGTCCCAGCTCTGAAATGATCCTGCTACATTTCCCCTGTTTTTCTCTGCACAGCAATGGCCAAAGCAAGCAGGAGCAGAGCCATCCTGGAAGTGAGTTTTAGTGGGTTGGAACTGGATGATCCTTTAGGTCCCTTCCCAGCCAAAGCAGTCTGTGAATCCATGGTGCTGTGGCATTTGATGCTGCACTCCTGTTCCTGTTCATAGTCACAGAATGGCTTGGAAGAAACATCAGAGACCACCCAGCTCCAACCCTCTGCCATGGGCAGGGACCCCTCCCACCAGCACAGGCTGCTCAGGGCCTCATCCAGCCTGGCCCTGAGCACCCCCAGGCAGGAGGCAGCCACAGCCTCCCTGGGCAGCCTGTGCCAGAGTCTCCCCAGCCTCACTGCAAACAATTTCTTCCTCCTCTCCACTCTCAGTCTCCTCTCTCCCAGCTCAAAGCCATTGGCCCTGGGCCTGGCACTCCCAGCCTTTGTCCCAAGTCCCTCCCCAGCTCTCCTGGAGCCCTTCAGGTACTGGGAGGCTGCTCTGAGGTCTGCCTGGAGCCTTCTCTTCTCCAGGCTGCACAGCCCCAGCTCTCCCAGCCTGGCCCCACAGGGGAGGTTCTCCCTGCTCTGCTCATCTTGGTGGCCTCCTCTGGCCCCTCTCCAGCAGTTCGATGTCCCTCCATGCTGGGGGCCCCAGAACTGCAGGCAGTGCTGCAGAATCCCCTCCCTGTGCTGCTGCTCACAACACAGTTGGTATCTTCCTGTCAAGTACAAGGGGAGAGGCAGACCAACAAACCCCACAAACCCCAGCATTAGCTTTGTCTGCTGCTGGAGCTGCTGGACACAGGACAGGAGTGCAGATCCTCCAGGGAGTGTGGAAGAAGGAAGAGCAAAGCAGGTCAGAGTGGTTCTGCCACCAGCAGTGCTGGGTGAGGTTATTACCTGTCCCTGAAGTGACCACAAACTGCTGCAGTCCCAGGTACACTTCCAAGTTCTCCTGCAGGACTGGGAACTGGAAGAGAGAAGAAATGAGTGACCCTGGGCCCTGGCAGAGAGTCACCAACCAACCACTGACTGCTCAGAGCAGCTGGCTCAGCTCTCCCCTGTGCCTTCTGAGGACACCTGGAGTAAAGGCCAGGTGCTAGGTTGGGCTGACCCTGCACACCACAGCTTCTCATGGCTCAGGATCACCTTCCTGTGGCCCCTTCTCCTGTTCCCACAGCCAGCTGCATGCAGACAAGGTGGGGGTCTGACACGTGGAAGTGATGGCAACAGTGTGAGCACGTGGGGGGAGGTAGAACCCAGAGCACAGAGCAGGGCAAAGCAGAGCCTGCAGCACAGCAGTCACAGACTCACAACGGAAGGGACATCAAAGACCATCCAGTTCCAACCCTCTGCCATGGGCAGGGACACCCCCTGCTAGCCCAGGGTGCCCAAGGTCCCATCCAGCCTGGCCTTAAACACTTCCACAACTTCTCTGCACAACCTGTGCCAGTGCCTCACCACCCTGAGGGGGAAGAATTTCCTCCTAATGTCCAATCTGAACTGATCTTCTTCCAGTCTGAAGCCATCTCCCCTCATCCTCTTGCTCCTTTGTCAGGAGTCCCTCCCCAGGCTCCCTGGAGCCAGGCTGAACAGCCCCAAGTCTCCCAGCCTGCCCCCACAGGAGAAGTTCTGCAGCCCTCTCATCATCCTGGTGGCCTCCTCTGGAGCTGCTCTGAGGGAAGCTTGTGCTGCATCCTCCTCATCTCCAGGCACTGACTTCTCAAAATGCAGCTACCAAAGGGTTTCAACCAAAGCAGCTGCCCTTGGTACAGAAGGGAAGCCACCCAGGGAGGCTGTGGCTGGCTCCTCCCTGGGGGTGTTCAAGGCCAGGCTGGATGAGGCCTTGAGTCTAGCTGAGGTGTCCCTGCCCAGGGCAGGGGGTTGGAGCAGATGAGCTCTGAGGTCCTTTCCAAGCTGAGCCCTTCTCAGGCCCCATGATCTGTTCCTCCCTGCTGGGCACTAAGCTCCTCAGAGATTCCCATCTCAGTGTTACCATTTGGCAGCAATTCCTCCCTGCTCTTTCTCCTGGCCTTTGCCTCAGGAGGGGGCACAGCTGAGTGTGGCTGTGGGGGGCTTCAGGAGGGTAAAATCTTTGTTTGCCTGAAGGATCCAGCTCAGATGCTGCACTGCTCTGGGGAGCTGGGGCTGGTGTCTGCCAAACACAGCTGAGTGCTTCCCCCTGCCAGGGCTCTGCTCTGCCACAGCTGCAGCCAAAGCTGCCTGGTCTGAGGTTCTGAGGAGGAGACCTCAGGGCTGGGAGCCAGTGAGGAGCTGCTGCCTGTGCTCTGGGTGAGAGGGAGCTACAGCAGGGAGATCTGAAAGCTGCACCTTGGAACCATCCCCCAAAGCAGAGAACCCTGAGCTGCTGCACAGACAGAAGACATCTGAGCTGCTCTAGAAGCACTGGAAGCCAAACACTGGAAGCTGTGGAGTGGAGAGCATGGTCCCCATGAGACAGCAGGAGCTGCTCTCCAGCATGGAGGCACAGCATGAGCCAGAGGCCACACAGCACATGGCTGGGTGGTGAGCAGCCTGTGGCCTCCCTCCAGTCACACAGGAACCTGAGGAAGACTCTGCTCTTAGAAACAGTGACACAAAGACACTCAGCTGTTAGACACAACACTGAGGGCATCCTTCAGCCCTGCTTCAGGGCCTTCTGAGCTGCTGGATCAACTGGGAGATGCTCAAGGGCTTCCCTGTGCTCTTGCCAGGACTCAGTGCTGGTGAACACAGCCCCAGCCTGTCTGGTCCCTGCCCAGGCCAAGGGAGCTGGAACTGGGTGACCCTTAGGTCCCTTCCAACTCAGGCCATGCTGTGCTTCTGCCAGGAGCAAACCATCAGAACAACTCAGAGCAGCTGCTGTGGCTCTGCCCCATGCTGCACAAGGCAAGGCTGCAGTTCCTGCTGCTCAGGGATGAGTGAACCTTCAGAAACCCAACCACCTCCAGTGGGGTGCCCCTTGCCTATGGAAGGACAGGCTGGAAGAGTTGGGGCTGTTCAGCCTGGAGAAGACCCCAGGGAGACCTTAGAGCAGCCTTCCAGTACCTGAAGGGGCTCCAGGAGAGCTGGGGAGGGACTGCTCAGAAGGGCCTGTGGGGACAGGAGCCAGCAGTGTGCCCAGGTGGCCAAGAAAGCCAATGGCATCCTGGCTGGTGTCCAGCAGGAGCAGGGAGGGGACTGCAAGGAAGGGCCTGGAGAATCAGTCTGATGGAGAGAGGCTGAGGGGACTGGGGCTGCTCAGTCTGGAGAAGAGGAGGCTGAGGAGAGACCTCTTGGCTGCCTACAGCTCCCTGAGAGGAGGCTGTGGAGGGGTTGGTGCTGGTCTCTTCTCACAGGTCATCAGTGACAGGACAAGAGGGAGCAGCCTCAAGCTGCAGCAGGGCAGGGTTAGACTGGACAGCAGGACAAATCCCTTCAGAGCAAGAGAGGTCAGGCCCTGGCCCAGGCTGCCCAGGGAGGGGGAGTCCCTGTCCCTGCAGGGGTTTCAGGGCTCTTTGGATGTGCTGCTTGGGGCTATGGTTTAGGGCTGGACTTTAGAGAGCAGGGCCAGGGGTTGGACTTGGTGATCCCATGGGTGTCTGCCAACCTTTCCACATGCTGTGATTCCTGCTGATGGGAGTTTCCATTGATCTAACCTCACACAGCCCCCTGCAGCTCCTGGTGGTCTTTAAATGAGACACTGGAGTAAGACAGACCTCAGAATCCTCTCCCAAGGGCAGTGGACTCCCCTGCACTGCTCAGTGTTGAGGCTCAGCTCGACAGGGCCCTGGGCCAGCTCATTTCAACTGCACTGTGACTTAGGAAAGTTGAACCAGATGGTCCTTGGGGTCCCTCCCAGCCTGGCATCCTGTGACAAGGGCCAGTGGAACTGGAGCAGGGCAGAGTTAGGCTGGACACCAGGAGGGAGCTCTGCACAGGGAGGCTGGGGAGACTCTGGCACAGGCTGCCCTGGGAGGTGCTTGAGGCCTCATCCCTGGAGCCACTGAAGCTCAGCCTGGCTGTGTCCCTGGGCAGCCTGCTCTGGCTGGAGCTGTCCCTGCTGCCTGCAGGGCTTGGGCAGGAAGCCCTTTGGGCTGCACTCTGTGACTCTGGGGCTCCTCAGACATCTTTTGGCACCGAGGCCTCCCTCAAACAGCCTGCAGCAGACTCCAGCTGACCGGCAGCGGGCTGCTGGGCTGGCTGGGGACTCACCAGCGTGGAGAAGGCGTGAGTGGGCAGGAGCTCCATCACCTTGGCCACCACCTCCAGGCTCTGGCGCAGGTAGCGCTGCCACTCCGTCTGCTGCTGCGGGAGCACACACCCAGGTCAGCACAGCCAGGGGGCAGCCAGGGGGCAGCAGCTAGGGGGCAGCAGCTGAGGGGGGCAGCAGCTGAGGGGGGCAGCAGCTGAGGGGGGCAGCAGCTGAGGGGGGCATCTAGGGGGCAGCAGCTGAGGGGGGCAGCTAGGGGGGGCAGCTGGGGGGGGGCAGCTGGGGGGGGCAGCTGGGGGGGGCAGCAGCTGGGGGGGGCAGCAGCTAAGGGGCAGCAGCTAAGGGGCAGCAGCTGGGGGGGGCAGCTGGGGGGGGCAGCTGGGGGGGGGCAGCAGCTGGGGGGGACAGCAGCTGGGGGGGGCAGCAGCTAGGGGGCAGCAGCTAGGGGGCAGCAGCTAGGGGGCAGCAGCTGGGGGGGCAGCAGCTGGGGGGGGCAGCAGCTGGGGGGGCAGCAGCTGGGGGGGCAGCAGCTGGGGGGGGCAGCAGCTGGGGGGGGGGGAGCAGCTGGGGGGGACAGCAGCTGGGGGGGACAGCTAGGGGGGCAGCAGCTGAGGGGGGCAGCAGCTGAGGGGGGCAGCAGGGTGTGGGTCCTGCTGCAGCCCCAGCTGTGCCTGTGCAGCCCTTACATCATCATCCAGGGTCTCGTCATCCAGCTCCTCCAGCTGCGCCTGGTTGTACCTGAACTGGATGCGGTTCAGCACCTCTGTCAGCAGCAGCACCAGGGCATCCTCGTACCTGGCAGCAGGGAGAGAGCACAGCAACACTCTGACCACAGCCCTGCACAGCCCCTCCAGCAGAGGAGGGATGGCAGAGGACAGTGGAAGTGGGGCGCTGCAAACAGCTGGGGAAACACCGAGGAGATCCTGGGAGCTCTGCATGAGAGGGACCTGGAGCTGCTGGGGAGGGGCCAGAGGAGGCCACAGAGATGAGCAGAGGCTGCAGAGCCTCCCCTGTGGGGCCAGGCTGGGAGAGCTGGGGCTGTGCAGCCTGCAGAAGAGAAGGCTCCAGGCAGACCTCAGAGCAGCCTCCCAGGACCTGAAGGGCTCCAGGAGAGCTGGGGAGGGACTTGGGACAAGGGCTGGGAGTGCCAGGCCCAGGGACAATGGCTTGGAGCTGGGAGAGAGGAGACTGAGAGTAGAGAGGAGGAAGTGAGGCTGGGGAGACTCTGGCACAGGCTGCCCAGGGAGGCTGTGGCTGCCTCCTGCCTGGAGGAGTTCAGGACCAGGCTGGATGAGGCCCTGAGCAGCTTGTGCTGGTGGGAGGGGTCCCTGCCCATGGCAGGGGCTGGCACTGGGGGATCTCTGAGGTCTCTTCCAACCCAACCATGCTGTGACTCTGCCAAGAGCCTTTTGTGCTTTCATGTCAGAAGGTCTCTGCAAGGAAGAGCCTTGGCAGTTCCTGGTCTCCCTCTGCCTCAAAGGCAGTGGTGGTGCCAGAAGCAGCCCAAGGGCTCAGAGCAGGAGAGGCAGGAGTGGCTTGCCAGGAGCAGCAGCAGATGCAGCAGGAGCCTCTCACTGGGGCTGCCCCAGCAGCCTCTCTGCTGCTCTGGTTTTGGGGCAGTGAATGAGGAAGAGGTGAGACAGGGCAGAGGTCCTGCTGCCCACCTCTGCAGGGGGCTTTTGTTCTGCTCTCCTCTTGCCCTCCACTGCTGCCCACAGAGTTCAGGCCCTTCTGAAGTGAAGCCAGCACTGCTCCTGCTGGCACTGCAGCTCTGATTCCTGTCTCTGGAAGGTGTCTTCATCCCTCCGAGCTGGGAAGCTGGTGTGGAGCACAGGAGCTGCTCCTCCTCCTCACTGGGCACACAAGGGTTACACCCAGCTGCCAGGTGGGCACAGCACCAGCCCTGGGGGCTTGGGGGGGCTGGGTTGAGGCTTTAAAGGCCTCCTTTTCTTACTGCGCTGCAGGAGGTCCTGCCCCTCTGTGGGGGAGCCCAGGCTGGGCCTGGCCAGCTGTGGCACAGCAGCCAGCTCTCTGCAGGGTGGCTGCTGCCCCTCTTGCCCATCAGCAGCTGACATAACCCTGGATTTGGCAACTGCCCCAGCAGCACAAGGCTGCAATGTTTGTAACCCACAGGACAGGAAACCTGAGCTGTGCTCCTGTGGGGGAACCACTCCCAGCTCTGAGTGCAGGAAGCTGTGGCTGGCAGCTGCCACCCAGCAGAGGGACCTGTGACAACACTGAGCCAGCTCCAGCCACGGGGATGCTTCTTAGGCTTGCTTGACAGCCTGACATATCTCCTAGAGACATCTCTTGTTTGCTGCCAGTGTCCCCCAGCAAGCTCACACACGAGCTGCACGTGAGCCAGAGGAAGAGAAGCAGAGCTGCAAGGCAGAGAGCAGCAAGCTGGGGGCAGCTGACAGCAAACTTCACACACAGAGCCCTCTGCCTGGGGCAGCAACCCCACAGCTGCCATGCAGCAGGGCAGGGAGCTGCCTGCTGTAAGCCAGCTCATGTTTCTTTGTGGTTATGATGCCAGGCTGCATCCAGCACCAACCACTTCTATTCCATAGGAAAGGGCCTCAGAGCTCATCTGCTCCAAGCCCTGCCATGGGCAGGACACCTCTCAGCTCCATTCAGCTGCCCAAGGCCTCATCAACTGGGCAGCCTGGGCCAGAGGCTCCCCAGCCTCACACTCAACAACTTCTTCCTCAGCTCCACTCCAACCCTGCTCTGCCTCAGCTCCAAACCCTTCCCCCTTGGCCTGGCTCAGACCCCCTCAGCAAAAGTTCCTCTGCAGCCTTCCTGCAGGATCCCTTCAGGTGCTGGCAGCAGCTCTGAGGAGCCCCTGGAGCCTTCTCCTCTGCAGGCTGCACAGCCCCAGCTCTCCCAGCCTGGCCCCACAGGGGAGGTTCTGCAGCCTCTGATCATCCTCATGGCCTCCTCTGGCCCCTCTCCAGCAGCTCCAGGTCCTTCCTGTGCTGGAGGCAGTGGCCCCAGAGCTGGAGGCAGTGCTGCAGGTGGGGGCTGAGCAGAGCAGAGCAGAGGGGCAGAATCCCCTCCCTGTGCTGCTGCTCTCCCTGCTCAGGCTGCAGCTCAGCACTCAGCTGCCTCTGGGCTGCCAGGGACCAGTGCTGGCTCCTGGGCACTTTGTCACCAGCTGACCCCCCCCCAAGGCCTTCCCCTGCAGGCTGCTCTGGAGCCACTGCACACCCAGCCTGGGTTTGTGCTTGGGACTACCCTGACCCAGTGACTCGCTCAGTTTGGATTCCCCTGAAGGAGTGACAGTCCCCTGGCAGTGACACCTGTTGTACTTTGTGAGTTGAGAAGCAGAACAAGGACTGCAGGAGGTGTGAAGCTGGAGCAAGGGAGAGCTGACTGCTCCCAGTGCATGGTGGTGCCCCCTGCCCTACCCACCTGCTGAGCACTGCCTCCTTGTCTGCCAGGCGGCTCTTGATCTTGCTGGTCAGGTAGTCCAAGAAGAGTGTCCAGATGTCCAAGCAAGAAAAGTAACCTTCATGGGTGGGCTGCAAGGCACCAAGGCACACAGTGAGGCTCACGAGCTGGGGCAGACTGACTGCACACAGGCACAGAATCATTCAGGCTGGAAGAGTCCTTTCAAAACACAGAGTCCAGGCCTCACCCCAGCACTGCCAGGGCAGCACTGAGCCCTGAGCCCTGGCCCTCAGCACCACAGCCACACAGCTCTGAAACCCCTCCAGGGATGGGGACTGTAGCACTGCCCTGAGCAGCCTGGGCCAGGCCTGGACAAGCCTCAAGGGGAAGAAATTGCTCATGGCCAACCCAAACCTGCCCTGGGGCAGCTTGAGGCCATTGCCTCTTGTCCTGTCCCTTGTTCCTTGGGAGCAGAGCCCAAGCCCCAGCTGGCTGCAGCCTCCTCTCAGGGAGCTGCAGAGAGCAAGGAGGTCTCCCTCAGCCTCCTCTTCTCCAGGCTCAACCCCCCCAGCTCCCTCAGCTGCTCCTCCTCAGCCCTGTTCCCCAGACCCTTCCCCAGCTCTGTTGCCCTTCTCTGGCCCTGCTCCAGCCCTCAATGTTGTTCTTGGACTGAGGGGCCCAGATTTGAACCCAGTGGCCTCAGCAATGCCCAGCCCAGGTGGATGATGCCTGCTCCTGCTGCCACAGCACTGCTGATCCAGGCCAGGATGCTGTTGGCCTTCTTGGCCTCCTGAACACAGAACCTAACAAGCACTGCAACACATAGGGAGGATTTCCCTTATTGGAAGGTTTCCAGGAGGTCCCTGGACAGATTTCTAACAGTCAAAAGATAAGCAAGAGGTTCTGCACAAGGCTGGGAGCCCAGGAAGCTTAAGGCTGGTCTCAGCATGGGCCCAGCTCATGGCTTGTGGCACCAGCCCCCAGTGTTTTACAGCCCTGCTTCTGCCATCACTGCTGGGGGGGTAACCAGGCCTGAGCTGCAATGTGACAGCTCCCCCAGGAAGGTGACACCTACCAAAAACCACAAGGGGCTTGATACTACAGAGTGCAAGGAAAGCACCAGACAGAGGAACAGCAGGATCAGGAGGGAGGGCAGCACCCTGAGCATAAACCCAGAAAGGCAGAGATTGCTGCAGCACTCTGACTGCAAGGGCTGGCAGAAGGATCAGCAGAGGCAAAGCTCAGCAGCAGACAGCTTGATCTTGAAAGGTAACTGCAGAGTGCCAGCAGCCTGGCAGGGGCTGGAAGGGAGCTCTGGAGCTCCCCCAGCCCAAGCCTTGCTCCACAGCAGCTTGCCCAGCAGCACAGTGCCCAGGGGGGGTTGGAAGCTCTCCACACCAGGACACTCCACAACCTCTCTGGGCAGCCTGCTCCAGGCCTCCAGCAGCCTCACCCCAAACAACTTTCTCCTCCTGCTCAGCTCCAACCTCCTGCCTGACACTTTCTGCCCCTTGCCCCTTGTGCTGGCCCTGGGCAGCACTCAGCAGAGCCTGGCCCCAGCCTCTTGCCCCCCACAGCTCCTTTAGCTCTTGCTGAGCACTGCTCAGCTGCCCTCTGGGGCTGCTCTTCTGCAGGCTCTCAGCCTTTGCTGCTCCCAGAGCTGCTCCAGGCCCCTCAGCAGCTCTGCAGCCTGCCCTGGACTCTCCCCAGCAGTTCTCTGCCCCTCCTGACCTGGGGAGCCCAGAGCTGAACACAGTGCTCCAGCTGTGAGCTCTGTCCTCCTCAGTACCTTGCCTGCCCCTCCTGTCTCCAGCTGGATCCAGCTCCCAGCACCAGGAAGACAAACTGATGGGAGACTTCAGGTGCCCCCTTTCAGTGGGAAAGAAGGCAGGAGAGGAGAGCAGCTGCAGGATGATGCTGGGGAGCTGTACCTGATGGAAAGTGTATTTGAACAAGAGTGCCAGGAACTCCACCACGGGGAACTGGGAGTAGGACTCGATGCGGCGCAGGTGGACGCTGACGAAGAGCCGCAGGAAGTCTGTGAACTTCTCAATGTAGCTGCAAGGGAAAGCAGAACACAGCTGAGAGAGCAGGAGGCATGCACAAGGGGCAGCAGTGCCAAGGAAACAAGGGTAACAGCCAGCCCAAAGCCTCTCATCACAAACACCAGTTTCAATGGAAGGTCAGCAGGACGATGGGAATGCGAAGCCCTGCGCTCCCCCAGCCGCCGCAGCAGCAGGGAAAGCCTCTGAGGGCAAAGCAGCCTCAGCGTGCAGGTAAACACAGTGGGGAGCTACCAGAGCTGCAAAGAAACACCACCCCTGCCCCCTACAGAGAGCATTCCACAGCCAGCCTCAGCCTCCTGCTGTGCACAGGACCGGGAAGATGAAGGCATGGAATGGGTTGGGTTGGAAGGGACCTCGGAGATCCCCCAGTGCCAGCCCCTGCCATGGGCAGGGACCCCTCCCCCCAGCACAGGCTGCTCAGGGCCTCATCCAGCCTGGCCTTCAGCACCCCCAGGCAGGAGGCAGCCACAGCCTCCCTGGGCAGCCTGGGCCAGAGGCTCCCCAGCCTCACACTCAACAACTTCTTCCTCAGCTCCACTCTAACCCTGCTCTGCCTCAGCTCCAAACCCTTCCCCCTTGGCCTGGCTCAGACCCCCTCAGCAAAAGTTCCTCTGCAGCCTTCCTGCAGGGTCCCTTCAGGTCCTGGCAGGCAGCTCTGAGGTCACAGAATCACAGAGTTACTGAGGCTGGAACAGACCTCTGAGATCACCCAGCCCAGCCTATGAGCCAACACCACCACCTTGACCAGACCATGGCACAAGTGCCACTTCCAACCTTGCCTTAAACACCTCCAGTGTCAGCAACTCCCCCAGCCCCCTGGGCTGCCCATTCCAGTGGCTGATTGCCCTTTCCATGAGGAAGTGCTTCCTACCATCCACCCTCCCCTGGCACAGCTTCAGGCCATGCCCTCTCGTCACAAGAGCCTGACCCCCACCTTAGAGCAACTGCCCTTCAGGTAGTTGTGGAGTGTGACAATGTCCCCTGAGTGCCCCCAGAGCCTCCTCCTCTCCAGGCTGAGTGTAAAAAGATGCAGAGATCAACCCACTTGCAAAGCATGTGCTGCTCCATGCTTGGGATGCAGAGTCCCAGAGCAGGCTGCTGCCAGAGCTTTGGGGAGCACAGCAAGAGCTGGGTGCCAGCACTGAGGGCTCAGGGGCATGCAGCAGGGCAGGAGTTACAAAGAGCACCACAGGAAAGCTGCTACTGAGGTGTTCAAAGCCAGGCTGGGCTGGTGGGAGGTGTCCCTGCCCCTGGCAGGGGGCTGGAACTGGATGATCTTGAAGGCCTTTGTGTGATTCTCAGTAAGAACCTGCCCTTGCTCCACCAGGGTTAGAACTCTGCTCCCTCAGCACACAGGATGCACACACTGCAGCACCACACACAGCCAGCCAGAGCTCCAGCAACCCAACAGCTCTGACCTGCAAGGGGACTTCATCTTTTCTGTTCAGTAACAAGTTTGGCTCAGCAAAGCTTCAGACACTCAGCAACTCTCTGGTTCAGTGTCCTGCACTGCTCTTCCCTTCTGCAGGCCCTTGAACCAGGCTCAGGGACAGGGCCTTGCTGCAGAGGGTACAGCAAAGGGCTGCAGAGCTGCTGAGGGGCCTGGGGCAGCTCTGGGAGCAGCAAAGGCTGAGAGCCCTGGGGCTGAGAGCCTGCAGAAGAGCAGCCCCAGAGGGCAGCTGAGCAATGCTCAGCAAGAGCTAAAGGAGCTGTGGGGGGCAAGAGGCTGGGGCCAGGCTCTGCTGAGTGCTGCCCAGGGCCAGCACAAGGGGCAAGGGGCAGCAAGTGTCAGGCAGGAGGTTGGAGCTGAGCAGGAGGAGAAAGTTGTTTGGGGTGAGGCTGCTGGAGGCCTGGAGCAGGCTGCCCAGAGAGGTTGTGGAATGTCCTGGTGTGGAGAGCTTCCAACCCCCCCTGGGCACTGTGCTGCTGGGCAGGGTGCTGTGGGTGCCCTGCTGGAGCAGGGCTTAGGCTGGGGGAGCTCCAGAGCTCCCTTCCAGCCCCTGCCAGGCTGGGATTCTGTGCAAACTTCAAGAGCAGCAGCAGCAGCTAGCACAGAGCTGCAGCACTTTGGTTGCCACCAGGCTACAAAGCCACACAATGGAAGGTGTCCAAAGGTTGTTTCCTTTCCCTGTGGCATTGCCTGCCTGGCACAGCTGCTCAGGGATCAGACACTTCAAAAGCAAAGCTCCCTAAAAGATGAAGAGCTCAGGCTCAAACTCCTCCTTCACCCTCTTCATTTTCATCCTCTGAAGAGCCTCTGAGCTCAGAGCAGTGCAATTCTTACTTGGCCCCCAGCTCTGCCAGCCCCAAACCCCTCTGCAGCCACCAAGCCACCAGCTGGAGCCTCAGGAGCTATTTCAGTGCTTTGGGGTCTTCAGATGAAAGCCAACCACAAGCAAAGCAAAAGGCTGCTGAAGGTCACTCCTGTTCTGGGCTAGTCTGGCACCACCACCTTGCTCCTGAGCACACTGCGTCTGAGAGAGAACAAAACCAACCAGCACCAGGAGAGGCAGGGGCCAGGGAGGGCAGGGTGTGAAGACAGCAGACTACTGAAGTTAGCTTCTCCTGTGCCTGTTTTGCTCAGGGTTTTGTTAATCCATGCCACCTTCCTGCAAGAATTCAGACTCATGGAACTGTTTGGGTTGGGAAAGCCCTCTGAGATCACCCAGCCCAGCCAGCAACCCACACCATGGCCACCAAACCCTGGCCCCAGCTGCCATGGCCACAGGGCTCTGGGACACCTCCAGGCATGGGGACTCCACCACCTCCATGGGCAGCCTCTGCCAGGCCCTGACCACTCTGCCACCAAAGACATTTTGCCTCCTCTCCAACCTAACCCTCCCCTGGCACAGTTTCAGGCCATTGCCTCTCCTTCTGTCCCCTGAGCCTAGGGAGCAGAGCCCAAGCCCCAGCTGGCTGCAGCCTCCTCTCAGGGAGCTGCAGAGAGCAAGGAGGTCTCCCTCAGCCTCCTCTTCCCCAGGAGAGAGAAACCATGGCTGCTCATGAGCCAGGGGTGCCCAGGAAGGCCACCAGCAGCCTGGCCTGGAGCAGCACTGGGGTGGCAGCAGGAGCAGGGCAGGGATGGTGCCCCTGGGCTGGGCACTGCTGAGGCCACAGCTTGAGTGCTGGGTTCAGTCCTGGGCCCTCACTCCCAGAAGGACCTTGAGGAGCTGGAGCAGGGCCAGAGAAGGGCAAGAGAGCTGGGGAAGGGTCTGGGGAAGAGGGCTGGGGAGGAGCAGCTGAGGGAGCTGGGGGTGTTGAGGCTGGAGAAGAGGAGGCTGAGGGAGGCCTCCTTGCTCTCTGCAGCTCCCTGAGCCAGGTGGGGGTTGGGCTTTGCTCACATGCAGCAGTGACAGCACAAGAGGCAATGGCCTCAGGTTGCCCCAGGGCAGGTTCAGATAGGACATGGGGAACAATTCCTTCCCATCAAGGGATCTCAGGCCCTGTCCCAGGCTGCCCAGGGAGGTGGTGGAGTCCCCACCCCTGGAGGGGTTCAAAGCCACCTGGCTGCGGTGCTGAGGGAGGTGGTTTGGGGACAGTGGCTGAGCAGCAGTGCTGGGCTGTGAGCTCTGGTGAGTGCTCCAAGGCCTCTGCCAGCCTCAGCAGTTGTGTGGTTCTGTGATTCCCTCCTACAAGAGAGTTGATCTGCCTCAGGCAGCAAGGGTGGGAGTAGCTTTCTGCAGGACAACACAGCTGCTGCTGCTCCCCTGCTGCCCCAGCCAGGCACAGCAGTCAGGCTCTCAGTGCAGCCATTCACCCCCGCAGCGAGTGGAGCTCCCCAGGAGGTCTTTGGGTGGTGCTCAAACAAGGAAGAGCAAAGCAGCAGTCAGAAGTTGTGAGGTCACAGGCAAGGGCAGGAGGCTCCTGCTGCCTGCTCTGCTGCCATGGCTCACAGAGGATCTCCCCAGTCCTTGGGTGCCTGACTTGGGGCAGGGAAGCAAACACTGAGCAGGGAAAGGGAGGCTGCACAGCCTTCAGCTCACTGAGCCTCTCCTCTGCTCTGTTGCAACCCAGTGAACAGGCTGCCCAGGGAGGGGGTTGGGTCCCATCCCTGGAGATGTTCCAGGTGAGGCTCAACAGGGCTCTGGGTAACCTGCTCCAGTGGAGGATGTCCCTGCTGAGTGCAGGGGGGGCCGGGCAGGATGAGCTTTGGAGCTCTCTTCCAAGCCAGACCATTCCATGGTTCTGTAGCTTCAGCTCCTCAGCCACCTCAGGCCTGCAGTCCCACAGTAACAGGCTGAGGGGAAGGGGAGGAAGAGGAGAGGACAGAACACAAAACTGTGCCAGCAGGGTCCCCTGGCAAATGCACCATGGGCACTACCCTCTGCCCCTGTGCCAGCACAGCCCTCTGAAGGGAAGGGCAGCAGGCAGCCCAGGCAGGGGCAGGCAGCCCAGGCAGGGGCAGGCAGAGCTCTTTGAAGGGAAGGGCAGCAGGCAGCCCAGGCAGGGGCAGGCAGAGCTCTGAAGGGAAGGGCAGCAGGCAGCCCAGGCAGGGGCAGGCAGAGCTCTCGGAAGGGAAGGGCAGCAGGCAGCACAGGCAGGGGCAGGCAGCACAGGCAGCCCAGGCAGGGGCAGGCAGCTCAGCCCCAGGGGCAGGCAGAGCTCTCTGAAAGGAAGGGCAGCAGGCAGCCCAGCCCCAGGGGCAGGCAGCCCAGCCCCAGGGGCAGGCAGAGCTCTCTGAAGGGAAGGGCAGCAGGCAGCCCAGGCAGGGGCAGGCAGCCCAGGCAGGAGCAGGCAGCCCAGGCAGGAGCAGGCAGCCCTGGGGGCCCGGCAGAGCTCTCTGAAGGGAAGGGAACGGCAGCAGGCAGCCCAGGCAGGGGCAGGCAGCCCAGGCAGGGGCAGGCAGCCCAGGCAGGGGCAGGCAGCCCTGGGGGCCCGGCAGAGCTCTCTGAAGGGAAGGGGAGGGCAGCAGGCAGCCCAGGCAGGGGCAGGCAGCCCAGGCAGGGGCAGGCAGCCCCGGGGGCCCGTCAGGGCTGCCCTCACCTCTCGTCCAGCTCCTCCAGGCGGCTCTTGACGGAGCGGGCGTTGTGCTCGCGGGTGATCTTCTGCAGCAGGTAGAAGGTCTGCTGGAACATGCGCAGCAGGTACTCCTCGAACTCCAGGGGCACGCAGTTCTTGGCCATCAGCTCGTTGATGCAGGCCATGGCCAGCACGCCCAGGCGGGCGCGCTCGGGCGCGGGGGGCGCGGCGGGGCCGTTGGGGGCGCGGGGCTTGCGGCCCCGCGCGGCGCAGCCGAAGCGCGCGAAGTGGAAGACGGCGGTGAGCAGCGCGGGGGTGATGCTGCTGGAGAGGGGGATCCAGCTGAAGAGGTGCGCCAGGCACTCCAGCGCCAGCGAGCACACCTGCTCGCTCTCGCCCTCCAGCGCCGGCACCGGCTGGCTCAGCAGCTTGGCCGCGCTGGGGCTCTGCAGCAGGCCGCTCAGCAGCTCACCTAGGACGGAAGGCGGGCGCCGGGTCAGAGCCGGGGCCGAAGCCGGGGCTGGGGCCAGAGCTGGGGCCGGGGTCAGAGCCGGGGCCGGGGTCAGAGCCGGGGCTGGGGCCAGAGCTGGGGCCGGGGTCAGAGCCGGGGCTGGGGCCAGAGCTGGGGCCGGGGTCAGAGCCGGGGCCGGGGTCACAGCTGGGGCCGGGGTCAGAGCCGGGGCCGGGGCCAGAGCTGGGGCCGGGGTCAGAGCCGGGGTCACAGCTGGGGCCGGGGTCAGAGCTGGGGCCGGGGTCAGAGCCGGGGCCAGGGCCGGGGCCGGGGCCCTCGAGAGGCTCAGCCACCAGCCGCGATGGAAAGCAAAGCCGGCAGAGCCTGTGGGGCTCAGCGAGCAAGGCAGAAGGGGGAGGTGGCCCAGCCTGGCACGTGTACAACGGCCTGCCCAGGGAGGCTGTGGCTGCCTCCTGCCTGGAGGTGTTGAAGGCCAGGCTGGATGAGGCCCTGAGCAAGCTGTGCTGGTGGGAGGGGTCCCTGCCTGTGGCAGGGGCTTGGAGCTGGATGATCTTGAAGGTCCCCTCCAACCTAAGCCCTTCTGTGTCTCTGCCAATCCATGTATGCAATGTCAGAGTCTCCCCAGGGCCAGCTGTGCTGTGTGCTTCACCTCCCAGTCACCAGTGCAGTGGGGCTTGGGCTCTGCTCCCTAGGCTCAGGGGACAGAAGGAGAGGCAATGGCCTGAAACTGTGCCAGGGGAGGGTTGGGTTGGAGAGGAGGCAAAATGTCTTTGGTGCCAGAGTGGTCAGGGCCTGGCAGAGGCTGCCCAGGGAGCTAGTGGAGTCCCCATGGCTGGAGGGGTTCCAGAGCCCTGGAACTTGGGGCCATGGTTTAGTGGCCCTGGTGGGGTTGGGCTGATGTTGGACTGGGTGACCTTAGAGAGCTTTTCCAACCCAAACAGTTCCATGGCTCATCTCTGCCTGCAAATCAAGACCAGCAGATGTGCAATGCCAGGACTGCCACACACTGCTCCTGACCTGTCTGGCTTTAAGCCTGCAGGTTCTCCAGGTCAGTCGCCCCTTCACTGCCCTCACTCCAGCCCATGCTCTCCACACCAGGACACTCCACAACCTCTCTGGGCAGCCTGCTCCAGGCCTCCAGCAGCCTCACCCCAAACAACTTTCTCCTCCTGATCAGCTCCAACCTCCTGCCTGACACTTGCTGCCCCTTGCCCCTTGTGCTGGCCCTGGGCACCACTCAGCAGAGCCTGGCCCCAGCCTCTTGCCCGCCACAGCTCCTTTAGCTCTTGCTGAGCATTGCTCAGCTGCCCTCTGGGGCTGCTCTTCTGCAGGCTCTCAGCCCCAGGGCTCTCAGCCTTTGCTGCTCCCAGAGCTGCCCCAGGCCCCTCAGCAGCTCTGCAGCCTGCCCTGGACTCTCTCTCTCCAGCAGTTCCCTGACTCTCCTGACCTGGGGAGCCCAGCACTGACCATGAAGGGAGTTCAGATCAGCTGCACACCCACAGAGAAGCACCCAAGCTGTCACAGACACAATGCTCTAGAGAGCTTTTGGGTTTCTTTTTTAAGCAAGGGCTTCTGTTCTGCTCCACTCTGGCTCTGGATGTGCCTGCAGCTGAAACTCCCAGAGGCCAATGCCAAGCACTGATGCCAGAGCATTTCAGTGCCTCTTGAGAGAGCTTTGTGTCATCTGAGGACAGCAGGAAGCTGGATGTGCATTGTGAGGGAGGTGACATTTCCCATGGGCACTGGGAATTGCTTCCTCAGGTCAGGTTTGTCTTCCCAACCAGCAGCTTGTTGGCCTACCACAAGCTCTAGGACAGGCTGGTTACAAGAAGTTAGGCAGCAGAGGAGGGAATCCCTGCTCCTGCAGGGTCACTTTCATGGGAACAGCATCCTGTGGCTCTGCATCCTTACCACTTTCTCCTGAGGTTGGGGATGGTGGTGGAGTGGCAGCAGTGACACTGTGCTTGTCCCAGATGCTCTCCAAAATACCTGGCCAAAGAGAGAGGGATCAGAGCAGCCTGCTGAAGGACAGCTGGACCTAGCAACCACTGGGGGCTGCCAGAGAAATGCAGCACAACACAACTTCAGTATTTGACAAGGCAGAGGTTGTCCTGGGAGGTGGATGAGGCCCCATCCCTGGAGGTGTTCAAGATGAGGCTGGACAAGCCCAGAGCAACCTGCTCTAGTGGAGGACATCCTGCAGAAGACCTTGGGAGGTCCCTTCCAAGCCAACCCATCCTATGATTGCCTTCTTGTAGGGAGCCCCAGGACATGACCAAGTGTTTAACCACACAGCTGGCATCAAGAGTGGGACACTGGCAGCTGCACAGTGCTCTGCTGCTCAGCTTGCTCCACACTGAGCTGCCCCACACAGCCAGGAGCTGCCTGCTGAAGCTGCAGGAGCTGCTGCCCTGAACCCAGCAGTGAGAGAGTGCAGCACCTGGGGGCTGTGGAGGGCTCTGCAGGACAGTGGGGGCTGTGCAGGGCAGTGGGGGCTGTGCAGGGCAGTGGGGGCTGTGCAGGGCTGTGGGGGCTGTGCAGGGCTGTGCAGGGCAGTGGGGGCTGTGCAGGGCAGTGGGGGCTGTGCAGGGCTGTGCAGGGCTGTGCAGGGCTGTGCAGGGCAGTGGGGGCTGTGCAGGGCTATGCGGGCTGTCAGTGGGGGCTGTGCAGGGCAGTGGGGGCTGTGCAGGGCTGTGCAGGGCAGTGGGGGCTGTCAGTGGGGGCTGTGCAGGGCAGTGGGGGCAGTGCAGGGCTGTGCAGGGCTATGCGGGCTGTCAGTGGGGGCTGTGCAGGGCTGTGCAGGGCTGCGCAGGGCTGTGGGGGCTGTTCAGGGCTGTGGGGGCGGTGCAGGGCTGTGCAGGGCCATGGGAGCAGTGGGGGCAGAGGGGTCTGTGCAGGCTGTGAGGGCAGAGGGGGCCGTGCGGGCCATGGGGCCAGAGGGGCTGTGCAGGCCGTGAGGTCTGTTGGGGCCATGGGGGCCAGTGGGGCCCGTGGGGGCAGAGGGGCCGTGGGGGCAGGGGGGCCGTGGGGGCAGGGGGGGCCTGTGGGGGCAGGGGGGGCAGGGGGGGCCGGGGGGGCAGGGGGGCCGGGGGGGCAGGGGGGGCAGAGGGGGCAGAGGGACCCGTGGGGGCAGAGGGGGCAGGGGGGCCGTGGGGGCAGAGGGGCTGTGGGGGCAGAGGGGGCCGTGGGGGCAGAGGGGCCGTGGGGGCAGAGGGGCTGTGGGGGCAGAGGGGCCGTGGGGGCAGAGGGGGCCGTGGGGGCAGAGGGGGCCGTGGGGGCAGAGGGGGCCGTGGGGGCAGAGGGGGCCGTGGGGGCAGAGGGGCCGTGGGGGCAGAGGGGGCCGTGGGGGCAGAGGGGGCCGTGGGGGCAGAGGGGCCGTGGGGGCAGAGGGGGCAGAGGGGGCAGAGGGGGCAGAGGGGGCAGAGGGGCCGTGGGGCTCGTGCAGGTCCTACCTGTCAGCAGCCCCAGCACCGTCTGCACCTGGTCCAGCAGCAGCTTGCGCAGCTCCTCCTTCCTGGCCACGCAGAGGTCCTCCCGAGGGCAGGCCAGCTCCTCGGAGGTGGTCTTCAGCATGATCAGCCCCAGAGGGGTGGTGGCAGGGGACTGGATGAGCTGAGGGGGACACAGGAGGGCAAGGTGTGGGAAGGCTCTGCTGAGCAGCTGGCACACACAGGGTGGAACTCTGCTAGCAGGGTCCAAGGGCTTCAAGGCTGAGCAAGGAGCAGTTCCCACAGGCTGCAGGGCTGCATGGGGAGGGGAAAGAGCACAGCCTGGAGAAGAGAAGGCTCCAGGGAGACCTCAGAGCAGCCTCCCAGGACCTGAAGGGCTCCAGGAGAGCTGGGGAGGGACTTGGGACAAGGGCTGGGAGTGCCAGGCCCAGGGCCAATGGCTTTGAGCTGGGAGAGAGGAAACTGAGAGTGAAGAGGAGGAAGAAATTCTTTGCAGTGAGGCTGGGGAGACTCTGGCACAGGCTGCCCAGGGAGGCTGTGGCTGCCTCCTGCCTGGAGGTGCTGAAGGCCAGGCTGGATGAGGCCCTGAGCAGCCTGTGCTGGTGGGAGGGGTCCCTGCCCATGGCAGGGGGTGGCACTGGGGGATCTCTGAGGTCTCTTCCAAGCCAACCATGCTGTGAGCTGCAGCCACTGCATTTCCTGAGGCTTTCATCTGTGGTGTTGCAACAGCTCAGTGCCATGGGAATCCCTGGGTGGCAGGAGAGCTTTCAACCTGCCCCTGCACCATCCCCTGCTCCAGCATGTTTACCACTAACAGCTTCCTCCTCCTGCTTACTGCCTTCTGCTGACATCATCACTTCTCAGAAGTGCCTCAGCCCCAGGGGTGTCACCAGCCAGCAGGGCTGCAGCCAGGCTCAGCTCAGCAGCCTGCAGCATCACCTGAGGAGCACCTTAGGTTACCAAACAAAGAGCTGGAACCAGTGTCCATAGATTCACAGAAGGGCTTAAGCTGGAAGGGAGCTTCAAGATCCCCCAGTGCCAGCCCCCCTGCCCTGGGCAGGGACCCCTCCCACCAGCCCAGGCTGCTCAGGGCCTCATCCAGCCTGGCCTTCAGCACCTCCAGGCAGGAGGCAGCCACAGCCTCCCTGGGCAGCCTATGCCAGAGTCTCCCCAGCCTCACTGCAAACAATTTCTTCCTCCTCTCCACTCTCAGTCTCCTCTCTCACAGTATCACAGTCTCACAGTGTAACTAAGGTTGGAAGAGACCCCAAGGATCACCAAGTCCAACCTGTCCCAACAGACCTCACAACTAGACCATGGCACCAAGTGCCACATCCAATCTCCCCTTGAACACCTCCAGGGATGGGGACTCCACCACCTCCCTGGGCAGCACATCCCAATGGCTAACGACTCGCTCAGTGAAGAACTTTTTCCTCACCTCGAGTCTAAACCTCCCCTGGCACAGCTTGAGACTGTGTCCTCTTGTTCTGGTGCTGGGGGCCTGGGAGAAGAGACCAACCCCTTCCTGTCTACAACCACCTTTCAGGTAGTTGTAGAGGGCAATGAGGTCACCCCTGATCCTCCCAGCTCAAAGCCATTGGCCCTGGGCCTGGCACTCCCAGCCCTTGTCCCCAGTCCCTCCCCAGCTCTCCTGGAGCCCTTCAGGTCCTGGGAGGCTGCTCTGAGGTCTGCCTGGAGCCTTCTCTTCTCCAGGCTGCACAGCCCCAGCTCTCCCAGCCTGTCCCACAGGGGAGGTTCTGCAGCCTCTGCTCATCTCTGTGGCCTTCTCTGGCCCCTCTCCAGCAGCTCCAGGTCCTTGTGCTGGGGGCCCCATGGCGGGACCCAGCCCTGCAGGTGAGGTTTCACCACTTGCTTGAAATGATCTCAGAAGAAAAAGTCTTGAGAGGACTCATCTGCAACTCCACAATCCAGCCCTGCTGCTCCTCTGCTCCCAGTTGTGATGGCTTAGAGGTCACTTTCATTGTTTCAATTCCACTTCCTCAGAGTATTTTGGCAGATGCCTGCTATGGGAATTAACTTATGGGAAGCTGAATTCACAGAGAGAGGCTGAAGGGAAAACAAAGTACCCAGAGGGGGCTCTGCAGGCATTTAAGATTCCAAACTGCTAGGAAAACAAGGAGAAGCTCAGGGACTGAAGTGGAGATAGAGGCAAGGAGAAGCTCAGGGACTGAAGTGGAGATAGAGGCAAGGAGAAGCTCAGGGACTGAAGTGGAGATAGAGGCAGGGAGAAGCTCAGGGACTGTAAGTGGAGATAGAGGCAGGGAGAAGCTCAGGGACTGTAAGTGGAGCTAGAGGCAAGGAGAGGCTCAGGGACTGAAGTGGAGCTAGAGGCAAGGAGAGGCTCAGGGACTGAAGTGGAGCTAGAGGCAAGGAGAGGCTCAGGGACTGAAGTGGAGCTAGAGGCAAGGAGAGGCTCAGGGACTGAAGTGGAGCTAGAGGCAAGGAGAAGCTCAGGGACTGAAGTGGAGCTAGAGGCAGCAGAAGCTCAGGGACTGAAGTGGAGCTAGAGGCAAGGAGAAGCTCAGGGACTGAAGTGGAGCTAGAGGCAGCAGAAGCTCAGGGACTGTAAGTGGAGCTAGAGGCAAGGAGAAGCTCAGGGACTGAAGTGGAGCTAGAGGCAGCAGAAGCTCAGGGACTGAAGTGGAGCTAGAGGCAAGGAGAAGCTCAGGGACTGAAGTGGAGCTAGAGGCAAGGAGAGGCTCAGGGACTGAAGTGGAGCTAGAGGCAAGGAGAGGCTCAGGGACTGAAGTGGAGCTAGAGGCAAGGAGAGGCTCAGGGACTGAAGTGGAGATAGAGGCAGCAGAAGCTCAGGGACTGAAGTGGAGCTAGAGGCAGCAGAAGCTCAGGGACTGAAGTGGAGCTAGAGGCAGCAGAAGCAGCAGGAGCTCAGTTACTGAGCTGGATATAAAGCAGCTGAAGCTCAGACACGCAGCTGGAGATGATGTGACATGATCTTTTCACCAAAGTGCCCCCTCAGAAACATGACTCTGAGCCCAGTGTTAGTGCCTTTTTTGGGTCAGCAGCATCTCCTCACCCTGTATGCTCAACAACTGCTCCCAACCCCACCCAGGGCCCACCTGCAGCTGCTGCTCCCCAGCGGGGGAGCCGCCCCAGGCAGAAGGGGAAGGGACTGAGGCAGCAGCTTTGCTTTGCATGGCAGAGTCACTTCTTTGTCAGGGGAGGTCACTAAGCAAAGCAACAAGCTGATGCCTCCCAGGAGTGGCAGGAAGCTCTGCTGCAGGGCTCACCTGCAGGGCCACTAACCTGCAGGGCCCCCTCACCTGCAGGGCCCCTCACCTGCAGGGCCCCCTCACCTGCAGGGCCCCCTCATCTGCAGGGCCCCCCACCTGCAGGGCCCCTCACCTGCAGGGCCACTCACCTGCAGGGCCCCCCACCTGCAGGGCCCCCTCACCTGCAGGGCCACTCACCTGCAGGGCCCCCCACCTGCAGGGCCCCTCACCTGCAGGGCCCCCTCACCTGCAGGGCCCCCTCACCTGCAGGGCCCCCTCACCTGCAGGGCTCACCTGCAGGGCCCCTCACCTGCAGGGCCCCCTCACCTGCAGGGCTCACCTGCAGGGCCCCCTCACCTGCAGGGCCCCCTCACCTGCAGGGTCACTCACCTGCAGGGTCACTCACCTGCAGGGCCCCTCACCTGCAGGGTCACTCACCTGCAGGGCCCCCTCACCTGCAGGGCCACTCACCTGCAGGGTCACTCACCTGCAGGGCCCCTCACCTGCAGGGCCCCTCACCTGCAGGGCCCCTCACCTGCAGGATGTTGGTGAAGAAGTCGTGGTAGAACATGGGCCAGTCCTGGCGGCCGATGTCCACAATGACCTTGCAGAGCTTGTTCCTGATGAAGTAAGGCAGAGTCTTGTGGTGAGCCAGGAGCAGCTTGGGCAGGCAGCTGCGGATCTCCATCTTGTCTTGGGAGGGGACCCCCAGCCACATCTTATTGATCAGGTTCTGAAAAAGAGAAGAGACCTCCCCAGTGAGCCCCCTGCAGACACCTCACTGGAGTCAAACAGCAAGAGAAGGGGGGCAGACAGGCTGGCACAGCTGGGGCTGCCCAGCATGAAGAAGGCTCCAGGCAGACCTCAGAGCAGCCTTCCAGTACCTGAAGGGCTCCAGGAGAGCTGGGGAGGGACTTGGGACAAGGGCTGGGAGTGGGAGAGAGGAGATTGAGACAGGAGAGGAGGAAGGAATTGTTTGCAGTGAGGCTGGGGAGACTCTGGCACAGGCTGCCCAGGGAGGCTGTGGCTGCCTCCTGCCTGGAGGTGTTGAAGGCCAGGCTGGATGAGGCACTGAGCAGCCTGTGCTGGTGGGAGGGGTCCCTGCCCATGGCAGGGGGCTGGAGCTGGGGGATCTCTGAGGTCTCTTCCAAGCCAATCTGTGCTGTGACTCTATGAACATGGACACAAGGCAGGACAGAGCCCCAGGCAGAGCTGCTGCAGCTCATGGCTCTGAACCAGCAGTGCCTGCACCAAGCACAAGCAGGGGACTCTATCCAGGCCCCTGCTGCCCAAGCATGGCCACTTAAAAGCTTGAGCTTCTGTACTTGATGTACTCCAACCTTCTCTGCAGCTCAGGACAAGCAGCTCTCAGCAGGTCAAACAGAAGAAGCCTCTCCTTTGTTAGACCTCCAGCACAGACTTGCTGGGCAAGGAGCTGACAGCTAAGATGCTTCAACTGCTCAGCAGTCCAGGACCAAGCCTGACATCATGAACACACAGAGGCGAGTGGGAGCAAGCTAAGGAGGCAGAACAAGAGCAGCTTAACAGAGGACAGACCCTGCAGCACCAGCCTGGGATAAGCTTTGCTCCTTAACCATCAAATTGTTTTGGCTGGCACAGCTCTTCCAGCTCCTCCAGCCCAAGCCCTCCCTGACTCTGCCCAGGCTGGGGCTGAGCCATGGCCCTCAGCACCACAGCTCTGCCTCTGGCAAACACCTCCAGGGGTGGGGATTCAGCCACCCCCCTGGCAGCCTGGGCCAGGCACTGAGAACCCTTCCAGTGAGGAAGTTTCTCCTCATGTCCAACCTGAACCTGCCCTGGGCAACAGCAGAGCAGCGAAGGCTCAGCCTGCCTGGGATGTCTCTTGCACAGCACACAGTGAGCAGGGAGGAGCTCTGACAACCCCCCCAGGTCCCCCTAGCAGAAGCCTTCCTGCACTGCAGTCCTGCCACAGAAGATGTGTTTTGATGCTCCAGACACCAGCCTCTCTCTGACTACACCTTGGCTTCTGTTAGGTGACAAGGGACAGCCCCAGGCACGTTCCCACCCTCCCTGCCTGGGGCTCCACCCTCCCCCAAACTCCTTCCCCCAGCCTGCACCCCTGGATTTGCCCCTTCAAAGAAAGAGGAAAGGAAGTTTGGGTTTGGATGGCACTCATGGCACCTGGGTGTCCTGAAGCTAAGCTGGAAGGTCAGCATGGCAGTGACAGGACACCTGAGCAGGAAGCTTCTGCTGCACTGAAGGCAGACAACACCCAGGAGAAGGCAGAGCTGCAAAGGGCTTTCTGCCACTGTGATCCCAGGGAGAGGCTCTGGAGCATCAGGAGCTGAACCTCTCAGGATAGCTGCCCAAGAGGCCAGCTTTCAGGGTCCAACCTAAACCGCCCCTGGGGCAGCTTGAGGCCATTGCCTCTTGTCCTGTCCCTTGCTCCTTGGGAACAGAGCCCAAGCCCCAGCTGGCTGCAGCCTCCTCTCAGGGAGCTGCAGAGAGCAAGGAGGTCTCCCTCAGCCTCCTCTTCTCCAGCCTCAACCCCCCCAGCTCCCTCAGCTGCTCCTCCCCAGCCCTCTTCTCCAGACCCTTCCCCAGCTGTTGCCCTTCTCTGGTCCTGCTTCAGCTCCTCAATGTCCTTCCAGGTGTGAGAGCCCAGAGCTGAAGCCAGCACTCAAGCTGTGGCCTCAGCAGTGCTGAGCACAGGAGGACAATCCCTGCCCTGCTCCTGCTGCCACCCCAGTGCTGCTCCAGGCCAGGCTGCTGCTGCCCTTCTTGCCCACCTGTGCACAAAACTGTCAAGGAAGCAAAGTCCTTATTGACTAAAGCCCAGAGTATCATTTGGGACAGGCAATGACAACTGAGCTATGACACAGAGCTGTTGACAGGATGCTGCTGTTTCAATCAGCAGCTAAACAAATCAGTACTTTGGCTTTCACCACAGCTTTGCTCTGCTAAGATTAGGTAGGATGGGAGGTGGTGTAAGAGAGACCTCACCTCTACACCCAGCACATAGACCTGCAGCATGCAGCTCAAAAGCACAGCATCACAGAATGGCTTGGACTGGAAGGAAGCTCCAGAGCTCACCCAGCCCAAGCCCCTGCACTCAGCAGGGACAGCCTCCACCAGCTCAGGCTGCCCACAGCCCTCTCCAGCCCCACCTGGGATCTCTCCAGGGCTGGAGCCTCAGCCCCCTCCCTGGGCAGCCTGCTGCAGTGCTCCAGCAGCCTCCTGCTGCGCAACTTGCTCCTCACACCCAATCCAAATCTGCTCTGCTCTCATCTCAAAGCACTGCCCCTGGTGCTGTCCCTGCAGGCCTTTGGGAACAGTCCCTCTGCAGCCTGCTTGGAGCCCTTCAGGTACTGGAGGCTGCTCTGAGGTCTCTCTGGAGCCTTCTCTTCTCCAGGCTGAACAGCCCCAGCTCCCTCAGCCTGTCCTTGCAGCAGAGCTGCTGCAGCCCCCTGATCATCTTTGTGGCCCTCCTCTGGCCCTGCTCCATCAGGTCCATGTCCTTCCCACCTGGCATCCACCACAACTAAGAGATGTCAGAGAAACAAGAGCATTAGAGCAGGCAGTAGCTAGCAGCAGGCTCTCAGGCCTGTATTTCTGGCCAGGAAAAAGCAAGGGCACTCAGCAGAGCATGCTGCAGAGCTCAGGCAGCCTCTGAAGCCAGGGATGGAGATGGCAGGAAATGAATTCTTCAGTTTGAGTTCAAAGAGTCCTGCTCTGCATCTTGCCTGCCAGTAAGCAGCCTGAGAGAGAGAGCAAGAAAAGAAGCCTGGAGCAGGCTGCCAGGCAGGGCAGGCATCTGCAAGTGCCCCCAGCAGCAGCACCTTACCTCAAACACAGTCAGGCTGTACATCATCACATAGTCATTCCTGGTACTGGACAGGAAGTAGAGGCAGAATCTCCAGGCTCCAATCTGCTGGGCAAAGTTATTGAGAAGCTCCTCTGAAAGACAAAGAGGGGAAAAGGAGAAATAACAAAGCAAGAAGGAATCAGGGATTGAAAATCTGCAGCTGCAAACAAATGCAGCCTGAGGGGCAGAGAGCACAAGGCCACAGGGCATGGAGAAAGCCCAGGGCCAGGGAATGACTCAGGCTGCAGGAGGGAAAGGAAAGAACCAAGCTCACACTCCAAAGGACTAAAAGCAGTGCAGTCATGGGCTGGGGTGAAAACAAGCCCAGTGTGGTGTGCAGCACAGCTGGGACAGCCCTGCTGCCCTGGAGTGATGGCTGAGTATTAAAGCAGAGCAGAGTGCCAGCATGGGGGGGCTGGAAGGGAGCTCTGGAGCTCCCCCAGCCCAAGCCCTGCTCCAGCAGGGCACCCCCAGCACCCTGCCCAGCAGCACAGTGCCCAGGGGGGGTTGGAAGCTCTCCACACCAGGACACTCCACAACCTCTCTGGGCAGCCTGCTCCAGGCCTCCAGCAGCCTCACCCCAAACAACTTTCTCCTCCTGCTCAGCTCCAACCTCCTGCCTGACACTTGCTGCCCCTTGCCCCTTGTGCTGGCCCTGGGCAGCACTCAGCAGAGCCTGGCCCCAGCCTCTTGCCCCCCACAGCTCCTTTAGCTCTTGCTGAGCATTGCTCAGCTGCCCTCTGGGGCTGCTCTTCTGCAGGCTCTCAGCCCCAGGGCTCTCAGCCTTTGCTGCTCCCAGAGCTGCTCCAGGCCCCTCAGCAGCTCTGCAGCCTGCCCTGGACTCTCCAGCAGTTCCCTGACTCTCCTGACCTGGGGAGCCCAGAGCTGGAACCTGGACTCCAGCTGTGGCCTCTCCAGGGCAGAGTAGAGGGGGAGCAGAACCTCTCTTGCTCTGCTGGCCATTGGCCTTCTTGGCCACCAGGGCACATTTCTGGCTCATGGGCAACTTGTCCCCCAGCACTCCCAGGCCCTTCTCCATGGAGCTGCTTCCCAGCAGGCCCTCCCTCACCTGTCCTGCTGCAGGAGGTTGTTCCTGCCCAGGGCAGGGCCCTACCCCTGCCCTGCCTGAGCTCCATGAGGTTCCCCTGCAAGCAACTCAGCAGCCTGGGCAGGTCTGGCTGAATGTCAGCACAGCCTGACAGTGTCAGCCACTCAAGATCTTGTGATGAGGTTCATCATTTCATCTTCAAAGCCACATGCTGGGCCAGCAGGCCAGTGGGAAGCCCAGGAGCACTTCAGATCACACTGAGCATCCTGCAGCCCTCATGGTCTATGATGGCTGCAGGAGGCACTGCCTTGGCTGTAGGACAGACCATCAGAAACCTGCCCTGGGGCTCTGGTACAGGCTGTGGCCAGCTCTCACAAAGTGCCTATGGAACAACATGGGGCACAGGAACATCTGCCAGGGGCTGCTCTGAAGGCTGATCCAATTTCAGCCCTCAGCCATTGGATGCTTTCCTGCAAAGTGAGCAGAAAGCCAGGAGATACTGAAGAGGCTTTTAGCCTCTCTCCAGCAGGAGATGGGCACAGCAGAGCTCAAAGCAAGGCTGGGCTGCTGCTGCCTTGTCTCAGCAGCCTGCTGGCAGAGCTCCCTCAGGCTGACCACCCCTCTGGCACTGAAGGTAGAGGGCAGAGGCCACAGAATAAAAGCAAAGTGCCTCTGTACAGCCAGCAGCCATGGCTGCAGGGACCACAGCATGGCTCAGGCTGGAAGGGACCTCAGCGCTCATCTCCTCCACCCCCTCATGCCCAGGGACACCTCTCAGCTAGACTCAGCTGCTCAGGGCCTCATCCAGCCTGGCCTTCAGCACCCCCAGGCAGGAGGCAGCCACAGCCTCCCTGGGCAGCCTGGGCCAGAGGCTCCCCAGCCTCCCACTCCACAACTTCTTCCTCAGCTCCACTCTAACCCTGCTCTGCCTCAGCTCCAAACCCTTCCCCCTTGGCCTGGCTCAGACCCCCTCAGCAAAAGTTCCTCTGCAGCCTTCCTGCAGGATCCCTTCAGGTGCTGGCAGCAGCTCTGAGGAGCCCCTGGAGCCTTCTCCTCTGCAGGCTGCACAGCCCCAGCTCCCTCAGCCTGTGCTCCCAGCAGAGCTGCTCCAGCCCTGGCAGCATCTCTGGGGCCTCCTCTGGCCTCTCTCCAGCAGCTCTGTGTCCTTCTGCTGCTGGGCACAACAGAGCTGGACACAGAATGTAATCCAGAGCACCTCCACAGCCTGTACTGGTCTGCAGGAGGCCATTGGTACAGCATCCTCCAAAATGACACCTTCCTGGTTACCCCTGCCCCTCACTTCACCTCAGCCAGGGCAGGGTTCTGCTCTCTTGCTTAATGCTGACCAAACATGAAGTCCACACTCAATGTCAAGGCAGAAGGCAAAAGGTTTTCCAGGACACACAACAGGCAGAAAAAACCCCAAGGATTCTTCTACCCTAACCAACATCTCCCTGACCACAGCAGGAGACATCTAATGACTTAGTAGCCCTAATGGAGACCTCCTGGTGGCCTTGCAGTGCTTCAAGAGGCCAGTAGAGAGCTGGGGACAGACTGCTGAGCAGGGCCTGTTGGGGCAGGCCAAGGGGGGATGGTTGGAACTGCAAGAGGGAGACTGAGAGTGGAGAGAAGGGAGAAAGGTTTGGTGCTGAGGGTGGGGAGAGCCTGTGCCAGGCTGCCCAGAGAGCTGGGAGCTGCCCCATGGCTGGCAGCAGTGCAGGGCAGGTTGGTTGGGGCTGGGAGCAGCCTGCTGTGGCTGCAGCTGTCCCTGCTGGCTGCAGGCTTGCACTGGGTGAGCTCTAAAGGTCCCTTCCAGCCCAAAGCAGGCTGTGAGACTAATCATTAATCATCCCTGGGATCTGCCATGGGATCTCCAAAAGCCATTCTGGAAGTTCTCACAGAGGCAGAAGAGGCTGAGCTGCCAGCCTGGGGCCTGCTCCAGCACCTTCCCCTGTTGGATTGTTCTCCCCAGGAGCAAGGGACAGGACAAGAGGCAATGGCCTCAAGCTGCACCAGGGCAGGTTCAGGTTGGAGATGAGAAGAAACTTCTTCATTGGAAGGGTTCTCAGTGCCTGGCCCAGGCTGCCAGGGGGGTGGCTGAGTGCCCATCCCTGGAGGTGTTTCTCAGAGGCAGAGCTATGGTGCTGAGGGCCAGGGCTCAGCCCCAGCCTGGGCAGAGCTAGAGAAGGGTTGGGCTGGAGGAGCTGAAAGGGCTTCTCCAAGTGACACAACTCTGATGCCATGGCTGAGCAGAGCCAGGGCAGCTGGCCCAGGCTGGGGAGGCAGGGCAGTGCCAGGCTGGGGAGGCAGGGCAGTGCCAGGCTGGGGCAGTGCCAGGCTGGGGCAGGCAGCAGCAGGCAGTGGGCAGCAGGGCAGTGCCAGGCTGGGGCAGGCAGCAGGGCAGTGCCAGGCTGGGGCAGGCAGCAGGGCAGTGCCAGGCTGTGCTGGCAGGGCAGTGCCAGGCAGGGGCAGGCAGTGCCAGGGGCGGGCAGGGGCAGGCTGGGGTGGGCAGTGCCAGGCAGTGCCAGTGCCAGGCCGCCCTCACTCACCGATCTCGCGCTTGCGCTCGTTGCTGGTGCAGTTGTGGAAGAACTCGGTCATGAGGCTCTCCAGAGCCCGCAGCGAGGCCTCCTCCGACGCCTGGCAACCAGAGAGAGAGGTCAGAGCCTGCTGCCTGCCTGCCTGCCTGCCCCCCTCCCTGCTGCACCCCAGAGCCAGCACCCCTGGCTGTGGCACTGCTCATGGGGTGAGCAGCATCCTCTGGCTGTGACACTGCTCATGGGGTGAGCAGCATCCTCTGGCTGTGACACTGCTCATGGGGTGAGCAGCAGCCTCTGGCTGTGGCACTGCTCATGGGGTGAGCAGCATCCTCTGGCTGTGGCACTGCTCATGGGGTGAGCAGCATCCTCTGGCTGTGACACTGCTCATGGGGTGAGCAGCATCCTCTGGCTGTGGCACTGCTCATGGGGTGAGCAGCATCCTCTGGCTGTGACACTGCTCATGGGGTGAGCAGCATCCTCTGGCTGTGACACTGCTCATGGGGTGAGCAGCACCCCTGGCTGTGACACTGCTCATGGGGTGAGCAGCATCCTCTGGCTGTGACACTGCTCATGGGGTGAGCAGCATCCTCTGGCTGTGACACTGCTCATGGGGTGAGCAGCATCCTCTGGCTGTGACACTGCTCATGGGGTGAGCAGCATCCTCTGGCTGTGGCACTGCTCATGGGGTGAGCAGCATCCTCTGGCTGTGACACTGCTCATGGGGTGAGCAGCATCCTCTGGCTGTGGCACTGCTCATGGGGTGAGCAGCATCCTCTGGCTGTGACACTGCTCATGGGGTGAGCAGCATCCCCTGGCTGTGACACTGCTCATGGGGTGAGCAGCATCCTCTGGCTGTGACACTGCTCATGGGGTAAGCAGCATCCTCTGGCTGTGACACTGCTCATGGGGTGAGCAGCATCCTCTGGCTGTGACACTGCTCATGGGGTGAGCAGCATCCTCTGGCTGTGACACTGCTCATGGGGTGAGCAGCATCCTCTGGCTGTGGCACTGCTCATGGGGTGAGCAGCATCCTCTGGCTGTGACACTGCTCATGGGGTGAGCAGCATCCTCTGGCTGTGGCACTGCTCATGGGGTGAGCATCCTCCTCTGGCTGTGGCACTGCTCATGGGGTGAGCAGTGGCAGTTGTTGTCCACCCCAGGTGCCCAGGAAGGCTCAGTAGCTCAGCTGCATTCACACCACCACAAGAAGCTTCCTCAGCTCTTGGTGGCTTTCCACCATTGGAAGCCGACTGATCCTCGTCCAGTGCTTGCACACAGGCAGCAAGCTCAGGGAAGATGCTCTCAGGTCAGCATGAGGAGCATGAACCTTGAGAGCATCCCTGACCCTTGCTGCCACCTCTGATACCACAAAGTGCTCAAGAAGCAGCAGCCTGGGAGATGAAGCAACTTAGAGCCAGAGTGATTTAGGAATAAATCAGCTGGAAGGGCTCCAGGAGAGCTGGGGAGGGACTCTGGACAAGGGCTGGGAGTGCCAGGCCCAGGGCCAGTGGCTTTGAGCTGGGAGAGAGGAGACTGAGAGTGGAGAGGAGGAAGAAATTCCTTGCAGTGAGGCTGGGGAGACTCTGGCACAGGCTGCCCAGGGAGGCTGTGGCTGCCTCCTGCCTGGGGGTGCTGAAGGCCAGGCTGGATGAGGCCCTGAGCAGCTGAGTCCAGCTGAGAGCTGCCCCTGCCCAGGGCAGGGGTTTGGAGATGAGCTCTGAGGTCCCTTCCAGCCTGAGCCATGCTGTGACACATCCCTCTGAGCTGCTGTCTTGGAAGCCATTTCCAGCTCAGCACAGGGATGTCCTCCTGGCCCACAGCCATCCCTGGCTGGCAGGCCACCACCGTTCAGCCTCACCTGATCCCTGCATCCCCAACCTCTTCACCCACCCAAGCTGTGACTGAGGACAGCAGCTCTGGCTGGGGGACTTCCCCCTTGCCCTCCTGCTATGAAAATTCCCTCCCAGCCTTCCTGAGGCTCCCTTCAGGGTCTGGGAGGCAGATGATGGTCACAGCTGATGGTCCCCAAGCTAGGTGTTAACTGCTGTGGTGTTAGTTGGGTCAGGAGTGCCCTAAGCCTGCTGCCCCTTGATTTACCTTCTGATCCAGTGTGACCTGGCATGGATCTGAGTGGGAGAGAGCCCCTGCCAGCCTACAGCCCCAGATCTGCCTCCCTGAGCTTGCCCAAGGTGGTTCATGAACAGTCATCAAAGCAGAGGCATGGAGCTGCTTACTCACAGCTTCTCTCTCTGAACTCCAACCTCCAAGGGCAGCCTCAGACACTCAGAACCAGCACAGGCTCAGGGCTGTGGGTGCAGCTTCCTACTGTGATGGCAGTGAGGAGCTCTGCCCTGGTGACACCACCCCTGCAAGCCTGTGTTGGGGCTCCTCAGCTCAAGAGGGACAGGGAGCTGCTGCAGAGTCCAACAGAGGCTGTGAGGATGCTGAAGGCATTGGAATAGCTCTGCTGTGAGGAGAGGCTGAGAGCCCTGGGGCTGCTTAGTCTGGAGAGGAGAAAGCTGAGAGGGATCTGATCAATGTCTATCATGAGCTGAGGGGCAAGATGAAGGTGCCAGGCTCCTGGCAGTGGTGCCCAGGGACAGGCCAAGGGGCAAGGGGCAGCAAGTGTCAGGCAGGAGGTTGGAGCTGAGCAGGAGGAGAAAGTTGTTTGGGGTGAGGCTGCTGGAGGCCTGGAGCAGGCTGCCCAGAGAGGTTGTGGAGTCTCCTGGTGTGGAGGCTTTCCAGACCCACCTGGATGTGTTCCTGTGTGACCTGTCCCAGGTGACCCTGCTCTGGCAGTGGGGTTGGCTCCAGCCCTAGAGGTCCCTTCCAGCCCACAACACTCCATGCTTCTATGGTGCACAGACATTCTCCATCCACCCAAGCCCCAACAGAAGGATCTCCAAAGCCAGGAGGCAGCAGCTGCTTGCAGGGATGTCACTCCCTGACCTTTCAAGAAGTGGGAGCCATGGACTAAATTCAGATCATCCAAGCTAGACCTTAAACCCCACCTCCTTCAGGGGCAGGGAGCAGAGACACTGGGAAGGGACCATGCAGATGATCAGGGGGCTGGAGCAGCTCTGCTAGAGGACACGCTGAGGGAGCTGGAGGTGTTCAGCCTGGAAAAGAGAAGGCTCCAGGGGAACTTAGAGCAACCTTCCAGTACCTGAAGAGGGCTACAGGCAGGCTGCAGAGGGACTGTTCCCAAAGGCCTGCAGGGACAGCCCCAGGGGCAATGGTTTGAGATGAGAGCAGAGCAGATGGAGATGGGATGTGAGGAGCAAGTTGTGCAGCAGGAGGCTGCTGGAGCACTGCAGCAGGCTGCCCAGGGAGGGGGCTGAGGCTCCAGCCCTGGAGAGATCCCAGGTGGGGCTGGACAGGGCTGTGGGCAGCCTGCTCCAGTGGAGGATGTCCCTGCTGAGTGCAGGGGGTTGGGCTGGGTGAGCTCTGGAGCTCCCTCCCAGCCCAGAGCACTGTGTGATTCCAGTGCTGAACCCCAGCAGCCCTATCACAGGTCCAACCCCATCCCCCTCTGCTCTCCAATGCAGACCAGGGGATCTCTGTTCAGGAGCTGTTATTCACCAGCCCTCTGCACCTCTGTTTTTAATTCAGACTCCCACTCCTGTTCCAGCCCTCCATCAGTACCTGCACTGTGAGACACATTCCACACTGCACCTACACCTACCAGCCCCCAGCTCCCTCCAGCAGAGCTTGAGAGCAAGTGGAGAGGTGGCTCCAGCACAGCCCTGGCTCCCAAATGGGTTTGGAGCCTGCTACGACATCCCCCTCCTACCCACCCCACCTCCCACCATCACCACTGCAAGACACAGCCCAGCACCATTCCACCTTCTCCCAGCTACTGAGGTTTAGATCTTAACACATTTTACCCAGCACAGCTCCATCAGCCAGGGGCACCCCCAGCACCCTGCCCAGCAGCACAGTGCCCAGGGGGGGTTGGAAGCTCTCCACCCCAGGACACTCCACAACCTCTCTGGGCAGCCTGCTCCAGGCCTCCAGCAGCCTCACCCCAAACAACTTTCTCCTCCTGCTCAGCTCCAACCTCCTGCCTGACACTTGCTGCCCCTTGCCCCTTCTGCTGGCCCTGGGCAGCACTCAGCAGAGCCTGGCCCCAGCCTCTTGCCCCCCACAGCTCCTTTAGCTCTTGCTGAGCATTGCTCAGCTGCCCTCTGGGGCTGCTCTTCTGCAGGCTCTCAGCCCCAGGGCTCTCAGCCTTTGCTGCTCCCAGAGCTGCTCCAGGCCCCTCAGCAGCTCTGCAGCCTGCCCTGAGCTCTCTCCAGCAGTTCCCTGACTCTCCTGACCTGGGGAGCCCAGAGCTGGACCCTGGACTCCAGCTGTGGCCTCCCTGGGGCATAATGAATGAACCCCCTCAGCCCTGTTGCTCCAGGGCAGGGTGCTCTGAACACCTCTCCCCTCCATGGGTGCCCTTCCTGCTCTGCCCACCATCACTTGGTGCTCCACTCCTGTCCCAAGCCATGGAGGAAGGCCTTGGCTTAGGCTGGGGCTTTTCCAAAGCATACAGAGAGTTCAGCCTGTCCCTGCCCGCTTCCTAGAGCTCCAAACCCCACCCAGGCCATGCCACAAGCTGCTCTGCTTCCAGGTCTCTGTTACTGCAGTGCGAATGAAGGCAGCTCAGTGGTGGCAAATTCAGCGCCACACAAGCCCAAGGAGCAAGCTGAGGCAATCCTCTGCCCAAGTATCACAGTATCAGTCAGGGTTGGAAGGGACCACCAGGATCATCCAGTTCCAACCCCCCTGCCATGGGCAGGGACACCCCACACTAGATCAGCCTGGCCAGAGCCTCATCCAGCCTGGTCTGGAAGGTGTCTTCCACACCCCTCCCTACCTGAGCCCCAACACCACCTGATCATGACCATGGTCAGCACTCACACTCCCAGGACCCTGGGGTCTCTCTCCTGCTGCTCTCCCTGCTCTGGCTGCAGCTCAGCACTCAGCTGGCTCTGAGCTGCCAGGGACCAGTGCTGGCTCCTGAGGACTTTCTCACCAGCTGGCCCCCCCAAGGCCTCCTCCTGCAGGCTGCTCTCAGCCACTCCTCCCCAGCCTGGGTTTGTGCTTGTCCAGTGCTTACCCCAGCACTGCCAGGGCACCGCCCAGCCCTGGACCTGGGCACCACTGAGCCCCAGCCCTGGGCACAGCCCAGCCCTGGACCTGGGCACCACTGAGCCCCAGCCCTGGGCACAGCCCAGCCCTGGACCTGGGCACCACTGAGCCCCAGCCCTGGGCACCGCCCAGCCCTGGACCTGGGCACCACTGAGCCCCAGCCCTGGGCACAGCCCAGCCCTGGACCTGGGCACCACTGAGCCCCAGCCCTGGGCACCGCCCAGCCCTGGACCTGGGCACCACTGAGCCCCAGCCCTGGGCACAGCCCAGCCCTGGACCTGGGCACCACTGAGCCCCAGCCCTGGGCACCGCCCAGCCCTGGACCTGGGCACCACTGAGCCCCAGCCCTGGGCACAGCCCAGCCCTGGACCTGGGCACCACTGAGCCCCAGCCCTGGGCACCGCCCAGCCCTGGACCTGGGCACCACTGAGCCCCAGCCCTGGGCACAGCCCAGCCCTGGACCTGGGCACCACTGAGCCCCAGCCCTGGGCACAGCCCAGCCCTGGACCTGGGCACCACTGAGCCCCAGCCCTGGGCACCGCCCAGCCCTGGACCTGGGCACCACTGAGCCCCAGCCCTGGGCACAGCCCAGCCCTGGACCTGGGCACCACTGAGCCCCAGCCCTGGGCACCACCCAGCCCTGGCCCTCGGCACCGCCCAGCCCCGGGCCAGGGCACCACCCAGCCCCGCCCCTCGGCACCGCCCAGCCCCGCCCCTCGGCACCGCCCAGCCCCGCCCCTCGGCACCACAGCCACACAGCTCTGGACCCCCCCAGGCATGGGGACTGCACCACTGCCCTGGGCAGCCTGGGCAGCCCTGTGGGGTTGGAACTTGCCTGGATGCCAGGAACAGCAGCAGTGGGGCTGCAGCACAGAGCCTGTGCTGCTGTTACACAGTCACAGATTGCACCAGGGAGCAGGGGACCCTCCAAGGGCATCCTGCCCAACCCCCTGCAGGCAGCAGGGACAGCTCCAGCCAGAGCAGGCTGCCCAGGGACACAGCCAGGCTGAGCTTCAATGGCTCCAGGGATGAGGCCTCAAGCACCTCCCAGGGCAGCCTGTGCCAGAGTCTCCCCAGCCTCCCTGTGCACAGCTCCCTCCTGGTGTCCAACCTAACTCTGCCCTGCTCCAGCTCCAAGCCATTGCCTCTGGTCCTATCCCCACAGCCCCTTCTGAGCAGTCCCTCCCAGCCTGCCTGGGGGTCCCCAGGGAGTTTCCAGCTGCTGCATGTCAATGCTCTCTGCTTGCTGTGTAAAGTCTCAGCAAAGCTGATGCCAAGGTCAGGCTTAAGGGGTCCTGAGCAACTTGGCCTAGCTGGGGGTGTCCCAGCTAACTGCAGGAGGGCTGGAGTGGGTGAGCTCCCCTCCAACCAGTGCCTTCCATGTGAAGTGGCTGCTGGCCTGGGTGATGCCCCAGCTGCACTCAAATCAAGCTCAGGCTGGCTGAGCCTGCTTGGCCAAGGGGATAGAAGAACCCAGGTCCTGCAGGGGTGCCAGGGGTGCTGGGCTTTCCTGCAGCTGGCAGTGCTCACAGGTAGGCAGAGATCAGAGCAGCACTGCTGGCTCTCCCCAGCCTCCTCCACACAGGGCTGTTGGGCCTGGGGCCGTTTTCAGTCCTTGGCTGAGGTTTAACTAAACCCCATCAACTCCTCAAGTGGTTTCTGAAGTGACTTGGAGAGGCAGAAGGCCTGGAGCAGCACTGGAGCTGGATGTTGGCTTCATCACTGCAGGGAGATGGGAGCAGCACAGAGCCTTTGCTCCTCTGCCCACTGGCCTGAGGGGCAGCAGCCCAGGAGCTGCAGAGGAGGCTCTGGGGCTTGAGCAGTGCTGCAGCAGAGATGAGGCTGCAAAATGGACATCTCAGCAGTGAGCTGCCAGAGCTGGGGCTCCCTGCAAGAAGCAGGTGAGGGCTTGGCTGTCTCCCACAGCCAGCAGATGCCTTGCAAGGGCAGCAGGAGCCTGAGCTGCTCTCAAGGCACAGGCTGGAGCCTGCTCTCAGCTCATGAGCCCACACCAGCAGCTCTGAACTGCAACCAGACAGTGGAGAACAAAGCCTGAGCCTTGCTGCCAGCATCAGCAGCCTGCTGCTGGGGAGCACAGCTGTGGGCAGGGCTGCTGAAGACCTCTGTGCATCATCACACTGCTTAGGGAGATGCAGGAGGAGGTGTGAAAGCCTGGAACAGCTTTCCATCACTGGAGAGAGCAGCAGTGCCCTGGAGCTGCCAGGCTCTGCCTCCTGGGAGCAGGCAGCAGCCTTTGGAGAGGATGTCCTGGGTGTCAGACAACTCTGGGGTTTGAAGCACATCACAGTTCTGCTTTTGTTGCTAAAAATAATCCAACAGCTCAGCTTCAGTGCCCTGAGCAGCCAGGGCTGGCCTGGGCTGCACTGCAGGCTCTGCAGCTACAGGAGCTTGTGGGGAGAGCATGAGAGGCAATGGATGGAAGCCTGAGGAGGGCAGAATGAGCCTGGAGGAAGAAATTCTTGGTAGTGAGGCTGGGGAGACTCTGGCACAGGATGCCCAGGGAGGTGTTCAGGGCCAGGCTGGATGAGGCCTTGAGCAGCCTGTGCTGGTGGGAGGGGTCCCTGCCCATGGCAAGGGGCTGGCAGTCCTGAAGCTCCTTTCCAACCCATCCATGCTGTGAACCTATGAATCCAAAGCAGGCTGCTTGAGATGGATGCTCTGCACCTCCCAGCTGCACAGCCCCACAGCACAAGCATCCCTGCTGGGCACTGCAGTCACTTGAGGGACTTCAGTCGAGCTCCAGGCATCAGGCTTGGCTCAGTGGACACCTGGCTCAGGCAGCTCAGCTGCTTGCCTCACTGGGGCTGGGCTGCTATCAGCCAGAACAAGTCACAGAGTGGCTCTCAGAGGGCCACTGCCCAGGGTGGGTTATCTGCCACGCTGCTCAGCCAGCCCCAAGCCACCTTTTGGATGCCACAAGGTGACTCTGGATCTTGCCCAGAGCACAGAGCTGACTTCAGCTCTCCCACTGAAGCCCAGAAACTCACACATCTCAAGGGCTTTGCAGCCTCACTGTTGGGGTCCATCCTTCCACCAGCACCCTCAAGGCTCCTTCTTCAGGGCTGCTCTCAACCCACTCTGTACCCAGCCTGGATTTGGGTCTGGGCTGGCCCAAACCCAGCTGCAGGACCTTGCCCTGGGACTTGCTGCACCTCCTGCAGCTGGCCCTGGCTCACTTCTCAAGCCTGTCAAGATCCTTCTGGATGACAGCACACAGCTTGGTGCCATCAGCTGAGCTGAGGGTGCACTCAGTGCCACTGCCCACAGCACTGCCAAAGATGCCCCAGTGGCAGGAGTCCTGAGCTGGCAGCTGGCACATCAGCCCTGTGCCCTCCAAGATGCACCAACACAGTGCACTAAGGCCACTTCTCAAACCCTTCCCTGGCCCCACAGCTGCAAACAAGGCCTCAGCACTCTGAGCCTACAGCCAGGCACAGCCTCCAGGAGGCTCTGCAAGTCTGCACACCTGCAGAGCAGGGAAGGGGAAGCCCTGGGACAAGGAAAAGAAGGAAGTGAATGCAACAGAACAGAACCATCCAGCACACCTCACAGCTCCAGCAAGGCAAAGCCCTGCTGAGATGAACTCTGCATTCCCCCTGCCTGGCAGGGCAACAGAACATGGAACACAGCAGGGACCCTCCAAGGGCATCCTGTCCAACCCCCTGCCATGGGCAGGGACACCTCCAGCCAGAGCAGGCTGCCCAGAACCCAGCAAGTTTGACCTTGATCATCTCCAGGGATGGGGCCTGAACCACCTCCCTGGGCAACCTGTGCCACTCTTTCCCCTCCCTCACTGCCATCAATTTCTTCCTCCTCTCCACTCTCAGTCTCCTCTCTCCCAGCTCAAAGCCATTGGCCCTGGGCCTGGCACTCCCAGCCCTTGTCCCAAGTCCCTCCCCAGCTCTCCTGGAGCCCTTCAGGTCCTGGGAGGCTGCTCTGAGGTCTGCCTGGAGCCTTCTGCAGGCTGCACAGCCCCAGCTCTCCCAGCCTGGCCCCACAGGGGAGGTTCTGCAGCCTCTGAGCATCTTGGTGGCCTCCTCTGGCCCCTCTGCAGCAGCACTGCCCTGGGCAGCCTGTTCCAAGGTCTGAGAACCCTTCCAGTGCAGAAATATTTCCTGAGCTCCAGCCTGAGCCTCCCCTGGTGCAGCTTGGAACTATTTCCTCTGCTCCTGTCCCTTGACACCAAGGAGCAGAGGCTGCCCCCTCCCCACTGCAGGCTCCCTTCAGGGAGCTGAGGAGAGCCACGGGGCCGCGGGTCAGGCTGTGTGGGGCTCCGAGCACCCTGCCCTGGCTGCAGCTGTCCCTGCTGGCTGCAGGGGGGTGGGCTGGAGGAGCTTGAAACGCCACCTCCACCACCCCGATTCCTTCCTGCCCAGGCCCGGGGGGCTCCCCCCGGCCAGCCCTGGGCTTTGGTCACCACCTGGATTGCTTCATCAGACACCAGCAGGAAACACAAGTGAGCAGCTGGGAGCCGGCGGCACGGCTGGGAGCCCGCTGGGAGCTGGCGGCACGGCTGGGAGCCCTTGGCACGGCTGGGAGCCCGCTGGGAGCTGGCGGCACGGCTGGGAGCCCTTGGCACAGCTGGGAGCCCTTGGCACAGCTGGGAGCCCGCTGGGAGCCGGCGGCACAGCTGGGAGCCGGCGGCACGGCTGGGAGCCCGCGGCACGGCTGGGAGCCGGCGGCACGGCTGGGAGCCGGCGGCACGGCTGGGAGCCGGCGGCACGGCTGGGAGCCGGCGGCACGGCTGGGAGCCGGCGGCACGGCTGGGAGCCGGCGGCACAGCTGGGAGCCCGCTGGGAGCCGGCGGCACAGCTGGGAGCCGGTGGCACAGCTGGGAGCCGGTGGCACGGCTGGGAGCCCGCGGCACAGCTGGGACCTTGCTCCTTCACCTTTGCCCCAGCGCAGACTATCGCCCCAGCTCAGGGGGAGGGGGGGAACGGGGGGAGGAGCCGGGGGAGGGGATAGGGGGGAGGGGAGGAGCCAGGGGAGAGAGAGGGGAGGGGCGAAGGGGCGGGGAAGCGGCAGGAGCCGGGGGGAAGCGGCAGGAGCCGGGGGGAAGCGGCAGGAGCCGGGGGGAAGCGGCAGGAGCCGGGGGGAAGCGGCAGGAGCCGGGGGGAAGCGGCAGGAGCCGGGGGGAAGCGGCAGGAGCCGGGGGGAAGCGGCAGGAGCCGGGGGGAAGCGGCAGGAGCCGGGGGGAAGCGGCAGGAGCCGGGGGGAAGCGGCAGGAGCCGGGGGGAAGCGGCAGGAGCCGGGGGGAAGCGGCAGGAGCCGGGGGGAAGCGGCAGGAGCCGGGGGGAAGCGGCAGGAGCCGGGGGGAAGCGGCAGGAGCCGGGGGGAAGCGGCAGGAGCCGGGGGGAAGCGGCAGGAGCCGGGGGGAAGCGGCAGGAGCCGGGGGGAAGCGGCAGGAGCCGGGGGGAAGCGGCAGGAGCCGGGGGGAAGCGGCAGGAGCCGGGGGGAAGCGGCAGGAGCCGGGGGGAAGCGGCAGGAGCCGGGGGGAAGCGGCAGGAGCCGGGGGGAAGCGGCAGGAGCCGGGGGGAAGCGGCAGGAGCCGGGGGGAAGCGGCAGGAGCCGGGGGGAAGCGGCAGGAGCCGGGGGGAAGCGGCAGGAGCCGGGGGGAAGCGGCAGGAGCCGGGGGGAAGCGGCAGGAGCCGGGGGGAAGCGGCAGGAGCCGGGGGGAAGCGGCAGGAGCCGGGGGGAAGCGGCAGGAGCCGGGGGGAAGCGGCAGGAGCCGGGGGGAAGCGGCAGGAGCCGGGGGGAAGCGGCAGGAGCCGGGGGGAAGCGGCAGGAGCCGGGGGGGAAGCGGCAGGAGCCGGGGGGAAGCGGCAGGAGCCGGGGGGAAGCGGCAGGAGCCGGGGGGAAGCGGCAGGAGCCGGGGGGAAGCGGCAGGAGCCGGGGGGCTGGGGGGAAGCGGCAGGAGCCGGGGGGCTGGGGGGAAGCGGCAGGAGCCGGGGGGCTGGGGGGAAGCGGCAGGAGCCGGGGGGCTGGGGGGAAGCGGCAGGAGCCGGGGGGCTGGGGGGAAGCGGCAGGAGCGGAGCCGGGGGGAGCCTTGCTGCTGAGCAGCTCCTCGCAGCCGTGCAGCAGCAGCAGCAGCGCTCAGGGCTCCCAGCTGCGTTTGCTGCAATCACAGAACCATTCCTCTCTGCAAAGTCCTCGCAGGTCATCCAGTCCAGGCCTTACCCAGCACTGCCAGGGCACCGCCCAGCCCCGCCCCTCGGCACCGCCCAGCCCCGCCCCTCGGCACCGCAGCCACACAGCTCTGGACCCCCCCAGGCATGGGGACTGCACCACGGCCCTGGGCAGCCTGGGCAGCCCTGTGGGGTTGGAACTTGCCTGGATGCCAGCAACAGCAGCAGTGGGGCTGCAGCACAGAGCCTGTGCTGCTGTTACACAGTCACAGATTGCACCAGGGAGCAGGGGACCCTCCAAGGGCATCCTGCCCAACCTCCTGCAGGCAGCAGGGACAGCTCCAGCCAGAGCAGGCTGCCCAGGGACACAGCCAGGCTGAGCTTCAATGGCTCCAGGGATGAGGCCTCAAGCACCTCCCTGGGCAGCCTGTGCCAGAGTCTCCCCAGCCTCCCTGTGCAGAGCTCCCTCCTGGTGTCCAACCTAACTCTGCTCCAGCTCCAAGCCATTGCCTCAGGTCCTATCCCCACAGCCCCTTCTGAGCAGTCCCTCCCAGCCTGCCTGCAGCTGCCCTGCAGATACTGAACTGCAGCTCTGAGGTCTCCCTGCAGCCTTCTCCTCTCCAGGCTGCACAGCCCCAGCTCTCCCAGCCTGGCCCCACAGGGGAGGTTCTGCAGCCTCTGCTCATCTCTGTGGCCTCCTCTGGCCCCTCTCCAGCAGCTCCAGGTCTCTCTTGTGCTGGGGGTCCCATACCTGGCCCCAGCCCTGCAGGGGAGGTCTCCCCAGAGCAGAGCAGAGGGGCAGGATCCTCTCTCCAGCTCTGGCCACCCTGCTGTGGCTGCAGCCCAGGCTGCCCTTGGCCTCCTGTGCTGCCAGTGCCCATTGCTGGCTCCTGCCCAGCTTCTCCCCCCCAGCACCCCCAAGGCCTTCCCTGCAGGGCTGCTCTCAGTCTCATCCCCCCCAGCCTGGGTTGATGTCAAGGACTGCAGGACCTTGCAGTTGGCCTTGCTGAACCTCCTGAGGCTCTCCTCAGCCACCCCTGCAGCCTGTCCAGGTCCCTCTGGCTGCCTTCCCCTCCTTCAGCCTTACCAACCCCACTCAGCCTGCTGTGCCCTGCAGCCCTGCTCAGGGTGCCTCAGGCTCTCTCTGCATCACTGATGAAGATATTGGACAGCACTGGTCCCAGAGGAGCCCCCTGAGGGACTCCACTTGTCAGCCATCTCCATCTGGACATGGAGCTCACACTCCCCTTTGGAAGCAGCCCTCCAGCCCTCTCCCATCAGCAATTAGCCCCCAAAGCAGGACAGCATCACCCAAGCCCCACAGAGGCTTTCTGAGAGTGGAAGCCCCCAGCCCCACTCCTCCCTGGGGGAGGCTCCATGCCCTGCCTGCTCCTTCCTGGCAGAGCAGCCTGGAGGCAGCATGCCAGGGCCTCTCCAGAGGGAGTCCATCAGACCCTCAGCAATTGTTAAGCCCAAGTGCTGCCAGTACAGAGCTGGCCCTGCAGAGCCAGCCCCAGGGTGCCTGGAGGGAAGCAGAGATCACCTGGAGCCCAGGTGGGGAGTGCTGGGGAAAACAAAGGGATTTTAGGCAGGCCCCAGAGTGGAGAGGGGGCAGCAGGGGCAGGAGGGGGTGGGATGAAGGGACTGAGGCTGTTGCTGGAAGAGCTGAAACGCTGCAGGTGGAGGATCACCAGTGGCAAACTGCAGTGTGGGGAAGGGGAAGCTGCCTCCTGGCAGGAACACCCTCCTGGAGGGTAGCTGCCCCTGAGCCCAGCTGGGCCTCTCCCACTCCATTCCTGAGCACAGACAGAAAGCCCAGGGGCTGCCTGGGTGAGGAAGCAACATCCTGAACAGAGAATCACAGCACTGCTTGGCCTTGAAGAGTGAGTCCAACCAGCCCCCACCTCCAGCAGGGCTCTGCTAAGCCCTGGCCCTGAGCACCACAGCAGGAGGGCAGCAAGCCAGGTGCTACCTCCCTCCCCACTCTAACACTGCTCCAAGGCTTTCACTGGCAAACCAGAGCTGGCAAAGGAGGGATCCACCCAGAGGGATCTTGACAGGCCTGAGAAGTGAGCCAGGGCCAGCTGCAGGAGGTGCAGCAAGACCCAGGGCAAGGTCCTGCAGCTGGACCAGGCCAACCCCAGGCACAAGTCCAGGCTGGGTGCAGAGTGGGTTGAGAGCAGCCCTGAAGAAAGAGCCTTGGGGGTGCTGGGTGCTGAGCAGCTCCCCAGGAGCCAGCAGTGCCTCCTGCAGCCCTCAGGCAGCTGTGTGCTGGGCTGCAGCCACAGCAGGGTGGGCAGAGGGCAGCAGAGGGGATCCTGCCCCTGGGCTCTGCTCAGACCTCACCTCCAACCCTGCCTCCAGCTCTGCTGGCCCCAGCAGCAGAAGGACACAGAGCTGCTGCAGAGAGGCCAGAGGAGGCCCCAGAGATGCTGCCAGGGCTGGAGCAGCTCTGCTGGGAGCACAGGCTGAGGGAGCTGGGGCTGTGCAGCCTGCAGAGGAGAAGGCTCCAGGGGCTCCTCAGAGCTGCTGCCAGCACCTGAAGGGATCCTGCAGGAAGGCTGCAGAGGAACTTTGGCTGAGGGGGTCTGAGCCAGGCCAAGGGGGAAGGGTTTGGAGCTGAGGCAGAGCAGGGTTAGAGTGGAGCTGAGGAAGAAGTTGTTGAGTGGGAGGCTGGGGAGCCTCTGGCCCAGGCTGCCCAGGGAGGCTGTGGCTGCCTCCTGCCTGGGGGTGCTGAAGGCCAGGCTGGATGAGGCCCTGGGCAGCCTGGGCTAACACCTGAGCTGCAGCAGTGACCACAGTACAGCTCCTTACAGGGAACCACTGCTGACTGATCCAGGAGAATGATTTGGAGGGGCCTTGGGGCACAGCAGCTCCTTCCCCCTGGTTTAAGTGGCAGCATGGAAATGACCAAGGAGAACACAACCCCCTCAGGGCCTGCAGGTGCCCACAGGCTGAGCCATCCCTCTGCAGCACATGCCAGGCTGTAATGCTTCCCCACTACAATCATCTCATCTCTCAGAGGGCTGCCATGAGCCTCATCTAGCAGGCAGAGGCTTTCCAAGGCAGTTTAGAAGCCCTTGAGGCTCAGTAATTTTGAGCAGTTTTCAGCCCATCCTGATAGAGTGCAGCCTACCCCCAGCCACAGAGGGCTCTGAAGCAAGGCAAATGGGTGGCAGCTGCTGGAGAGCCTGAGGGGTTCTCTGGACAGCCACAGTGCTGCAGTCAGAAGACAGCTTCCATGCTGAGGGAGGCATCCAGAGCCTGAGACAGCTCTCCTGATACAAACTCAGCTGTGGGCCCTGCTGCCTCTGAAGGGCACAGGCAGGTTCAGCCCCAGCCCAGGGTCACACAGAGCCCCAGCAGCCTGGCAGGGGCTGGAAGGGAGCTCTGGAGCTCCCCCAGCCCAAGCCCTGCCCCAGCAGGGCACCCACAGCACCCTGCCCAGCAGCACAGTGCCCAGGGGGGGTTGGAAGCTCTCCACACCAGGACACTCCACAACCTCTCTGGGCAGCCTGCTCCAGGCCTCCAGCAGCCTCACCCCAAACAACTTTCTCCTCCTGCTCAGCTCCAACCTCCTGCCTGACACTTGCTGCCCCTTGCCCCTTGTGCTGGCCATGGGCAGCACTCAGCAGAGCCTGGCCCCAGCCTCTTGCCCCCCACAGCTCCTTTAGCTCTTGCTGAGCATTGCTCAGCTGCCCTCTGGGGCTGCTCTTCTGCAGGCTCTCAGCCCCAGGGCTCTCAGCCTTTGCTGCTCCCAGAGCTGCTCCAGGCCCCTCAGCAGCTCTGCAGCCTGCCCTGGACTCTCTCCAGCAGTTCTCTGTCCCTCCTAACCTGGGGAGCCCAGCACTGGGTCAGCACAGGCAGAGGCTGCTGCCCAGGCTGTCCCAGCTGGCAGAGCTGCACAGCAGCCACACAGCTGCAGAACAGCAGCTACAGGAAGCCCAGCAGCATCCAGCTCCTGTGCCATGATCTAACAAAAAGGGGCCAATAAAGGAGCACAGAGAGGAGCTGAGGGCTAAACCAGGACCCCAGCTGTTGGAGCTGAGGCCAGAGGTTCAAAGTTCCCATTCTGCTGTTGCTCTGCTGAGCAGAGTCAGCCAGGATGGCTTCAGAAGGAGGTCACTTTTGTGTTGAAGGCCTTGGAGGGGCTACATGAAGCTGACAGACCTGCAGCAGGCTGGGTTTGACCTGCAGAGCAGCCAGCAGGGGCAGCAGGCACCGCCAGGGGGAGGGACAAGCTCCAGCCCCCACCTCTTGCCTACAACTTCCCATCCAGCAGAGGCCAACTCCTCACCGTGCCTAAGCACTTCCTGCCAGCCACAGCCCTCAGCATGCTCAGCAGCACCTTCCCAGCTGCAGGGGGAGGAGAGGAGGGTCCAGAGAAGGGCAGTGAAGCTGGGGAAGGGTCTGGGGAGGAGCAGCTGAGGGAGCTGGGGGGGTTGAGCCTGGAGAAGAGGAGGCTGAGGGAGACCTCCTTGCTCTCTGCAGCTCCCTGAGAGGAGGCTGCAGCCAGCTGGGGCTTGGGCTCTGCTCCCTAGGAACAAGGGACAGGACAAGAGGCAATGGCCTCAAGCTGCCCCAGGGCAGGTTCAGGTTGGAGATGAGAAGAAACTTCCTCCCTGGAAGGGTTCTCAGTGCCTGGCCCAGGCTGCCAGGGGGGTGGCTGAATCCCCACCCCTGGAGGTGTTTGCCAGAGGCAGAGCTGTGGTGCTGAGGGCCAGGGCTCAGCCCCAGCCTGGGCAGAGCTAGAGAAGGGCTGGGCTGGAGGAGCTGGAAGAGCTCTGCCAGCCCAAGTGATTGTGGGATTCTCTCTTGTTGTGGGAAGCCCTCCCCAGAGCCCACCTGCAGCAGGCCCAGGCAGCACAGCCCTCACTCCATCTCAGCTCCAGCAGCAGGAGGCAGCTGGAAGCTGCCCCAGCCACAAGAGCATCCCCAGCACCTGCACAGCAGGCACCAGGAGAGGTCCCAGCACTGCAGGACTGATTCATGGCCCACAGCTGGGAGCCAGCCACCAGCTCAGCTACACCAACATGCAGTAAAGAGCACAAGCAAAGGTAACCCAGCAGCAGGCTCCAGCCTGAGCCCCCTGGGGCTCACCAGAGTTACCTGGCTGCATGGGCTGCAATCCTGACATGCTTTGCTCTGCAGCAAATGGAAGGCTTAAAGCATGCTCAGGTCTGCAAAGGCAGCTCTGAGCAGCACTGCCTGCTGAGAGGAATCTGGGAGGTGGTTAGAGGGCTTGAAAGGAAAAGCTTGGATGCTGCTGGGGAAGATGCAGAGAGACTGCAGCTGCCCACAGCCACTGCCTCCCTCCAGCTCTCCTGCATCTGCTTCATGCAGGACAGGGATCTACTCCTGCTTCCCACCTCACTCCCCATCCCTGAGGCCAAGGCAGCCCCTGGAGGAAGGGGAACCTGTCCTGTACCTGAAGCCAGTGTGGGTGAGGAGCCTGCCTGCAGCTCTCTGCCTGAGGGTTTGACTTCACACCAGGTCCTTAGAGCTGAGTCCTGCCACAAAGGCATTCCCTGGGGAAAGTCTCTTCTCCCAGGCTGCTGTTCTGCTTGCTGGCAGGGCACAAAGCACAGAATCACAGGAAGCTCCACAGCTCACCCAGCCCAAGCCCCTGCACCCAGCAGGGACAGCCTCCACTGGAGCAGGCTGCCCACAGCCTCACCTGGAATCTCTCCAGGGCTGGAGCCTCAGCCCCCTCCCTGGGCAGCCTGCTGCAGTGCTCCAGCAGCCTCCTGCTGCACAACTTGTTCCTCACATCCAAGCTCCATCTGCTGTGCTCTCATCTCAAACCATTGCCCCTGGGGCTGTCCCTGCAGGCCTTTGGGAACAGTCCCTCTGCAGCCTGCCTGTGGCCCTCTCCAGGTACTGGAAGGTGTCTGCTCTAAGGTCCCCCTGGAGCCCTCTCTTCTCCAGGCTGAGCAGCCCCAGCTCCCTCAGCCAGGCCCCACAGCAGAGCTGCTCCAGCCCCCTGATCATCTCTGTGGCCACCTCAGGGCCCTCTCCAGCAGGTCCATGTCCTTCTGATGCTGAGGCCTCCCCAGAGCAGGGGGGCAGGCAGAGCTCCCAGGTAAGTGAAGAACAGATTTGCTGGGAGGCACTCACCTGCCTTCCCCTGCCAGCAGCTGTGAGAGCCCTTGCCAGGTGCCAGGCATGGCTCAGGAGACCACAGCTGAGCTCTGGAGGCTGGAGACATGACTGCCCTCAGCAAGTGGAAGAAGAGATGCGAGAGACACAGCCACAGCTCCTCTGGCTGCAAAACACACAGGCAGGCAAGGGCTGGACCCACAAACAGTGCTGCTGTTGCAGCTGTTCACCAAAACCACCTGGAGGGATCCTCCAAGTTAACTGGGAACCCATAGGAGTGCTTTGTGCTCTGGAAAGCAAGAGGAGAGCCTGGAGATGTGCCAGGCAGTGCCCAGGTGGGCAAGGAGGCCAGCAGCAGCCAAGCCTGGGGCAGCAATGCCATGGCCAGCAGGAGCAGGGCAGGGATTGTGCCTCTGGGCTGGGCACTGCTGAGGCCACAGCTCAAATCCTGGGGGCAGTTCTGGGCTCCTCACTGCAGGAAGGACATTGAGGAGCTGGAGCAGGGCCAGAGAAGGGCAAGAGAGCTGGGGAAGGGTCTGGGGAACAGGGCTGGGGAGGAGCAGCTGAGGGAGCTGGGGGGGTTGAGCCTGGAGAAGAGGAGGCTGAGGGAGACCTCCTTGCTCTCTGCAGCTCCCTGAGAGGAGGCTGCAGCCAGATGGGGCTTGGGCTCTGCTCCCAAGGAGCAAGGGACAGGACAAGAGGCAATGGCCTCAAGCTGCCCCAGGGCAGGTTCAGGTTGGAGATGAGAAGAAACTTCTTCCCTGGAAGGGTTCTCAGTGCCTGGCCCAGGCTGCCAGGGGGGTGGCTGAATCCCCAGCCCTGGAGGTGATTCCCAGAGGCAGAGCTGTGGTGCTGAGGGCCAGGGCTCAGCCCCAGGCTGGGCAGAGCTAGAGAAGGGCTGGGCTGGAGGAGCTGGGAGGGCTTTGGCAGCCAAAAGGATTCCATGATTCTGCTTCAGTGCCTAAGTCAGAGGCAGTTCCTCTGTGGCCAGAGGGCAGCTTGGCCCCACAGGAGCCCTCCTCCCAGCCTGAGTTGCACAACACCTTCCCTGCAGACACATCCTGAGCACAGCATCACTGACAACTTCTTCACAGCCAGCCACAACCTGGGTGCTGCAGCAGCACTGTTTAGCAGACACTGCACAGGCACCAGCAGTGAGACCTGCCAGCAGCATGCAGCAGCCCCAGGCACAGCACCCTGGCCCCAGAGGCTGCCACTGCAGGGCTGCCCTTGGTGAAGGCCTCAGAAAGCAGAAGAATGATTCAAGCTTCCTGTGAAAACAAACAGCTTTTAATCACAGCATGGCTCAGGCTGGAAGGGACCTCAGAGCTCCTCTATTCCAACCCCTCATGCCCAGGGACACCACTCAGCTAGACTCAGCTGCTCAAGGCCTCATCCAGCCTGGCCTTCAGCACCCCCAGGCAGGAGGCAGCCACAGCCTCCCTGGGCAGCCTGGGCCAGAGGCTCCCCAGCCTCCCACTCAACAACTTCTTCCTCAGCTCCACTCTAACCCTGCTCTGCCTCAGCTCCAAACCCTTCCTCCTTGGCCTGGCTCAGACCCCCTCAGCAAAAGTTCCTCTGCAGCCTTCCTGCAGGATCCCTTCAGGTGCTGGCAGCAGCTCTGAGGAGCCCCTGGAGCCTTCTCCTCTGCAGGCTGCACAGCCCCAGCTCCCTCAGCCTGTGCTCCCAGCAGAGCTGCTCCAGCCCTGGCAGCATCTCTGGGGCCTCCTCTGGCCTCTCTGCAGCAGCTCTGTGTCCTTCTGCTGCTGGGGCCAGCAGAGCTGGAGGCAGGGTTGGAGGTGAGGTCTGAGCAGAGCCCAGGGGCAGGATCCCCTCTGCCCACCCTGCTCTGGATGGTGATTTCTGAGCCATGAGTGGCATCCATGCAGACTGAACTGGCACCTCTTCACCACACCCCTATGCTAAGCACTGGTTTCCCCTGCTGCCTCTACTGGGGACTACACAATGTGCCCCTTGCCAGTTAATCAAGGCCCAATTCTACTTCAGACTGAAGATTAGGAAGAGATTCTTGGCAGTGAGGCTGGGGAGACTCTGGCACAGGCTGCCCAGGGAGGCTGTGGCTGCCTCCTGCCTGGAGGTGCTGAAGGCCATGCTGGATGAGGCCTTGAGCAGCCTGTGCTGGGGGGAGGGATCCCTGCCCACGGCAGGGGGCTGGCTCTGGACAATCTCTGAGGTCTCTTCCATCCCAGCTCATGCTGTGACTCTGCCTCCCATCCTCTACTGCCCTCCCCACCTCCTCAGGCCAGCTCAGACCTGCTTCCCCAAGCCTGCACTTGTGGCACAGGGCTGATTCTCTTCTGCTGTCCCCACTGTGCCTTACAGCAGTCTCATCTTCCCACTTCTCCAAGGGCTGGCAGGATGGAGGCTGCCCCAGCAGCACAGCAAAGCCGTCTGTAAGCTCCAGGGCAAAGGCAGCAGAGGGAAAATCTTGCCCAGCAGTCACATGAAGAGCTCCAACGTTAAAGCCTGCACTGGAGCCCACTGACTGCTTGCACCTGGGTTAAGTACTGGACGTTGAGGGGGAAAACAGAAGAGGAGGTGGAATTGAGAGGAGGGAAAGGAAATGTGCAGCCACAGGAAGCTGAGGGAGAAAGCAAGCAGTTAGTTTGCCCCCTGCAGTCAGGAGGGCAGACTCTGAAGCACAAAACTCTGCACCCTCTCTCCACATGCAGAGCTGCAGTTTGCTACACACAGCTGTCCCCTCACACCTCAGCTGCAGCATTCAGGCAGCTCCTGGAGCCTGGGCTAGTCCCCAGGAAGGCCCTGCCTCAGCACCACCAGCCCTTGTCCCAGCTCTGGCCACAGCTAACACTCAGGAAGAGCTGGGCTGTGTGGCAGGCGAGTCAGGAGTGCATCCCTGGGGCACCCAGGCCCAGCAGCACAGGCTGCTGCTTGTACTCATCAAGGGCACCATGTCTCACCTCAGCAGGGAGCTCCTGGAGCAGCAAACACCTCTGTAAGGGACTGCTGGAATTCAGCTCACAGGGGCTCCAGACAGCAAGGTTTGATTCAGCTGGCAACACTGACCCAGCAGCACACCAAACCACGGGAGGATGGGACTGCAGGGCTGGGGCCAGCACCACAGCCCCCAGCACAGTGAGGACATGGAGCTGCTGGAGAGGGGCCAGAGGAGGCCACCAAGATGTCCAGAAGGCTGCAGAGCCTCCCCTGTGGGGGCAGGCTGGGAGAGCTGGAGATGGATTCAGGGAAACCTCAGAGCTGCACTTCAGTGTCTGCAGGGCAGCTGCAGGCAGGCTGGGAGGGACTGCTCAGAAGGGGCTGTGGGGATAGGACCTGAGGCAATGGCTTGGAGCTGGAGCAGGGCAGAGTTAGGTTGGACACCAGGAGGGAGTTGTGCACAGGGAGGCTGGGGAGACTCTGGCACAGGCTGCCCAGGGAGGTGCTTGAGGCCTCATCCCTGGAGCCATCGAAGCTCAGCCTGGCTGTGTCCCTGGGCAGCCTGCTCTGGCTGGAGCTGTCCCTGCTGCCTGCAGGGGGGTGGACAGGAGGCCCTTGGAGGCTCCCTTCCAACCTGCTGCATTCTGTGACTGTGAATGTCAGGTCCTGGGTGAATTCACAACATCAAACCAACACCCCCAGTTCCTTAAGAACAGGGGTGCAAGGCCTGAACCTATGCTGTCTGAGATAGCTTAAGCTAGAAAGGAGCTGAAAGCTAGATCAGCAACTGCTGTCTGTCCATGAGGGGCCCTCTGGGCAAGACAGGACAGCACCAGACCCAGGGCTGCTGAAGACATCTCCCCTTACCGATCAACTTCAGACCACACCTTTGTGGCTTTCTTATGCTAACCTATTCAATGTGGGGATAAAAGACTTCCCTGCAGGAAGCACAAGGGGAGAAGAGGAGCAGCTGGTACTTAGCAGATGACTGCCTGTGCTGGGGATGGCCACAGTGAGCAGCATCAGCAGCCCCTGAAGGCAGAAATCCACCTCCCAGCCCTGCAGGGCTGCTGTGTGAGCCCCGATGGAGTGAAGATGTCTTCCCTTGCTTCTTATCAAGAGAGAAAAGATTGAGCAAACCAGAGCGGGGCAGATCTCAGCTCTGGGTCCCTCGGTGGGGCTGCACACAGCTGGGGCTGCTGCTGGAAGGCAGCTCCAGGCCAGAATCCGCAGAACCCAACACTGCTGTGCACGAAAAGGAATCCAGGTCATTGCTGCAGCACGTTCGGGGTTGAGCCGGAGGCGAAGCAAGGCCAGGGCCGGCACCGCAGCCAGCCTCCGGTTCTCGCCATCCTCTGGCACAAACCCCTCCCTGGAGGAATCCCCCCTTACACGCATTCTTCCCAGAAAGAATTCCCTCGCTCAACACCCGCAGGCCCCTCGGGGCCTCCCAGGCCCGCAGCCCCCGGCGGGGCCGCTGCCCGGGCGGCAGCTCGCAGCAGGCCCCGGGCCGGAGGCAGGCCCTGGGGGCTGGCGGGCCCGGGCCGGGCCCCAGCCCCGCCGCGGAGCACGGCCGCCCCGCTCCCCGCCCGCACTCACCATGGCTGCCGGCGGTCCCGCGGGGCGGCTCTAGGCAGGGCACGGCGCTCCGGTCATCTCATGGCCGCCGGCGGGGCCTCCCCGCCCATGCACCGCCGCAGCTCCCGCCGGACACGGAGCCCCAGGACCAGCGCTGGCTGCCTTTCCCCTCCCGGAGAGCTGCCGCTGCCTCCCAGCCCCCGGGCCTCCCCCGGCCGGCGGGAACGGGGAGCCCCGGGGCACTGGGAAGGGCCGCTAGAACACAGGCCCACGAGGGCCGGGCGAGCGCGGCGCTGCCCTGCAGAGGGAACGGGCAGGAAGGGAGCCGGGCACGGCGGCTGTGCGCACGGCGGCTGCGAGCACGGCCAGGGGCTATGCCAGGCGCATCCTGCCGCGCACCGGGAGGCGGCTCTGCCGGCCCCGCCCCGCACTCCCGCCGGAAGCAGCCGCCGGGCCCCGGCAGCCAATCGCGGCCGAGGCGGCGGCGCTGGCGCATGCGCAATCCTGCGAGGTGCGCCGCCGGCTGCCATCTTGGAGTAGGGCGCAGAGCCTCGCGGTGTGGAGACTGGGGTGGGGGAAGGTGCCCGCCCGGACCTGCGCTCCTCCCGCCCCGGCGGCGCTGCGCATGCGCCAAAGGCGCTTCCCGCCTGGCAGGAAGCGGGGGCGGGGCGAGGAGGGCGGGGCACGTCGACTGGCCCCGCCTCCCGGGGGCGGGGCTCAGCCGCCGGCTGCTGGGCAGGGAGTGGGGCGCGGGGCTGGCCCCCAGGGGGCGCCGAGGGCCTGGCGTGGGGCTGGGGCTGCGCCGGGGCCTGGACCTGGGGCTGGGCCTGGCTCTAGCTGCGGGGCTGGGGCTGGGCCTGGATCTCAGTCTGTGTTTGGGTCCCAGTCTTGAGTCTGGGCCGGTGTCTGGGGTGGGCTCGGGCCTTAGTCTTGGTCTGCCTCTGAGGCTGGCTCTTGCTGTGAACCTGGGTCTGAGGCCAGGGCTTTGAGGCCCTGTGCTGCCTCTTGACCTGCCAAGAGAGTCAGAGCAGTGCAAGGACACAGCAGTCCTGCCCCCTGCCTTGGTAACCCACTGAAGAATTCAGCTGAACTGGGCTGGGGAGCTGTTGAGGGTCAGGGCTGGGCTGGCCACTAGACCAGTGCCAGGGGCTGTCCATGACCCCCTCTGCCTTCCCAAAGGAAAGGGAAAGGGAATAAGGGAGAGAAACTGATGGGGTGAGAAAGAAACTGAACCAGCTGGGGTGAAACAGGAATCAAGAGAAATAAGAAAATGATGAAATAAATGAATGCAAAGCCACTGTGGAACCTTCCCATCACCACTGGTGCTGGGGGAGTCCCCAGCAGCTCAGCAGCAGACAGGAACTGGGTTCAGGACTTGATTCTGGAACTGAATTCAGGAATGGATGGATCAGGATCCAAGGCAGAACATTCAGAGCTCTCCTGGGACAGCAGCCAGCCAAAAAGAGTCTTCACCCTGGGGATCTCTCAGCTTGCTCCTGCAGATGCCACTCATGGGCTACAATCCCTTGGTGGGCAGTTGAGGGTCTCCTGTCCTGTCTGCTCCTCCCTGCAGGTGCTATCTCTGGTGCCCTGCAGCCCAAGGTGGGGCACAAGCTGTGGCAGGACCCTTGCTGTGCCCAGGTGCAAGCCCAAGCAAATATTTATCAGCCATGGTGATGAAGCTGGATGGTGTGGAAACCTTTCCCTTATTTGTCACCCCCCAGTTTGATCTCAGCCTGGAGTTCTTTGTTGTCCTCAGTTTTCCAGTGCCTAAGATGTTAGCAGAGAGATCCAGAACTTGAGGAGGGGGAGAATTTAAAGCAGGAACTTCATCCCCTAAGTGCCAAAGGTGCCAGGGCCACCTGGAGACCCAAAAGAATGAAGCTTATGCAGGTCCAAATAGTTCTTACAGCTCCCAGAGCCTCCTGTGGCATTGGCAGCTCCATGAGGCTGCTGAAACCTGTGGCTTAACAGGCTTTGGAGGAACAATACCCATGGGGACATGAGGGGAGAGGGAGCACAGACCCCCTGTGGGGCTGTGAACAACCTCCAGGCTCAGCAAGAAGGCTGTGGTCGAGCAATCCTCTGTCTTTTCCACCATGGGTTTTCTGCCATTTCCATGCTTCCAGCAGAGCCCTGCCCTGGGCCCCCCATCAGCCTTTCCCTCTGGGTGGGAATGCTGCTCCTGGGCCACCAGCCTGGGACAGCCTCACCAAGAAGGAGATGTGCAGCTTGCAAGCTGAGCAGGTGGCACAGGAGAGAGCATCCATGCTGATGAGTTACTGTGTGCAGGCAGAGCACCAGCTCCAAACCCCCACACCACCCCCACAGCACCTCCTTAAACATCTCCAGAGCCTTTCCAATACCTCCAAAACCCTTCCAATGCCTTCAGAATCCTCCCAACGCCTCCAAAACATTTCCATCAGCTCCAATCCCCTCCAATGCCTCCAAAACCCATCCAACACCTCCCAAACCCTTCCAAGCCTCCAGCCCCCCAACATCTCCAACCCTCTCTGACACCTCCTGAACTTTCCACACACCTCCACAATCTTCCCCGCACCTCCAGACCCCTCCAACACCTCCAAACCCCTCCAGTGCCTCCCAAACCCTTCCAACACTGCCAAACTCCCTTCAGTGCCACCAAACTTCCCTCCAGCACCTCCCAGAGCCCCTCTGACCTCTCCAAAACCTCTCCAACATCCCCGGAAATTCTCCAATACCCCTGGAACCTCTCCAACATTTCCAGTACCTCCAAAGCCTCACAGAGAGCTTTCCTCCTCTCTCCTACTTTCCCTGCAGGACCCAAGCTGGTGGAACACCCTGCAGCTGGGGCTGCCAGTGAGCTCTGAGCTTTGTGAGCCTTCATCTGCACTTCAGAAACCTCTGCCCCGAGGCAGAGTCCTTGTGCCCCGTGCAGGAAGTGACCAGCCGTGCACAGCCCCACCTGGGGCCTCCTGGTGTGGAGCCAGGAGACATCACAGCATGGGTTGGAAGGGACCATGAAGAGCCCCCCTGCCATGGGCAGGGACACCTCCCACCAGCCCAGGTCGCTCAAAGCCTCATCCAGCCTGGCCTGGAACACCCCCGGGGAGGAGGCAGCCACAGCCTCCCCGGGCAGCCTGTAAAAGATGCAAAGCAAGTGTGAACCCAACCTGAAAGCCAAATGTGAGGACCACAGGTGTCCCCAGCATCCCTGGAGCACAAACAGTGTGTGCCAGACCCCAAAGCCTCCTTCATCCCACTGCTGGGGCTCTGCCCACTGCTGGATGGGACATTTCA